>NC_056728.1:1561425027-1561632527 GCF_019279795.1 Protopterus annectens | reverse complement strand
GAGTTTCAGATTTCATGCTTTTCAAAGTTCATCTCCACTGGAGATGCATGTTCACATAACCGTAGGACATATAAGGCTAATTAATCCAATGACCATGCGGGCCTGCCACAAAACATCTTTAGGATATACCACCTTTTTTCAAGGAGGGCGAGACTGGTTTTCCCCAGTGTTAATTCAAGGTTGCTAATTCACTCACTATGGCTACATTTAAAAGTAAACAGAGTTACATCTCTTGATGCACGGAAAATATTTATTCCAGAGCAAATGGAGATGCTGGCTAATGAATATATCCCTCCATCACGCTTTATTTATTTGCTGATGTAGATTTAGACCTCTGAGTCTAGTTTTAGCTGCTATTCGATTTACTGGGAAAAGGAAATCAACAATAACAGGATCCTTGCACAGTAGACAAAGTACAAATCTCCCATCAGGAGTCTATTAGACACAAAATAAGGGACAAGGCTGTCAGTTTCTCCTGGTAACTAAGGTTATTGAAACTACAGATTGTTTGGCTAGGAAACTCTGGGGCTTTTCAAGTTTTTAATCTGGCTAATGAGGTACATTCTGAAGGGCACATTATATTTCATAATGGGTATCACTGGTGCCGAATACAGGGAACAGATCACTTCTCTGGATTTGAAAAAGATGTATTTGGCAATTAGTTACAAACTATAAAGAGAATTTCTCACTACTGTAGCCGGCAATTAGTTGCAAAATATAAAGGGAATTTCTAACTATGGTAGCCACATGGTAATCAAAAGAGAAATAGAATTATCTGCTCTGGTGCCTACATCTCTAACTACTGTTTTATGTGATAAGGAGATGTTGTCAATTCTGTGGGCTGCAAGTATTTGCTTTTCCCAAAGGGGATAATATTACTTTTCTTGACATTTAGTTTCAGCTGCTTTTCCCTGCACTAGGTGTTTACTAGTGGAAGTTCATTTTAAAGGTTATAAGTATTTTCAGAGGTTTTGGTAACTACACCTAGTTTGTAAATATCAGCAAATTTGGTCCACCAGAGGTCCTTGTTTTTAGTTTTGAGGTCACAGATATAAATCCTGTATCGGAGAAGATCGAGCACATATTCTGGGGGGCACCACTGGAGATCATCTCTTTGTTAGAGAAGGCACCTTCTACATGGGTGATGTGCCTTCTTTCTTTAAGCCATTTGGCTATTCATCTCACCATGTAGGCATCGATGTTAAAGACTGATAGCTTCTTACCAGTTCCTTTATGTGGTAACAAATGCCTTGGCCAGATGAAGATTAGCAGTGTGAACAGTAGGATCTGAGTTGATCCCCTAACTGATCTTCTCAAAGATGTTGACAGGATCACCGTCGATCCCCTAACTGATCTTCTCAAAGATGTTGGCAGGATTTAACTGATATGTTTTATGTTTTACCAAGCTAAATGGTTCTGGGTTAAGCCTAGTGAAACTTTTGATATAATTAGTGGGAGTTGGCAATTATGCACTCCCTGACTTTGGAGTTCATTCTCACAAGGCTGATAGTCCTATAGTTTCCAGTGACAGCAGTAGGTCCACCCTTGTAGAAGGACATCACCACAGCAGTGCATTAGGATATGGAAGCATAGCCTGTAGCTAGGCTTTGGTTAAGGAGGGGTTTGCAAGTTTATGCCTGACACTGTTTATCAGACAACCCAGTATGTTATCAGGACCAATAGAGCAAGTGTTTCTGGTCTTTGAGAGTACCTCAAGGACATGCCTCTTTCAAATGGTTGGAGACAGGAGTAAATCAGGGATAACTACAGTAGGGATGGGAATCACACTGGAGAAATTTGCAGTAAATGTGATGGCTATTATATCTGCAATCTCATTTGGATTGCAGTGGGGTTTCTGATCGTGGAAAAGTTCAGAAGAATGTTGTATATGTTTTCCAAGTTTGCTAATGCAGCTGAAAAAGGACTTGTAGTTATCCTTTGCCTCATATGTTACCTCATTTCATGTGGTGCTTTACTGGTCCTTATAGTGCCCTGCTGTTTTTTTATAAGATTTTTTTTTTCATTTTGAGGAGTTTATTTACTGTTGTTTTAAAAAGTTTATTCCTCTTGTTCTAAAGCTGTTTACTTTGACTGACCACCAGGTGGTTTACCGTTGAATTTCCTGTTATATTTGGCTCTAGTATGGACTCCTAGGTCAATGCACTTGTCAAAATGAGCATAGAAACCCTTAGTGTAACTGACTACATATTCTGGGTCAGCTACAGTAATGTCATGGGTAAACCTTGAGACTTTGTCATAAAATTTTAAAGTATTCACTTTATTGTAGAGGACTGATTACTGGGCAATGGGAGCTCTGAGAATAAACATCACAAGTTGATGGTCCGACAATCAATGAAAAGCAGAACACGGGTCTGGAGCAGTTAGTATCTGTGCTATCGAGAATGAGATTAAGAATAAAAAGCTAGATGCACACACACACACACACACACACACACACACACACACACACACACACACACACACACACACCCACAGACGCACACGCACACCCACAGACGCACACACACACACACACTCATATACTTCACCAGGACAAAATGCACCAATTTTCCCTGCCGACCATGTGTGGGCTCCACCATACAGTAACGTCAGCTGGCTGGTGTTCTTTGCAAACTAGTTTCAACACTCAAGAAAACCCAAATGACAGGCATATGCTGACATACAGTCACTCTGATACCTCGCTTAAAATATTCTTGTCATCAGAAAAGACACTTTTTAATGACTGGATAGAGGCAAACATCCTCTTAAAATACCAGAGCAGTTAACTACCTCTTCTTCACAGTGTATTTCCTCAAAGGGCATGGTGAGTTTGTTCATCTTTAAAAATATACTCTTCCTAGTCAAATAGAAATAATTTTGTAGACAATGTGTTTCTTAATGCATCTTAATGCAGTTTATGCACCATTATGTAAATCATGCACAGCTGTGTGTATTTGTGTACACACAGCTGTGCGTGATTTACATACACAGCTGTGTGTATTTGTGTACAAAAATGCTTTTTTTCTGAGCAATACACACATTTGAGATGTGGGCACATTTTCCAGACACAGCAAAACATGCTTTTGAGGTTGACTGGTTTAATCTGTAGGAAATGGATTGCCCAGGCCAACTCCCCCATATATCAGGCTAAGAGAGGGCAAGAAAGCGTACTGTGATATAATTTTGTCTGACCTCCAAGTGATTTATAGTTTGGAACATGATGTCAAGCTAGAATAACTGAAGATGTGATCTGAAGCATGATGTTGGTTCACACCCACATCTTCACAGGTGATGGGTTCAAGCCAATGATGTTTTTTAAGTAAGATGTTTGACTATACTGTTAGTGGCAATACATTTCAAAGTTCTTTGGGTAATGAATCTTATCTGTTTTTCTATTAATTACATTACATTTAAGAAAGTGGTTGCTGGATCTTTCATTGTGGCACTTGCTGTATATTCTAAGCACAGTATTTCAAACATGATTAAGTCAGACAAGAAACCAGGCTAAGGTCAGATGTGGCTTTGTAGATCAAGCACAGGCCCTTCTCTAAGATATCTGTAGATCACAGATACCTGAGAAAGGTGATATAGTTTGGCCTCCAGCCCTTCTGACTACTTTGGAATTAATTTCTAAATTTTCTTCAGCTGTGGCAAGAAACTGGGAACTACCTACAACAAACATGCCAGATTTGCTGCAAACAAACCCACCTATCCCCACCTCAGTTTTGCACTGTACAGACTAGACTGGTTACCTGTATGCAACGATCTCATAATCAACTGCAAACATATAACATTTTATAAAAACTAAATAAATATCCTACCATCTCTCATCTTGTACAGCAATACACTAGTCCAAGGCTACTGTGTTCACATAGTCAACATCAATTATTATAAACATATTGTAACATTTCCAAGTTGGTTTAGAACCATGAAACCATGTAAATTAGCAGATGGATGTGGAAAATATATTAAGAATAGTAAGACTCGGCCAAAAATAAACAGAAAAAGCTATTAATAACAGCCCACAAATGTGAAAACTGCTGATGTATAACAACAGATGGTCCATTATAGAATCATATGATCATAGGAAGTTACTAGGCTATTGACCCTTACAAGCCTAGCCAAGAAATTAGCCCATGTTACAACAAGTCAGCACCCTATACCACTGTCCAACAGGGACACAAATGGAGCCTTAACCCTTCACACCCAGGAGCAGAATCTTTGGCTTAGTTCCTCAGACCTCTTTCTTACCACTTTCTTTGAGTTTCAGTGCCTTGCACTACTCATTCACCCACAGTAACTGTGCTGTAAATAAACTCTTGCATACACACATACGCACACAATCATTTCCAAGGAAAGCTGATAATATTCTCCTGTTATCCGATACTACATCCTTATGTCCTGAACCGTGGTAATAAACGACCAGAACTCGAGAATGGCGACCTCTTAGCTGCTGTTTTACTATTGTTAGTAAGCCAAATAATTATAAACACAAATGATCACGTAGCAGGGTGACCTAGGCAATTAAATGCGAATGCCAGCAGTTTATATCCCTTTGCTAATAAACACCACCTTACTAGCAAAAGATGACAGATGACCAGACACAACTTTTAAAAAGGGAATTAAATAAAAATAATTTTCTCAAAAAAATAATAAGGTTAAGCAGTACAGAGTTAAATATATAAAGAGATATTAAATTGCACATAGAATGACAAACATTTTAAACAAATAAACTGCAAAATAAAAAAGCTACACTTACCTAAAATAATCACTGAGGCTTAGCTATGCTAGCTGAACATTCAAAATATATATCCAGGCAGAGACATAACTGTAGATAAAACATTGCATAAAAAGTTACAGGCTGCAGGGTTATTCCTCTCAACTGCTAAGATTTTTACAAATGTGTACTAGAGAGCTAGTTTACTTGCTTTTGGTTATCTCTTTGAGGAATCTTCTAATTACATTTTTACAAGCCTGGCTTCTTAGCGTGGCCTGAGAAAAGTCCTATATCCTGTAATTACATGGCAGATCAATCATATTTTCAAATTCTATTGACACTTGCTATGGCTCAACCAAAAGGCAGGAAGCTACACTTCAGTTTACAAGTTCCATATATTTTCTTTCTTTTTTTTTTCCTTTTTATTAATAAAAATAAATCCCAAGTTCTCATATATTTCATACTACAGAAAATACATATATTAAAGATCAAATAATACAGTTTTATTTTATCTGCTGCAGGTTTTATCAGATTTATCTGCAGGTCATATTTCTGTTACATTCTGATTCAGTAAGCAGTGGCATATGTAAGCAATAACTGACAACATGGTGTGGTATATGGAAGATTTACCCACAGCTGGCATGGTTTAATCAAGAGGGCAAAGCCCAAGTGATTAAATAAAGCCAACTGTGGGTAAATGTCAATATACCACAACCACAGAGTCAGTTATTGCTATTATACAATGACATTATTTAAGAAAAAAAAAATACTTTTCTTAAATAATGTCTTTGTATAATGACGCATTGCTGTTCTTCCGCCGGTGGTGGTATACTGCTTCCTTCTGTTGATGTACTGCTCATGCGTATGGGACTTGTGATTTTTCGCAAACCCAGTATATCAATGCTTTGAAACAAAAGCAACGGAGAAAAGAAAGTCTCCGTTGCTCCATTTTTTTTTTCTTTTTGTTTTTTATTTATTAAAAAAAAAGGTTCTGGACTCTTTATACCAATGGAAAAAAGTCTGGGCGACCGGACCTTTTTCGGTTGGTATATTGTGGGATTTACAATGGACATGCTGGCCGATCAGCATACACATTTTGGAATATTAATGGGGGGGGGTCATTGTATAATTCTATATCAGCTGCACAGTAACAACTAATTTTTCACAAGTAGCTTCTTCTTCTGCTTCTTCTTCTTCTTTCAGCTGCTCCCGTTAGGGGTCGCCACAGCAGATCAACTGTTTCCATGTCTTCCTGTCCTCTGCATCTTGTTCTGTCACACCAACCACCTGCATGTCCTCTCTCACCACATTCATAAACCTTATCTTAGGCCTTCCTCTTTTCCTGTTACCTGGCAGCTTCATCCTTAGCATCTTTTTCCCAATATACTCTGCATCCCTCCTCAGCACATGTCCATACCAAAGTAATCTTGCCTCTCTGTCTTTGTCTCCAAACCTTCCAACCTGGGCTGACCCTCTAATATACTTATTCCTAATTCTGTCCATCCTCGTCACACCCAGTGCAAATCTTAACATCTTCAACTCTGCCACGTCATGCTCTGACTCCTGCCTTTTTGTCAATGCCACTGCCTCCAACCCATATAACATAGCTGGTCTCACTACCCCATTCTAGACCTTCCCTTTCACTTTTACTGGTACTCTGTCACAAATCACTTCTGACACTCTTCTCCACCCACTCCATCCTGCCTGTACTGTCTTCTTCACCTCTCTTCCACACTCACCATTACTCTGAACTGTTGAGCCCAAGTATTTAAACTCATCCACCTTCGCCACCTCAACTCCCTGTATCCTCATCATTCCTCTATCCTCCCTCTCATTCACACACATATGTTCTGTCTTAGTCCTGCTGACCTTCATTCCTCTTCTCTCTAGAGCATATCTCCACCTCTCCAGGGTCTCCTCTACCTGTTCCCTACTCTCACTACAGATCACAATGTCATCTGCAAACATCATACTCCACGGGGACGCATGTCTGATCTCGTCTGCCAACCTGTCCATCACCATTACAAATAAGAAAGGGCTCAGAGCTGAACCTTGACGTAATCCCACCTCCACCTTAAATGCATCTGTCACTCCCACTGCAGAATTCACCGCTGTCACACTACCCTCATACATATCCTGTACCACTCTTACATACTTCTCTGACACTCCGACTTCCTCATACAATACCACAACTCCTCTCTAGGCACCCTGTCATATGCTTTCATTAAATCCACAAAGACATAATGCAACTCCTTCTGACATTCTCTGTACTTCTCCATCAACACTCTCAAAGCAAACATTGCATCTGTAGTGCTCTTTCCTGGCATGAAACCATACTGCTGACCACTAATCATCACCTCCCTTCTTAACCTAGCTTCCACTACTCTTTCCCATAACTTCATGCTGTGACTGATTAACTGAATCCCTCTGTAGTTACTACAGCTCTGCACATCACCCTTATTCTTAAAAATCGGTACCAAAACACTTTTTCTCCATTCCTCAGGCATCCTCTCACTTTCCAAGATTTCATTAAACAATCTAGTTAAAAACTCCACTGCCATTTCACCTAAACACCTCCATGCTTCCACAGGTATGTCATCTGGACCAACAGCCTTTCCGTTCTTCATCCTCTTCATAGCTATCCTTACTTCGTCGCTAATCCACTGCACTTCATGATTCACTATCCGCACATCTTCCAACCTTCTCTCCCTCTCATTCTCTTCATTCATCAGCCCCTCAAAGTACTCTTTCCATCTGCTCAACACACTCTCCTCGCTTGGAAGTATGTTTCCCTCATTATCCTTTATCACCCTTACTTGCTGCACATCTTTACTAGCTCGGTCCCTCTGTCTAGCCAATCGGTACAGGTCCTTTTCTCCCTCCTTAGTGTCCAACCTTTTAGAGGACTTAACATCCACAGTGTTTATTTTTTAAACAATTCTTTTGCTCAGGTATGTCTATACCCAGTGATATATGTGCATTCACGTAGATGAGTGTCTATACATACACACACACACACACACACACACACGCACACGCACACGCACACACACACACACACACACGCACATACATGCACACGCACACACACACTCATGCACACACGCACACACACATGCACACACACACACACACACACACACACACACACACACACATATATATATATATACATAGGGATATATATATATATATATATATATATATATATATATATATATATATATGTGTGTGTGTGTGTGTGTGTGTTTACATATATAAATATATATATATATATATATATATATATATATATATATATATATATATATATATATGGTTCCCCTTCACAAGATCGAATTCCTATAAACTTGAAATTCATAACCCCGAAGCCAGAATCTCGAGTTTACAGAAACTCGAAAATGCGAAGGGGAAATAAAACAAAAAAACACCTTTCTAATGTTTTTGCAGGCCTGCACCCCCCACACCCCTCTTCTTAAATATTCCTACTCGGAGATCGCACTACAGTGAAGGAAAGGGAAATCTCCCATTCCGCGCTACATGCATAAGCGCAAAATAGAAGATTTGCCAGTCCTCCGCTATAGTGCGGTCACGCAGCTCTAAGGTGATAGGTGCAAGCGTGCAGGGGGACCTAGCCCCCTGCAAAAAGGTAACTGAATTATTTATTTTTTAACCATAAACTTCCCATTCACAATTTTGAGTATATATATATATATATATATATATATATATTTCCACATATGTGTACGCTTGTGTGTTTATGAGGGCTGACATGTAAGAGTACACTGCAACGATTATTACTTTCTTTCACTTGTGCATTTAAAATGAAATTTGCAACATTTAATGATTTTTGTAACAGACAAATTTGTTATGGGTCATCTTTAGTGGTGGGTATGCAAAGGTAGGTGGAGGTTGGAAGGGTTGAACAGGCTAGGCAAGATGTATAGATGTAAGTAGGGCAAGGAAGGGTTAATTTCTGGAGGGATAGTGGGAGAACGTGAGGTAAGCATGGGGTGAGACTTAGGGTAATTTTAAGTATTGAGAGTCGGTTAAGGAGTACATTTTGGTGTGATCTTGTTACTGCAAGCATCACGTCCTGATGACCTCATAGGTACTTTGGTGCAGGTAGGCCTTGGGCTAGTAATGACTGGAGGAAGGTAGGCTTGGGTTCTCTTAAAACCTAGACATATCAGACTGAACTGATAACATCTCCTACAATAAATTTGGGAATTACATCTTTTAACAGATGAAGGTATGCAATAAGTGTAGTGGCTCATCCAAGTAATATCAGTTTTACTGACTTGTTGTTTTTTCCTTTAAATATAGACATTATTTCAGCTTTTGTCAGTATTTAATGTTGGCTGAGTGTGTGAATGTGTGCAAGGGTTTACTTGTAGTTGGTAGTTCAAAGCTGATTGTAAGGTATCTTGTATTCAGGAGTTGCACCTGCTATGAGATGCTGTCTCCATGCGGTGCTTCAGCAGTTTTCTTGTTCCCTTGGCAAATGGGTCTCTGACTGGATTCCTTGTGTTACCCCTCTTCTGTTCCCCCTCTGTTGTGCATTTTGGAGTAAGGCTGCCTGGACTGGTGAAAGTGAGTGGTTAGACACTGCTTGCACCTGCTGGTTTTGATGGGAGTGAGGACTTAGAATGAAGGTAAGCAGTTGGATGCTGCCTGACATGTAAGAATAAGTGAGCGGGAGGAGGACGCTGCTTATTCAGGAAGGGTGAGTGGTGTTACGCTGCCCTGATGGATGGTCAGTGATGTTTGATGATCTGCAAAGTAAATGAAGTTATGAATAATAAAGTTATGATGCAATTATTTTATATGTTGACTCAATAAAGGTCGTCAGAGGTCTTTTGCTGTTTTGTCTGTTTATTAAAGTAGAATGTGACAAAATATCAGTACGTTCATCTGGTACTGTACCTAACAAACACTGCTTTTGCTAAGCAACTTTCAGGAGCAGAAGAAGCATTAACGCATTTGAAGTGCTATAACATGACATTTGCAAAGGTTTCTGGATACTGTAGAGTGGGCAATCTTACTGTATATATTCATGCATCTGAATTCTATTCCTCTGCTATAATGCATAGTAATAAAGGCTCATATTAAACATTTTTGAATCTATTTATTAATGTTGTCTCATTCCAGCTCTTATCTTCAATCCATTATCACACTTACAAGAAAATGAGACGTTATACTTCAACAATGTTGAAACATTTAAATATTTCCTTAAAAGTGATTCATTCACTGTCAGTATTGTAGCAAAGAGACATGAATGTGACATTATTTCAGAGTAATTTACTGGCACTTAAGTGAGGAATATGGAAATGGGGAGGAGCTAACTTAAGATTAAAGAGCATCTGGATCACTCATCAGCTTTTTCACTGGACATTCTTCAGTCATTTACTTTAATCCCATTGGTGGATCACATTTAACAGGACATTTTAGTTAAATAAGAAAAATGCTTTGTAATTATCCATGCTGTGTTTGACTTCACCCCCACCCCCACCCCCACCCCTTTTCATCCAGCAGATTCAAGGAATCTAAATACTGGAATGCCCAAAATAAATCCACAAGGAAAACAAACTTTCTTCACATCACAATATCAAATTTGCAAACTTTAATACAACTACATAGACAGGCAGGTGAGCAAACTGATAATAGTTGTAGTTATTGATATATCAGAGTAATAACAAGTTGTACTGGTGTGGGTGAATACGGAGTGAAGTCTTGTAAGGAACATGTTTTTTCCTTTCTTCCATTTTTGTTTTTGTGCCTTTTATTTCTGTTTTGCTTTGGACCAGAAAGATAGAAATATGCTGGTACACAAAACAAAATACCTTGTACAGAGGTACAACATGAACAAAGAAATCTAGCAATAATGCAAGCTGCGGAATCCAAGTCCTGTCATTAGACAAGAAACTCAGACAAGAAACTTTTGAGTGAGAGCTGTAATTTGCAAAATACGAATCCAATTAAGCCTGAGAAAAAACAAAGAAATATACTTAATTAAATGTTGCATCTACATTATCCCCCTTCAGAGTGTAGAAAATATTTAAGAAAGCTACAGAGCTGATTTAAGACTAGTTTACAGATCTTACTGTTGAAGTGGGTTGAGGAATTATGTAATAAAACAGGCGTCTTGGTGCAATGTTGTATATGAAACATCGCATTTTTATGGCTTCTAAAGTCTCTGAAATACTCTGACTTTGTAGCTGTCAGAAATAAAAGCAGCCAGCAAAATGTGGCTTTCTCTAAAGTTTTAATTATTCTGTGACCCAGATATGCTCAAGTATAACTTATTTTATAGTTTTGGATTTTGGATTTTTTGTAAAATAGGGGGGAAGAAATACACTATGGCTTGTAAACCTTAAAGAGAATTGGACTTTGGTGTTTAGTAACAATTCACACCATATTATTTAAAACATGCATACTAAATAAAGGAAAAATATCTATTATATTTCATTTCTTTTTACTTGTTCTGCAAAAAAATAAGATAAATCATGTTGTAATTGTTATGGCATAATTATTCACTACTAGTGTACTTATTGCATTACTGTTCATAGGTTCATAGGTTCATAGGTTAGTACTAGGCTATCGGCCCTAGGGCCTATGCAAGCCTAACCATAACAATTCCCTGGATATTTCTTCCTGCAATATTTACTTCTGGGACCTCTGTCTAGCAGGGCAACTGACATGATCCCCAGGGTGAATTTCCTATCTCCCATCCAATCATCAAGGTTCCTTTTGAAGAGGGCCAAGGAGGCGCTCAGCTTGACATGTATGGGCAGTCTATTCCAGAGTATGGGGAGTCTCTGGGTCGGGAACCTATCCCTCCAGCATGTTTTGTTCATTGTGATGACAAGGTTTAGATCTCTGGAGCATGTGGCTCTGAGAGATTGGGATTTCTTTAAGTGGAGCATGTCCAACAGCTCAGGGTTTAACATGGCCTTGTATGTTAAGCAGAGATCGCCTCTGAGTAGACAATATGCCACAGAGTATAGCTGTTATAGAGTATAGTTTAGCATAGTCCATTAATCTTCAATATTTATTAACATAGGAAAGGACTGGTAAATAAAACAAGATGAAGTCATTTCCATCTAATTAAGGAAACCACTTTAACAAAGTAAAATAATTCTGTTGTTACGTAACTGGGCACAGTTCTGATGCAGCTGGGGAATAAGTCAATGCTATTGGCCACATGCATTACTGTCCAGTATTCACAATCTTTGACTTTATATTCTTATTATCATAATTATAGTCCATGTTTGAAGCAAAAATGGTGCAATTCATTTGGACACTTTCCCAAAGACCATATTTCACTGTGAGGAGATCACTAATGTTATTGACTTCAGGTTATGGTAGTCTATTTTAGCAATTAATTTTGTTAGACATAAGGCCGAACTGAAAAACATTTATCTTGACAAGTATGGAAACCTGGAATTAATTCTGTTAGTATCTGTATCCAGATGGGCAATGCTGGATAGTCTGTTAGCAATCCAGTTCTAAGTCTGGGGATTTCTGTAGTGATGCAAAAATGCTGCAACATTTGAGATGAAGATAGAATGTACTGCAGCAAGAAAAACAGCATGAACTCAGAGCTGGCTCACAACAATTCCAAAGACACATTTAAAACTATTCCTCGTTTGCTAATGTTAGCACTATGCCAGTACTTTCTTGAAGGAATCTGTTAAGAAGCAAAATTTTCTCTATTCATCAGAGTCACAGCTAAAACTTTTAAATTCAAATTGAACATAATTGGTCATCCACCATAGGTAAAGAATATTTTTTATCTGACTTATTCAAGGACTACATTTAACTATGAAATTATCAAACCAGTTACAATGTTCAATTCCTTAGATGAAATATTACATATAAATGTTTTATTTTTCCAGTCCTGTGAAGTTGTACTTCATTCTGAATAAGCACCTGTTAGTGAAGTGATCCGGTAATAATGCAGCCAAATTAATAAAAGAAAGAGTTGCTGCCATTACTGGATAATTTACTGTATGCATGCAGTAATGTGTCATTTGTTTCTCTTAAGACACTCAAAACTGTAAATGTCAGACATCCTGTCTGCAACAATTCTATAGAAATACTACTCTAACAGTTTCAGACAATAGCAGACGTTAATATAACAATGTTTTCATTACAGAAATGTAGAGGATTCTTCATTTTGTGTGACATTTTTGTATAGTCAGTCTTCACTTGCACAGACTGACTGGCAGGGGAAGGGTTGAGTTTCAGTAAGCTTTCTTCAGAGCAGTAATGCTTCAGATAGCACTGCAATGTTTGGAACAGCAAACTTGGTAAGAGATGGGAGGATGACTCAAGTTTTAGTTGCTAAAAATTGAAATAATTCATGTTTGTTTCTAAGAGGAATTTGGGATGGACATTTTTCATTTTTACCATTGTCAATTTATTTTAATTATAATAAATAAAATTTCAGATTATTCTACTTGCATATTATGAATCAGTGATTAAAGCTATTTCTCACCCAGGATAGAAATACATAAGTACTGTAAGTTCATATAGTAAGCCCATAAATGGTAACATTTGCCAGGAGTTGTAATAATAATAATAATAATAATAATTATTATTATAATAATAATAATTATAATATATATATGTATATGTGTGTGTATATATATATATATATATATATATATATATATATATATATATATATATATATATATATATATATATATCAATAGATAGATATATACATGCACTCTAAGCCCCACACACCCAGTAAAGCAAGTGGACTGTGGCAAGGCACACCTATTTGCTTAGGGGCTACCCACCTTAAGGTGGGAAGTAGCGACACAGTGAGATCAAAGGATCTGTCTCACCATCGGAAGCAGCCCCTGGTGCCTCACTCTATGCCAGTTTAGTGTAGTGGCTTATTACCAGTAACTGCTCCTTCCTGAATTGTGTCACAAGGTGATGCTGAAGTGTTATCTGCTGGGCACAGGCCTGGGCAAGTTAATTTTGAGGAAAAAGCTGATGTCCATCAGTAGGTCACCCCTCTATATGCCACTGAATGTAATCCAAGTGCAAAGGCAAGGCCAGTAAAACTTTGGATCAGTGTTATAGCAGAGTGAGGTCAAGTACAACTTCAAAATGCCTTAGGGCCTCATCTCCAGATTTTTCCTCCAGTTTTCCTCCCGATGTCTTCACCATGACCAAGTATTGCCACAAGGCAGTGGAGATTTTACATCAGAGTTGTTCTTCTCCTAGGTGGACTGGCTTCCTGATCTGACAAGCCTCACCTGCCCAATGCAATTGGTTTTAAGGTGCCATATACCCACCTCTGCCCTTTCTCTTGTTAGTGCAAATGGTTTCACCATGCTTAGAAATTAATCCACTTGTGAAGGCCAGGAGCTGAATGTGTGTTGTCAGAGGCTATTAGAGTTGCATGCTATGGGAACATTTTACAGACAGTACAAACTTATCCCCACTACACGACAACCTTTTGAAACTATACATATACACAAACACACACACACACACACACACACACACACACACACACATATATATATATATATATATATATATATACACACACACACACACACACACACACACATATATATATATATATATATATATATATATATATATATATATATATATATATATATATATACACACACACACACACACACACTCACACACACACACACACATATATATGATTACCTCATGAAAAGTAGAAAACTCAAAAGAAAAAATCAAAAAACACTGAATGACTGAAAGTACTGAATACTGCTCACCCACAACAAAAAGACCAGTTCAGTAAACCCCAGCTAGAAAACTGAGATCAACTGTTGTCTTGGCAATGATATTGTTCTGTTAGGGAAAGAGTTTTTAGTAATGCAATGTTTAGGGTTGGGGTGGTGCAGGATTAGGGCTAGGGTTAGGTTGTACATACATTATAAGCATGCACACGCACACACACAAATATATATATATATATATATATATATGTGTGTGTGTGTGTGTGTGTGTGTGTATGAAGATTGATAGATATAGATATACATGTACCACACACATGATCCACTGCAATTTTTAAAAGATCTGAAAATTATTATGGTGACACTTGCATTACAAACCAGTGGAAAATATTTCAAGCTTCATAATGTCCTTCCTTAATCAAGGTTTATCTAAACATTTGTCTCAGGACAGAAGGGATGAAAAGCTACTTTACTGAAGATTGTTCTCCTTCTATGAGGCAAACAATAATGAGAACTTGTGAGCACAACCATACTAGCATGCCTTGCTTACTATATCATCTTACAATATTTAAAATATTTAAGGTCCGGGCAGCACTAAAAGTGGTGAAAAAACACAAATTAGTTTAGTCCTGCCACTGCCCAAACTACTCAAAAAAATGAAAGTTATGATTTTAACAAGATAAAGCAAGAGTTTGTTTTATAAATTCCATGTTTTTAGGGGAAAAAAATGTTTACAGTGAAGACAATAGCCCAGGCATGGATGAAAGAGTGAGCCAATGCCATATTATCCATATTATGTAGCATTTCATTGCAAGCATAGTATTACCACAAAAACACTTTAAACACCATCTCACAAAAAATAGAATGCTACTACTTCTCCAACATGAGTCTAGCTAACACCTTCCAACTTTTTCTTAACTTCCTAAGATCAAAGAGTGAACTGAATTGATCAGTTTCTAGCAGCATAAAATCAAAGCTTCATTACAGCAACTTTTACTTTCAGGCCATCTGAGCACTAATGTAACTTTTTACCATACCGCTGTTCCCTTTTCTCATCCCTTTTTCCCACTCATACAGCACATCACTTAATTTATCCACATTCAACATAAATCAAATTTAATGCTATATTTTCTTCAAATCACACATGCCCAATAAAGTGAATTTGAAAATATTTTCACTAAATAAAACTGAAATTGAACTAGTCTCTCATATAGAACTTCTTCAGGTGAATATAGATGTTAACTTTACATATGACCTGCATGTTTGAAATAACATAAAAAAGACTTACCAAAAATTAGGAATGCTTTACAGGCATAAAAACTTCCTTATTAACACCACCAAAACCACTCTTGCCACTACCTACATTCTTCCATCTCTCTTATATGGTGCACCCATCCTAACCAATCTTTAGGCTACAGTTAAAAATAAGCTATAGGCATGCTATAATAAGTTTGCAAAGTTTGCCACCAACAAACAATACCACAGCCACCACTGTATTGCCCTTAAGGCTTTGTATTGGCTTGCACTGCCTCACCACAGGTGTGGATTACATAAAGCTTATCTCCATGCACAACATTATTCACAAAGCTGAAAACTGCCCTGCTTTTACTTCTATCCTCCATTCCTATCACTCTAATAGACTACTTCAATCAAATGAACAACATGTTATTAGCTTATATAAACCCCACAAATCCTCTGGACATGCTATCTACTCATAGTCTGTACCTAAAAAATGCAATTCTATCCCTCTGCAAATTAGATCTACCTCTAACCTCTCCAACTTCAAACAACTTCTAAAAGATTACCTAAATAAAATATGTCTCTGCTCCTGCACTACTCCAGGCTGAACTAGCCCTTCCTTCCTTCTACCCCAACATATTTTGACTATGTACCTTGAGAATGAATTAGTAAAATCAAGTTCTTAGATAAAGAACAGTATTATCCAGTGTCAGATCCAGAGCAGGTATGGATGGGGAAGCTACTGCTGACAAAGCACAAAAGGTAACAGTCATTCAAAGCTATGTAGTCCCACCTTTTAGTACATTCATGACACATTTTCTTTACATTCACCCTACATTACAGGCAAAAGTGAAATCCATAATGATATATATTACATTTAGCCAAAGTGAATAATCCTTTCTTATTTTGCTGACTTTTTCAGCCTCCCCATACAATCTTTTTTTTGTTTGTTTTTATGTCAGAAAAGGTTTTTATTTTTTTTCAAGAAAGAAGTAACATATAAACAAATACAGATAAACTACATTATGAATAATATAACAAATTCTAGTTGAAACATATCAAATGGACTATATACATTATATACAAAGGTCTTAAATTAAAAAAAGAAATATGCTCCAAGATTTCCTTATTTTCCATTAACAGCTTCAGTTTTTAATAATAGGATTTTTCTAATATAAATCAATAAGAGTAATTACTTTAATCCATGGATTTTTGATGACTAGATTAGGTTGAATTCTTTGTTCTTTGATTTTAGTATGTTTGACTGCAGTTTATTTTAAAAACAAGAGAAAGTCTTCAAAAGTTGGAGGAGTAGATATTTTCCATTTCATGGTAATGCATTTCCTTGTTACTACAAAGATGGTCCAAAGAAGAGTGTAGTTAATATTCACCAAGTCATTTTTGTCTTTTAAATTAAAAAAATATTAAAAACATTGTTAAAGATATGTTATCAGTAAATAAAGCTAGCATAAATTCCTCTATAAGCCAAAAATAATTCAGTGATGAACATTTATAGAATATGTGAATCCAGTCAATTTGCATTCTTGTAAACATCTCCAGCATAAGGGAGTACTATTTTCTTTCTTTTAGCAATTTTATTTTAGGTTAAATAAGCTCTATATAAGAATTTCCACAAAAGAATACAGCAATATTATGACCAAGAATTGTGTCTAACAAATGATAACTGTTGAGTCTTATTATGGGAAGTAAGTCGAGATGTATGACCTAAAGTAACATGATTCCAAAATGTTGGATTAAAATTTATTTTATATTCTATAATTATTTTATACATTTTTGAAATTAAATTATCAATTTTTGTTAAGTACATTTTCATATGTTAAATAGAAACGTTTAGGATCTTCTTGAAAATGTGAATTGGAGATGGTTATACAAAGTTCATTAGTATATGTTAACAAATTGTGTAATAATAACCAATCTTGAGAATTTAAAATAAATTCTGTAATAATATGTTGAATATCTTTAGATTTTAAATCTTTGATTCATTGATACCAGTATACAAACCCCTTGGCTTCCCAAAATTGTATTGTATGTTTGTTAATTTTATTAAAAAATGTAATACTGAAAGGGATTAGTAAATCAAACCATATTTTCAAGTGAACATTAGAAAAAATCATATTCTTAAAAGTTTTTAGCATAAGATTTAAGTATTCTGAATCTATAGAATAAGACACTCTATACTGTAATAGATTACAAAGATGATGCCAAAACAAATTATTACATTTATTATCAAGCTAGTTAAATTTAAAGTTTTCCAATTTGAATTATAATTTGGGTTAATCAAATTTATCATATTAAATATTGAAGCTTTTGCATCTGTGTCTATATCCAGAAAATTAATTCCTCCTAGATTCCAGGTTATTATATTATGTAAGAGGGCAATTCTAGGTTTGTGAGGG
Organism: Protopterus annectens; assembly: GCF_019279795.1. Lineage (NCBI taxonomy): Eukaryota > Metazoa > Chordata > Ceratodontiformes > Protopteridae > Protopterus > Protopterus annectens. The sequence goes on along the minus strand of NC_056728.1, from coordinate 1,561,614,408 downwards.
AACCAAGAGAAATTTAAAAGGAGTTTATTTATTTCTCTAATGTGATGCTTGTTTGGAAAAACAGACAGAAAAGAATAATTTTTATTAATTGTAGTCTATCTTCAAACAAAATGATTAGCTTATTCCACTTTGAAGTTGAATTTTAATAAGTGTATGATATTATCATAATTAGCACTTTTATTTCATGTATTAAAGATAACAATTTGATACCTAGATATTCTATTGATATGACTTGTGTGCCAATGATGTGACTTAGAAATGTCAAAGATTTCTTGTTTTTATTTACTATTATGAATTTAGTTTGATTAAAATAAAGTCCAGAAAAGTTTCTATTGCAGACTCTAGCTCAAGAATAGTTGTTTATGAAATAGGAAGTGTTAACAGAATATCATCAGCAAATAGCATGATTTTGGAATAATTAGTATTAGAAGTTTCTATAACTTTAATAGTTTGCTTTTGTCTAATTAAATTGGAAAATGCTTCAATTGCTAATGCAAATAAAATTGGAGAAGGAGGAAATAATTGTTTGGTATCTTTAGTTTAAAAAAATGATATTGAGAAACAAAAGGTCCTATTTTATATACACTAGATTAGTTTTATAAATATTCTTTAAAAGTGTGATAAAATTTATTGGAAAATCAAATAATTCTACGATTTTAAACAAATAATTCCAATTTAAAGAATCAAATGTTTTTTTAATATCAGTACTAACTAGTAAAGCTTCTTTTTTCTTCATATTCAGAAAATGTATGACAGTTAAGATTCTTCTAATATTATCATGTGTTTATCTTTGAGAGATAAAACCTCTTTGATCCATATTAATTACTTGTGCTATGGGTTCTTTTAACCTGTCAGTAATGACAGACATGAACATCATATAATTAGTATTTAAAAGGAAATAGGTCTATACGATTAACAGATTTATGGATTTTTATTATCTTTTAATATTGGAATTGTTAGGGAGTATTTCCATGAGGAGGGAATTTTTCCTCTATTTTGAATTTCAGTGAGAATTTTATAAAAGAAGAAAAGAATATTAGAAGGAAAAAGTTTATATATTTCTGAAATTAATCCATTTCATCCTTGGGTTTTATTAGCTTTTATTTTTTTATTTTTTTCTATAACTTCCTTGTAGGTAATACTTTTATTTAAATTGTTTTTTGAATTTGATGGTATTTTTTAATATTAAGATTATCAAAATTAAAAGACAAAGTTTTGTGTGGTGAAATCTAAAAGCATCAAGAATTTCTTCTATGTCCGTGGTATTTTTTTTTTTTTTTTTTTTTTTGGTTCTTTCATTTTTAATCTTAAAAATATTATTGAAGTTTGATTGAATCTTAACTTGTCTAGAAAGATTATACATGTGTTTTGGAGATAAGAAGTGGGAATTCTATTTATTTATTTTTCTAACTCTAGATTTGCTTTATGTGTTAGAATAGCAACATTTTTTATTTAAAGTTTCTATTTGTTGTATATTGGATTTTTTGGTTTTAGTGTCTTTAGATTTTACTATAATAAGTTGGTTTGGAATATTTTCCTGTTCTGAATCCCATTATTTGATGTTATATGTATACCATATTATAATTATTTTCTAAAATATATCTTTTTAATGAATCTCATATCATAATAATATCTATGTCTGATATATTATTACATTTCAGAAATAAGTTCAAATCTGAAATCAACCAAGGTTTAAATTATTTAAGCCTATTTATATATAAAGGATTTTTTGTTGTTGATGATAATCTTTTAAAATTGGTTTGTAAATTTAGAATGAGAGTGTCATTATCTGAAATGGGACATGGAGTTATGATAAAATGTGACACTTTGGAAATTAAGTAATGAAAAATTAATAATCTATCTATTCTTGCCTGAGTGCCATACCTATAATCTTGATGAGAGAATAATAGTGAGTCAGTGTTTTTCATATTAAAAGTATCCTTTAAATTAAGAGCGTCTATCCATTTATTTAATACTTTAGCTGTAGGGGTTAATTTTAATTTACTTTTGTTACTAGTATCAGATTCTTCTATAATGTAGTTAAAATACCCACCTATTTTTATCTGCTTTTGTATTTATTTATTATTATATCAAGAAGTCTCTTAGCAGGAATTGAACATAAACCCGGAACCAATAACAGTTGACCAGAGTCAATAATCTGTTATTAAATTTGAAAATTATGTAAGTTAAAAGATTTTCTTGATCTTCATTTTATATACATTTTGAGGAAAAAAATACTGAACTTTTCCATAGCATTATAACTCCACTTTTCTTTTATTTAAAATTTGATTGAGCTAGAATTGTAAATTTCCCTGGATGACATGATCGACAGACCATGATGCTTTGCCAGAGATGGCCTGCACCTGTTACCCTTGGGATTCCGGATACTAGCTAAGGTTCTTGCCACCCTTACAGTGCCTTTTTTAGGCAAGGCTCAAATGACAAACTCTCCACTGCAACATGTATAAGCAAGCAAAATCTGAGGGCAATGCTACCCAATGCTAGAAGTCTAAACTTCAAAATGCAGTCACTCGAAGCACTCCTAAAAATGGAGGACATAGACATCTGTGCAGTGACAAGAGACCTGGTTCAATTCTCCAGGGAGCATCCCTGCATTACCAGGCTATAATTCATACCACAAATACAACTTTAAAAAAAGCAAGAAATACAATTTTAAAATACCACCAAGACCACTGATCCAAGAAGTAAGCAATTTTAATTAAACACTTAGTGCCACGGCTTGCACAGCCTTCCAAGAGTAAAAACACTACAAAACACTCTAATTAAATACAGCATATTGCACAAGGCAATTAATCAATTAAGCATGCAATTTAAATCACATACTTCCAATTACATTCCTAGTTGAGTCCCTGAGGCTCCAAAGTACCATACTTTAAAATCAAGAGGGTTTCCTTTTTTAAAAGTTTATTTTTTAAGGACACACATTCACCTATACCAACTTGCAGTTTTTCCAGAACACAACCCTTAAGAGAATCATGATCAGAATTGTGTGCTGTCATGAAATGGCTCCCAAGGGGACTATCTAGTTTTTTTTATTTTTTATGTCCCTAATATGTTCCTGTAACTAGAGCCTAAAACTCCCATAAGTTTCCCTTATGTATAACTTATTACTTCCAAATTTCAGCACATACATTAGCCCCTCAGTATTACAACTGTATTCATACCTAGCTGTAAATGTAATACCATTAATATAGGGAAAATACATCACTAGATAATGACAGCTGGAACAGCCATCACATAGAACAGTGCCCTTATTTGTGCTTAAATTCTGACTAACATTAACATCTGGTAAATAAAATTGGTTATGTACCAGAATATCAGCCGCATTCCTAGTTCTTTTATATGCAATACTCACAAAGTCAGGTAATATAGAGTTCAAAATGTTATCCTTTACAAGCATGGGCCACAAAAAATGTGCTTTTTTAACTATTTCCTCAGTTATAACATTATAGGTTGTCACTAAGAAAACTTTCTTCTGGTCCCCATTATTTTCAACTGTGTTAGTGGATTTGTTTCCACATGTACCAACTTTATGTTTCCCACTAACACAGGCATAAAATCGCCACTGTTTCTAAAGACAACCACAAAGCATATTATAGCTATGTCAATAATCTCAATGGTAACACTCAGATCTGCTCTAAATTACAGCACAATGGCACTAAATATACAGAACCGACTGATATTGCCAACATCCTGGCAGATAGGTTCAGTGTTAACTTTACACCACTCTCACCCCTTAAAGGGCCCATCTCTATACCAAAAGAATCCAAAGTTCATGTAATCACAGCTGCACAGATAAAAACCACACTCTCCAAAGCCAAAAAACACAGCATCCATGGGACCTGACAACATCCCAAGCTGTGTTCAGCACGAACTACAGAACGAACAGGCACCCCACCCAAGTACCATGTTTAATCATTGCTTCACTTCAGGCTTTGTGCCCACTGAGTGGTGCACAGTGATGGTTATTCCACTCCGCAAAGGGGGATCTACCACAGACCACGGAAATACTGCCCCATTAGCCTGACGAGCCTGGTCTGTAAGGCCATGGAATGTATCATCATGGAACCTATAAACAAAGACGTTGGTAATATCCAAACTCTGGACCCCACCCAGTTCAGGTTTGTAAAAGGCAGATCATGTCTCCTAAACCTGAGAGACTTCTTTGAAGCAGTCACCAAAGTGGTAGATGAGGGTAAGGTGTTTCACACAGCCTATCTAGATCTTGCCAAGGCTTTCAACACCATTCCCCACTCTGGAATTATAGATAAACTCACTAAACTTGGTATAAATCCCTATGTCACAAGATGAGTTGCCAACTGGCTCACTGACAGAACCCACATTGTGAAAGTAGCAGACTCCAAATCCGACTTCTGTCCAGTGACAAGTGGAGTACCACAGGGTTCAGTCCGGGGTCCTCTCCTGTTTGGTATCTACTTCTCTGAAGTACAGGCTAACACAGAAGGTCTTTAGCTAATGAAGTTCGCAGATGACTGCAAACTAGGAGCCATAATCGAAACTCCTAACAATGTGGACATCCTACAAAAAGGCCTCACTGAGACAGATGCCTGGTGTCAAAGCCATGGCCTCAAGCTCAATGCCAAAAAGTGTACTGTCATCCCCTTTGGTAAAAACTCTGTGCCCATGAACTACCACATAGGTGGTAGTCTACTTAACACAGAAGGAGTGATGAGACCTTGGGACACAAGTGGACAGTAGTCTATCCTTTGATAATCACATCGCCATAGTAGTCAGGAAATCCAACTATGTGGCACACCTCATCACAAAAGGTTTCTCATCCAGGAAAAAAGAGATCATTGTTCCCCTGTACTCATCACTCAGACCCATTATAGAGTACAATGCCCCTTTTGCTATGTACCTCACAAGACATCTACAACAACTGGAAAGGCTGCTCAAAAAGAAGATTATCGGCCTCAAACAGATGCCCTACGCAGACCATCTCAAAAAACTCCAGCTTTACTCTGTCACATATAGCCTACTCAGAGGTGATTTATTTATTATTTATTTTACATTTGTTTACCGAGATTGTCTGACTGGATACAAAGCTCCACATAGTTAAACATACAAAAGGTTACACAAGAAGTTAGAAAACAATTAGAATATATAAAAAAGTGGTAATATACCTTATGTACATTGGTTTAGAAGTGTTCCCTAGTAAGGACTCACTGTTCTCATGGACAGACATACAAAGGTTACACAAAGCATTAGAAAATAATTAGAATATATAAAAACAAAGTGATAATATATCTTATGTACATTGATTTAGTAATGTTCCCTAGTAGGGACTCACAGTTCTCATGGACAGACACAATTACCAGTAAGATTGGATACATAGCATGGTGATGTAGTTAGATGTCATAATAATTACTGATTATGCTGTGATAATTACTGATTATGCTGTTGCTTTATAACATAATCCGGGTTGGTATATGGGCATAACCAGTTCAATTTAAGATATTGTTTGAGGTTTTTTTAAGAGACTTTTGGAGGATTGTAGGGTTATATAGTTTGGCAAGGCATTCCAGGTTTTGCCAACAAAGTTGCTGAGCAGGGATTCACCAGCTGAGTTATTAGCTTTGTGGGTTTGGACCAGTAATTTGTCGGCTGACAGTAGGGATCTCAGGTTGCTATATGGCTTAATAATATTTATAACATAGGGGGTATCTTTAGGGTGGTACATAACTTGGTGTGCTATTAAGAGTTGATTGAATTGAATTAAGCTGGGCAGTTCTAGCCATTCTAGTTGTTTAAGGTTCTGGCAGTGATGGGTTCTATAGGTGGAGCCAGTGGTGAATCTGGCAATATGGTTGTAGGTATGGGACAGCTTACTTAGTTCAGTTTTATTGAGATTTCTGCCTAACATACAAAGCTATGTCAAACCCAGAGCTGTTGGACATGCTCCACTTAAAGAAATCCCAATCCCTCTGAGCTGCACACTCTAGGGACCTAAACCTTGTCACCACAATAAATGTAACATGCTGGAGTGATAGATTCCTGTCCCAGAGACGTCCCATACTCTGGAACAAACTACCTATCTATATCAAACAAAGCTCCTCATTAGCACTCTTCAAGAAAAATTTTGATGACTGGATGGGAAATAGGAAATTTACCCTGGGGATGACTTCTGTGGCTCTGCTCAACAGAGGCACAGGTAAATAATTTTCTTGGGTGGCAAAAGCCAGGGTGCCCTTTTGGCTAGGCTTATTTAGGCCCTAGAGCCAATAGCCTAGTACCTACCTATGAACCTATAATTCCACATATTTTTTTCTCTGTATGTTTGACATGAGTCTCTTGTAATAAAACCACTTGAGCTTTATGCAAATTTGAATATTAACCACAAAAAAATCAGCCCCAGCACGAAACAAAGCCAATCCAATAAAACGTACTGTAACAGGATACTGGATGGAAATAATTTTAATCAAATTATTTCCATCCAGTATTCTGTTCCAGTACATTTTATTGGATCAAATTTGAATATTGCATTAATTTTGGTCTTTTTCTTGGATAATTTAAGCCATTCACATTCAAAGATAGTATGGATATTTCCATTTATATGTTTAAAACTTGTTTACCTATTAGGACTGTAGTCAGATGTGTAATAATACACATAAAAGTGATACTCTTATGTTTACAGTGCATTAGTTTGAAAAAAAACAGGTCCAAAAAGTATAAAAGTAAGTAGAAGAATAAGATAAATGAAATAAATATAAAAAAAATAAAATTTATAACTAGCATGGAATTATCACAATTCCTAGCCCAATAGCTAAACAAATCAGCCATTAGACTATCCATCATTCCCTTATCAGACATCTATCTGACAAAAGAGCTCTTTATCAGTATACAAATTATAGAGACATAAGAAAAAATATATAAGATTGACTGTATTCAGAAAAGAGAGAAATAAATAAGTCTTTTATATATTCAAAGATAACAAGTGAAGCATGTTATAAGTTATAAAAAATATCTACATTATTTCTCTATTATTATATAAATGTTTTCTCTTTTTGCTCTTCCCACTTCTTTCTTCTTTTTCCCTTTTCCCTTTTTTCCCTTCTCCTATTTTATTAAAGCAGATGAACTCACTTCCAAATGTATCTTTAATTTAAAACAATGAATATATATATATATATATATATATATATATATATATATATATATATATATATTATGGTATCTTATATATACAGAATTCCAATTTCTCTTGCTAGTAAAGTAGTTTATATAATTTATTCTTTAAAAACTAGTTTAATTTAAAAGTAGACAATTTTAATAATACAGTTCAAGAAAAAAACTATATGTATCATGAAAAAAGAAAATAAATCTGAACTCCATATCACAAGACTGAATATAAACATGTCAGGAAGTTGGATTGAGAGATCATCACATCAAAATGTTTACAGTCGAAAAATAAAAAAAAGTACATATAAGCATGTCTGGAGTTATCAGAAGCCCATAATAATAAAGCGATGTTTAATGAGATACAATAAAGCATTCTGATGTCAGAAATTATAAACTGAACAACAGAGAAAAGTCCATGTTGTTCTGCTTCATCTGTTATGTACTTTTGAGAACTAGTGAGTCATCATGGCTCATATATATGTATATTAAAACCATGTTTTCCAGGCTTTACTAGACAGCTTAAGTACAAACACACCACTTGTGATCTTGGGTGTGCATGAGAGAAATGTTACTGTTTTACATTTTGCTTATCAAGGTAATTACTTCTATTTGTAAATAGTTAACAATACCTTTTCTAGCTGCCATATTCTTCAAATCATTTATAATATTATATTTTGCATTGATAGCCTTATTCTAATATTAACAGACTTCAGCTTTAATTTTGCACACATCCTAATCTAATTTGGTCTCTGACAGTAGTTTACTTCTTATCGTGATATTTTAATGTAACACTTAATTCCATGTCTGAACAAAGAATCATGATGCTCACCAAACTCACAAATGTTACTTATATGCCTTAATTCAGTTACATATGCATAAATGGACTCCTGTGAATGCTGATATCTTGTGAAAAATAAATGCTGAAAATGTATATGAGCAGTTCTTTTTATGCTAACAGTCATACTGGAATTTGTCCTTAATGTCAAAAAAAAAAAAAATAAATAAATAAAGTAAAATCAAATAAAATAATGTTCTGTAACAATATTAAATGTATTTTACCTTTATAGGTGAGTACAAAGTTAGCTACCCTATTTTGAATCCAGCTAATTTCTTTTCCGAGGATGACCTTGTGTGTGTGTTAAACACCTAAACTATTATGTCAACACCCAACCCTATTATTAATCTTAATTATATCAATTCCAACTACAGGAATAAAAGTTTAAACTTGAATGCCTTTATTATTATTATTTTTTTTTCTTTTCAGTTAAACCTGAAGCAGTGTTGTAAATACAAACTTTCTGCATCCAATTCATTTTGTCAAATGACCTTGCACTACTAACAACACTGGAGGACTTGGTAACAAAATGTACACCCCAATGAATGATTCATGTGTTATTATAAGAAGATGATAGAAAAAGAATAATATCCTTTTCAACTGACTCACATTTATAAATGTGTTATTTATTGAGTTGTGGGTTAATTTCTTGCTGTTTATTTTCATAATCTCATTTTGCTGAAATTAGCACATGTACTCAGTCACTCTATTTGCTAATAATTACACCAAATGTATAATCTTTTTTTTTTCTTTTTTTCTATGTTACCCATTTCTCTGTTCTGTTCACTTGTTACTTGGATACTCACTTCCAAATGTATCTTTAATTTAAAACAATGAATATATATATATATATATATATATATATATATATATATATATATATATATATATTATGGTATCTTATATATACAGAATTCCCATTTCTCTTGCTAGTAAAGTAGTTTATATAATTTATTCTTTAAAAACTAGTTTAATTTAAAAGTAGACAATTTTAATAATACAGTTCAAGAAAAAAACTATATGTATCATGAAAAAAGAAAATAAATCTGAACTCCATATCACAAGACTGAATATAAACATGTCAGGAAGTTGGATTGAGAGATCATCACATCAAAATGTTTACAGTCGAAAAATAAAAAAAAGTACATATAAGCATGTCTGGAGTTATCAGAAGCCCATAATAATAAAGCGATGTTTAATGAGATACAATAAAGCATTCTGATGTCAGAAATTATAAACTGAACAACAGAGAAAAGTCCATGTTGTTCTGCTTCATCTGTTATGTACTTTTGAGAACTAGTGAGTCATCATGGCTCATATATATGTATATTAAAACCATGTTTTCCAGGCTTTACTAGACAGCTTAAGTACAAACACACCACTTGTGATCTTGGGTGTGCATGAGAGAAATGTTACTGTTTTACATTTTGCTTATCAAGGTAATTACTTCTATTTGTAAATAGTTAACAATACCTTTTCTAGCTGCCATATTCTTCAAATCATTTATAATATTATATTTTGCATTGATAGCCTTATTCTAATATTAACAGACTTCAGCTTTAATTTTGCACACATCCTAATCTAATTTGGTCTCTGACAGTAGTTTACTTCTTATCGTGATATTTTAATGTAACACTTAATTCCATGTCTGAACAAAGAATCATGATGCTCACCAAACTCACAAATGTTACTTATATGCCTTAATTCAGTTACATATGCATAAATGGACTTCTGTGAATGCTGATATCTTGTGAAAAATAAATGCTGAAAATGTATATGAGCAGTTCTTTTTATGCTAACAGTCATACTGGAATTTGTCCTTAATGTCAAAAAATAAATAAATAAATAAATAAAGTAAAATCAAATAAAATAATGTTCTGTAACAATATTAAATGTATTTTACCTTTATAGGTGAGTACAAAGTTAGCTACCCTATTTTGAATCCAGCTAATTTCTTTTCCAAGGATGACCTTGTGTGTGTGTTAAACACCTAAACTATTATGTCAACACCCAACCCTATTATTAATCTTAATTATATCAATTCCAACTACAGGAATAAAAGTTTAAACTTGAATGCCTTTATTATTATTTTTTTTTTTCTTTTCAGTTAAACCTGAAGCAGTGTTGTAAATACAAACTTTCTGCATCCAATTCATTTTGTCAAATGACCTTGCACTACTAACAACACTGGAGGACTTGGTAACAAAATGTACACCCCAATGAATGATTCATGTGTTATTATAAGAAGATGATAGAAAAAGAATAATATCCTTTTCAACTGACTCACATTTATAAATGTGTTATTTATTGAGTTGTGGGTTCATTTCTTGCTGTTTATTTTCATAATCTCATTTTGCTGAAATTAGCACATGTACTCGGTCACTCTATTTGCTAATAATTACACCAAATGTATAATCTTTTTTTTTTCTTTTTTTCTATGTTACCCATTTCTCTGTTCTGTTTACTTGTTAAGTCATAGGGTATGCTCATTGTAACAAAAGTTCTCTTAGTAGTTTAATGTTATTTTGTCATGTTTTGAAACTCAGATCCTTTCAGCATTAAAAACAAAGCAAGCAAGAGATAGGCCATGTTTTGGTTAACATAGAAAATGGACCAGACTCCCAGTAAAAATGTAAACATTTTAGCAAACAACAAAGTCCTGTTTAACACCATATATTGATCTTCCTGTTGGGTTAAGACTTGCTTCATAGCCATATCTGCTTGATGGACAGACATGGATATCCAAATGTAAATTAATTGGACGATCACATGCTTCAGTATCATGATTGCACCTAACGGAGCTTTCTAAAACCATGCAACATCCCATAAGCATACTTAGCATTATGAAATACAAAGAAACACATTTGAAATACTATGATGTAATATAAGCCAAAGTCTTACAAATAAATGCAAGTCAGTAAGAATAAGGAGACCAGTTGCTTATTGCACCAAAGGCATTGTCTGATACACTGTGTTACGCACAAAAAAATCTTACATCATTTTTCCTACATCAAATCAAAACATGAGACTTATGTGTAAATATTTTTATTTATTTTTCCTTATTAAATGAATAAATAATAATATATCTAAATCTGCTGGTATTGAAAATTGAATGTGTTAGGAAGTGACTGTGGTTTAAAAGTTACTTCCTTTTTACATGTTATGACTCATATGGGACTAAGTAATAAAGAAAGCTGCCAAACTCAAAAAAAAAGAAACAGAGAAGACAACTCCAAAGGCTATTGATATGCTCCATGAGACAAGTAAGTGAGAAGTTTAAAATTTAATTATGTATACCAACTGATCTACCTAGAGAAAAAGGGAAAAAATATGAACTGAGAAAAGTCATGGATCTAAACAATATTAATGGTCTCAAAATAAACTTCATGAGTATGATCTCCTTACAAACATCTCAAGAAATGATATGTCATTCAGTACTCACAGAGATCACAATTTTCAAGACCTAGAAAGCCTCCAACCTTAAATCGCCACACTGCACCACCTCATCAATACACATTCAAGTCCACACAAAGAAAGGGTAAAGGAAACAGAAGTAACACTATAATCAAACACTCTGAACCAGACTTCAGTCCCAACATATCTCAAGTCAAATTGTTTAGAGTATATATTCCCCATACAATCTTGATTACTTATTTCCTGTGTATCCATACTCCATCTAACTCTATAGCATTTTCTTCAGTCCTTTCAATATACTACAACTGGCCGAGACTGTACCGAAATTACTGAATTAAGCTGAGGACCTGGATGCTGCTATGCCCACAGAAGCCATGGGTTTCTATATGCTCTAAGGTGCATTTTAGAGATGTTTTCCAATCTTTTAATCTGAGGATGGCCTGAACAAAAATCCTTGACTAAAGAAAAAAAGTTAGTTGTACCAGAATACTTCCCAATAATTTGAAATGACAAATACTTACAAAGATACATAAGCCATGTATGAAAATAGTATGCACCTTCTTAACCATTCATAAGAGGTAGGCATTTTCTATGCACCCCTCTAGTGTTAGATTATGATGAAAGTGAAACAACAAAAGGCCATAATCATATGTTTTACTTTGCTGTTGTCATACATATAAACAGCATGTCGCCTCATCACTACCCCCCAAAGACAGCCACCTCCTGTGTGCACCTCTGATTTGAGACTGGGATAAAATTAAAAGCCACAGTTACATACCCTAACTCGATACTGTTAGGTATATATAGACAGCATACCTCCTTAACTGTGTCCCCAAAAGAAAGACACCTATATGCATGTCTATGTTTGCTTGTATATTCCAACTTTTTACCCCTACACAATGCACTGCCTTTATATAAGCTGTAGTGACCTTCTGTGAAAACTTTGGAGATCTAACTGTGAGTAAACTTAAGGAAAAACATGACTACATTGTCCCCTGCCCTTGCTTAACCTATAGCAACTTTCTGTTTATACCTCGAAGCATGGCCAGTTTTAGAGTAAGTGAAATCCAGGCCAGAGATTGAAAACAAGGCCCAGCATTACAAAAATGTGTCAAAATACCATTATACAGCTGAAGTTTTGGGGCTCACCAAGACCCCAGAATCTTTTGAGAGTCAAGATGATCTGTGATAAATTTTCTGCCTTATTTTTGAAAGATAATTGCTTAAGTATTTTTACTGGCATCTAAAAGTGTAATACATTTGCCCTGAATACAGAGACATACACAGATACTCATACAAATGCTAGTCACTCACACTGCATGCCTATTTACAAAAAAATTGAAGTAGCACCAATTCACCTATGATATGTCTTTGGGATGCATGTTGAAACCAGATCACCTGAAAAAAAACCCACACAGGGACGGCAACGGGCATACAGACTCCACACCAAAAAGTGACACAGTCAAAAAGCCAACAAGAGAACCAGGCACTGTGACACCACAACCATACTCATTGTACTAGTGTGACACTGACTGATTGCTTCCACATAAATCCTGCTGAGACATCCTAAGAGGCACTTAATAAGAACAATGCTGAAGGATATGAAATCTGAAATTCAAATGCATGCCAATATTAAATGATGGCAATCTGCAACAATTTACTAACAGACCTGAAATTTTGCAACAAATGGATTAAAATATGAGGCAGAATCAGGAACAGTCTGCAAAATCCAAGGCAGTTGAGAAATCTAAGCATAATTTGACACCATTTCACTTATGCAGCAACTACAGAAAAGAAAGATCCAAATCGCTCCTCAAAAATACACATATTAGACCTACACATGGATTAAAGACTGTATAAACTAGCAAATTGCTGCAGGTCACTTTCACTCACATGTGTCTTCCCTCACAAAGAAGTTACAGCTACCATGTTCACTGTATACAACTCAGATCTATGACTGTTGTAAAATAATAGTTGCATTAATATATTTTTGTGACAATCATCTAATGCTAAGGTTCACACTGTTGGACAGCTAGCCCTGCCACAGTTGCTCTTCCATACCACACACACACACACTCACACTTGCACCTATGAGCAATTTAGAGTGTCCAATCCACCTACTACATGTGTTTGGAATGTGGGAAGAAAATAGACCACCTGGAATAAACCCACACAAACACAGTGAGGATATGCAAACTCTGCACAGAAGGCAACCGAGCCAAGGGTTGAACCGGGGAGCCTCTTGCTGTGAGGTGACAACACTATCTGCTGCACCACTGTGCTGTCCCTTTCCCCATATGAAACATGGGAAAAGGGATTCCAGATGGGTGGATGGATGGATGAACATTAATGTATTGCTGTCTGACACAAATAGTATACCAAACTTGTATTCACCTAAAGCCAAAATTACAGCAGCAAATTGCAAAGCCGATCATTTCATCCACAGATTATCATCCATACCCACTGCTTACCCACAACATCTGGTTTGAGCATGCCAAGATGAGAAAATAATGCTTATATTAATGAAAGATTAAAAATCAGAAAGTAGTGCTGCAGCCCAAATAATATTAAATAACTTAAAAGTTTCACTGAATTCTTGCTCTCATGCTTCCCCCCCAGTCCACTATGGACTTTGAATTCAGGTCAGTTCTGCCCACTAAACCATCTGGTCTGCATGTATGCCTTGTCCAACGCAGTCCGACTCAAGAACAACAGGTGCAAGGACTCAAGATATTGACAGCAACAAACAAAATAGCCAGCGCCAAAGAGCAGGAGAATACAATACTATTTATTATTTAAATGTGACAGCACCATAAGAATTGTCTGCAAAGCACACAATTCAACAAGTCAAACCGGGCAAACTCTAGGTTCACATTTTAGTCATTACAAACATTGGAAGGGGTTAACTTCGGACAAGCAACAATTGACAATGACTGGTGATTTACTTGTAGGCACAATTCCATGTGGACATCGTACAGACTGCAAACATGTTATGACGTCTAAGCATTTTTCTAGTAAGAACACAGACAAAGTTTATGATATAAATTTTTTTGCCAGTAGTGACTGGCTAATATATCTTGCCACTTGTTCGTGTTCAGCCTTTTATATTGGGCAGACCTCCAGTTCCTTGTATATATGGGTCTCAGAACATATGAGTGATATTAGGACTAAGAGGGAGTCCAGTGCTCTTTACAGACATTCCCTCAAACACAATACTGCCAATTTTAAATTTATGGTTATTGATAAAATAATGGGAGATAAAAGTAATAAAATGGGATGGCATACTTTACTTAATCAGAAAGACAAAATTGGATTATTAGATTGATAGGGCTTTTTCAGCCTGGTATAATTGACAAGTTGTATTGGATCAATAGTTGGAAGTTTTGTGTGTGATGTGTATATAATTCATTCCTTTTCAGTTTTTTGTTATCACTGAGGAAGGCAGTTTGACTTGTTGAGTTTTGTGCTTTGCACACTATTCTTATGGTGCTGCCACATTTAAATAATAAATAGTACTGTATTCTCCTGCTCTTTCATGCTGCCTGTTTTGTTTGTTGTCTTCATGTATGGCTTCCCTTCCATTTCTTAGCTTCATTCTTTGAACATTTTCCATTTCTTTACTCTATGTACACTTAAGCTCATCCATTTTGGTATTTCCTTTTGTTTTCCTGTTTGGTTACTGGTTGAATAAGCATCACCATTAGTAATAACCCTCTGTTTTTTATTCAAGTTTAGTTCAAAATCTCTAAGGTTTCGTTTTGAAAAATGATTGTCCGCTCTCAATTACCATCCTTTTGCTACTCCCATCGAAACCCTGTGACCTACTCTCATACACTACCAAAAAAAAAAAAAAAAAAAAAGCAATCAACCAATGTTTGTTTTGAGTGATTTGAGTGATCTCCTCTATGTATTCAATAATGACTGCACACCTTATTGCACTGAATACAATTTTATGGAGCTTTCCCCCCTAAGCGTTCAGTGAAGAAGGGTTCTGTACCTAGATGGACTTTCTTGATTAAAAAAAAACATGTAAAAAATAAACAGTGTTCTGCACTCTCTCTCTCTCTCTCTCTATATATATATATATATATATATATATATATATATGAGTGCGTATGTGTTTATATATACGTATATGCATGTGTTTGGATATCTGTCTATATATATATATATATATATATATATATATATGTGTGTGTGTGTGTGTGTGTGTGTGTGTGTGTGTGTGTGTGTGTATACCCAGCCTACAAAATCAAATGCTTTCACCAAGAGCAGTTTCAATGTAATCAATGCTTCTTTTGTTAAACTGAGAGTGCACAGTTTCCTTCTCTGTTCTTGTATCCTCCTACAACTTTTGTACCTGTTAGCTTATTGGCTGCAGCATTAGCCTGTTCCAAGGCTGCAGCATGCAGGCTGCACACCATTAAAAAAATATTGCCTTCAAGAAAGCTATAAGATCGCAATATTAGGGTGGCAATCAGTATATCATGGCAGCCTGTTATTTGATTAAGAAATGGAGTATTCTAACAAAAAACTGTTGAGAGGTTTGGAAAAAATGAATCAGGCAGTTAGTATCTGATGTGACCGACAACCAATGTGCTTCCTCTGCTCTTTTCTAGCAGAGTATTATTTATTGACTATCCCATGCTTCAAAAAAAAAAAAAAAAGGAAAGAAAGATAATGGGCCGGATTTACGAAGGTTTGCATGGAGTCTAAGAGTAGAGTAAGACTCCATGCAGCCAACATGTCCGCCGAGCGATCCAGGAACAGCCAGTAGGGGCGTGCAAGAGAGCTCCTAAAGTGACTCTTACACGGACAGGGCTAGGATATGCAAATTACCATAATTGCTGGTGAAAGCTATGCAAGTGAGGTAAATTTGCGATCCAGGAAACCCAAACCTGTCCGAGTAAGAGTAGTGTTATTTGCAGAAGTGTACTCCATTGACAACTGAGTACCATTCTGCAAATAGCAAAACGGAGCCGTGACAGCTCCAACAAAGGATGCATCCAGTTGAGGAAGCATGCCAATGGCCAAATATATGGCCATTGGCAATGTTCACCGATGTAAAATAAAAATAAAATAATTTTTTTTATCCTGATCTCCGAAGTTTAAGCATAGCACAGCGCCGCACAAACGTGTTCCACTGTAAAAACCAGAAAACCAATAATTAAAATCCACAAATATGGATTTTATTGTAATTCTTAATTTACAATGCAAGGGAATGACAGGCTGAAGACAACATGGCTACCGAGTAGAGGTTGCTAAGGGAGGAAGCTCAGTCTAAGAGATGTAACCAAGCATTAGTAGGCAATACTATGCAAACGAGGGTAAGGATGGTGAATCCCAAATCTACATAGCAAATGAGCACAGTCAGTGGAGTGTAGGAGTAGGATAAGGGGAGTATCAGAGTAGAAGATAGGTGACATCACGAGGGGGTATTTATGAAAGCTCGTTGGAGCAGAATGGCATGTGTTTGCTGTCAGTTACTCATCACTGGAAGAGGTGTGTCAACAGGTACCCTAGCTAAAGGCAAGAAATTGAAGGTGTATGCCATGGATAACACTAAAGTTTTTTGTTGAAGTGCTTGCAATGTGTTTGCGTGCTGGTGTGCGCCTGTATATCCGAGTAAGAGTGTGTGCGCACTTGTGTACCTGTGTGCGTGGGTTTAAGCCGGAGTAAGCATGTCTAAGGTTGTTGAAATGTGTGTAAGCATGTATGCACTGGTGTGCACGCGTTTTAGCAAGAATAAGCATATTTTAGTCCGTGTAAGCATGTGTGCGCACTTGTGAGCTGGTGTGAACGTGTTTGCACTTGTGTGTGCTACGCTGCTCCCCTGAGGAAACAGAAAGGGAAAAGGAAGCACAACAAATAGTAGGAAGTTAACAAGGGAGTACTAACAGAGCTAGCAGGTGAAAACAATCAGAATCAGGCAATTACACAGGCAGTACACTAGCCCAACCCAGCCCAGAACTTAAAACTCTGCAAACAACTTTCCACCATGTTTTCCTCAGAGACACTGCAACACTGCAGTAAACTAGAAGTGAAAACTTAAAAAGCTTTACTGAGACAAAAAATATTAGGGGCTGCCATTGCTGTTATAAGGCGACATATGCAAAATGCTGAGGGTGGTGACAATGTGAGTGCTGCTGGACAACCCACAGTGAGGAGACGGAGAAGAGTGTACAGGCCCAAGGTAACCTATCAGGGGCTACATGAGCTAGAGATAGTGGTGCACTTTAGAGTGGACAGAGACCTCATGCAGCAAATTATTGAGCTGTGCAGGCCATGCCTCACACACAGAACCAACAGAGGGGAACTCATCCCAGTGGAAACCAAGGTATGTGATGGCCTCAGAATATTAGCAACAGGTACCTTCCAGAGACCAACTGGTGATATGATGGGGATATCACAGGCATCAGCATCCAGGGTACTGCACCAGTTCCTGGATGTCATGTCAGCACATGCCAGGGATCATGTATATTTCCACAATTCCCATGAGGTATTGGCCAGCAATATGCATCTCTTCCAGCAAATAGCGGAATACCCTGTGGTAGTGGGTGCAATAGACTACACGCACATATGCATTAAAGCACCAGCCGGTGAGTGGGGTAGGGTCTACTTTAACCGCAAGGGCTTCCCCTCCATCAACTGCCAGGTCATGTGTGATTCCCAGGGCATAATACTGAATGTGTGTGCTGGCTGTCCTAGAAGCTACCATGATTCCCATATCTGGCATCTGACACAGCTGTACCAGACATTTGCCAATGGGGACATCCCTCATGGTCACCTAGTGGGGGATGCTGGCTATGCACTGGAGCCGTGGCTGATGACACCCATCAGAAATGCACACACACCTGAACAGGAATGCCATGATGAGGCACACGCACAAACACGAAATGTAATCAGTAGTATCTGCCCTAGGGCATTTATAAGCCTAGCCAGTGTGTGTGTGGCTTTCACCACCCATTAGAATGAGAATACTACGCCCTTTGAGGGTTTAGTTTCCTGTACCTCTGTCTAGTAGTGACACAGAGATGACTCCCAGGGTAAACCTATGATCTCCCATCCACTCGTCAAGATTTCTCTTGAATAGAATTAGTGAGGGGCTCTGCCTAACATGGATTGGGATTCTGTTCCAGAGTGTAGGGAGCCTCTGGGTTATGAATCTGTCCCTCCAGCACGTCCTATTTATTTCTAATTAATTAATTTCCAATTAAATTAAATTTGTTTAATTTAATTGTTAGGCTAACACACTAAAGTGCGCTAGCCGTTTTATAGCATTTACTGTTTGCTACTGTATCTTTTTCTCCCTTCTCTTTGAAAAAAGAAAAAAAAAAAAAATCCTTATTTTCCCACTTTTCTGAACTAGAATAGTCCAGTCTTCAGATTTTGCTGATCTCTGGGCTTTGTCTTAGTTCCTGTGCTATCCATATCCTTATTTGGATAAGAGGAAGCTTCTTTGTTCACCAGTGGGAGTGGGGAGCACTGAGCAACCTATTTGTCCCTAGAGGATTGGTTCCAGCCCAGCAACTTGTAGTTTATTGGCCATTTTGGGTCAATTCCTGGCTCTTTTCAACCCCCTGCTATAAAGCCCGCTTTTGTGCACTTTTTTACTTGTAATAGACTCAGTACAGCTCCTCGTGGTGTCCTGCAGAGTTCTACAAGCAGCAGAGAGTGAAAGAGTGACTTTCCTGGATTAATAAGTATTTTTTCTGGCTTTCGCTTAAAGTACTGCATCTCGACTGCATTTCGCTTAAAAAACAGCTCTGCATATTGTTTTTACTGTTCTTGTGTTGAATTTATACTGTTAGCACTTTAAAAAGTTATTTTTTGTTTAATTTAAATGTTAGGCTAACACACTAAAGTGCGCTAGCCGTTTTATAGCATTTACTGTTTGTTACTGTATCTTTTTCTCCCTTCTCTGTGAAAAAAAAAACAAAAAAATATCCTTGTTTTCCCGCTTTTATGAACTAGAATAGTCCAGTCTTCAGATTTTGCTGATCTCTGGTCTTTGTCTTAGTTCCTGTGCTATCCATATCCTTATTTGGATAAGAGGAAGCTTCTTTGTTCACCAGTGGGAGTGGGGAGCACTGAACAACCTATTTGTCCCTAGAGGATTGGTTCCAGCTCAGCAACTTGTAGTTTATTGGCCATTTTGGGTCAATTCCTGGCTCTTTTCAACCCCCTGCTATAAAGCCCGCTTTAGCGCATTTTAGCGTGAAGTTGCTCATAGAGCAGCATAGGGCAGTGCTGGTTAATCAAGTTTAAACTATTTCTGGCTCCGTAAAGTCTGCTCTTCAATTTTTCCCTTAGAACTGTTCTACTTGCAATCTATACAGCCTATACTCTATCTGAAAAGCTCAGCACTTGCTCCTAAAGCATTTTTTTTATACAGGTAAAGCACTCTTAAACAAAAGAAAGTACTTCATTCACCTAAATTCCCTTGAGTACCCATTTCCCTATAGGTCCTTTCTGACTCAGTTACACAGCAATCTTTTTCACTATTTCTAGCATGTCGAAGGGTCAGCTGCTAGCGTCCTCTCCTGTTCAGCTGGTGAATCTGGGAATCTTGAGGCAATGTTACAATTGCCTCATGTACACAGACAACCCTCTCCTCCTCCCAACAAATACAAATATATGCGAGAGATGCAACTATATAGCCAAACTGGAGGCTGAGCTCTCTCAATTCAGTACTGGCAAGACCAGTCAGGAGGAGAAGGTAACCACGCACACCACAAACCCAGTCTCACATAGAACAATCACAACTGCAAACCAAACACATAAACACACAAAAACATACTCGGAGGCGCTGATTAAAAATCTACCAAAACAACAGAGGCCTCCAAAGCAGACACCCAAGCAACCGCCACCTCAAGACATAGCACATGCAACACATAGTTCACAAAGTCAGTGTCCTAAACAGTCACAGCCCTTAAGGCCAAACAACATGCAAATACGGAATACCCTGTGGTAGTGGGTGCAATAGACTACACGCACATATGCATTAAAGCACCAGCCGGTGAGTGAGGTAGGGTCTACTTTAACCGCAAGGGCTTCCCCTCCATCAACTGCCAGGTCATGTGTGATGCCCAGGGCATAATACTGAATGTGTGTGCTGGCTGTCCTGGAAGCTACCATGATTCCCATATCTGGCATCTGACACAGCTGTACCAGACATTTGCCAATGGGGACATCCCTCATGGTCACCTAGTGGGGGATGCTGGCTATGCACTGGAGCCGTGGCTGATGACACCCATCAGAAATGCACACACACCTGAACAGGAATGCCATGATGAGGCACACGCACAAACACGAAATGTAATCAGTAGTATCTGCCCTAAGGCATTTATAAGCCTAGCCAGTGTGTGTGTGGCTTTCACCACCCATTAGAATGAGAATACTACGCCCTTTGAGGGTTTAGTTTCCTGTACCTCTGTCTAGTAGTGACACAGAGATGACTCCCAGGGTAAACCTACGATCTCCCATCCACTCGTCAAGATTTCTCTTGAATAGAATTAGTGAGGGGCTCTGCCTAACATGGATTGGGATTCTGTTCCAGAGTGTAGGGAGCCTCTGGGTTATGAATCTGTCCCTCCAGCACATCCTATTTATTTCTAATTAATTAATTTCCAATTAAATTAAATTTGTTTAATTTAATTGTTAGGCTAACACACTAAAGTGCGCTAGCCGTTTTATAGCATTTACTGTTTGCTACTGTATCTTTTTCTCCCTTCTCTTTGAAAAAAGAAAAAAAAACAAAAAAAAATCCTTATTTTCCCACTTTTCTGAACTAGAATAGTCCAGTCTTCAGATTTTGCTGATCTCTGGGCTTTGTCTTAGTTCCTGTGCTATCCATATCCTTATTTGGATAAGAGGAAGCTTCTTTGTTCACCAGTGGGAGTGGGGAGCACTGAACAACCTATTTGTCCCTAGAGGATTGGTTCCAGCTCAGCAACTTGTAGTTTATTGGCCATTTTGGGTCAATTCCTGGCTCTTTTCAACCCCCTGCTATAAAGCCCGCTTTTGCGCGCTTTAGTGCATTTTAGCGCGGAGTTGCTCATAGAGCAGCATAGGGCAGTGCCGGTTAATCAAGTTTAAACTATTTCTGGCTCCGTAAAGTCTGCTCTTCAATTTTTCCCTTAGAACTGTTCTACTTGCAATCTATACAGCCTATACTCTATCTGAAAAGCTCAGCACTTGCTCCTAAAGCATTTTTTTTATACAGGTAAAGCACTCTTAAACAAAAGAAAGTACTTCATTCACCTAAATTCCCTTGAGTACCCATTTCCCTATAGGTCCTTTCTGACTCAGTTACACAACAATCTTTTTCACTATTTCTAGCATGTCGAAGGGTCAGCTGCTAGCGTCCTCTCCTGTTCAGCTGGTGAATCTGGGAATCTTGAGGCAATGTTACAATTGCCTCATGTACACAGACAACCCTCCTCCCAACAAATACAAATATATGCGAGAGATGCAACTATATAGCCAAACTGGAGGCTGAGCTCTCTCAATTCAGTACTGGCAAGACCAGTCAGGAGGAGAAGGTAACCACGCACACCACAAACCCAGTCTCACATAGAACTATCACAACTGCAAACCAAACACATAAACACACAAAAACATACTCGGAGGCGCTGATTAAAAATCTACCGAAACAACAGAGGCCTCCAAAGCAGACACCCAAGCAACCGCCACCTCAAGACATAGCACATGCAACACATAGTTCATAAAGTCAGTGTGCTAAACAGTCACAGCCCTTAAGGCCAAACAACATGCCAGACACACTTGTAATAGGTGACTCCATAGTCAGACACACTGACGTCCCGCTCACCAGACTGAACAAGGAAAAGGTCACAGTAAGCTGCCTGTCGGGAGCTAGAATCCACCACATAACACAAGCACTCAGGTCACTCCACAGCAAGTACAAATATGACTCAGTCATTGTACATGCCGGTGTGAACGACCTGAGACGTACCTCCCTGGACTACATGAAAAGAGACATAGAGGAGCTCTCTGATTATGTAGCCCAGGCCGGCATGACCCTGACCCTGAGCAGCATCTTACCCTCACCAAGAATGATGCCACAGTACAAAGACAAAATGATCAGTTTTAACAATTGGCTTAATTACTGGTGTCATTCTAAGGGGATCCAATGTCTGTCTGCTTGGGATGACATGCTTGACAAGCCACGCTGCTTTGCAAGGGACGGCTTGCACCTGTCACCCCTGGGCTTCCGGATATTGGCCAAGGCTCTTGCCACCTCCATAGTGCCTTTTTAGGCAAGTCTCAAATGACAAACCTACCTCCCTAGAAAACACAAGTGGAAAAAACTAAGGGTAATGCTGCTCAATGCCAGAAGTCTAAACCTCAAGATGCACGCCCTCGAAGCCCTCCTCAGTATGGAGAACATCGATGTCTGTGCAGTGACTGAAACCTGGTTCAAGGCTCCTGAGAGCACCCCAGCACTATCAGGTTTTACCTCATATCATGCTTTCTGGCCCCAAAACTTGGACCGAACCACAAAAGGAGGGGGAGTATCCATATTCATCAAAGATACCCACAACTCCAGGTTAGTGGCAACGCACAAAGTATCGGAGACCATCCAGGTGCAACTAACCATAGGAAAAACTGCCTTACAGTTTGTAGCATGCTACAGACCACCCTCTCAAACTCAGGAACCCTACACAGCCTTCCTGAAGTCACTGGAGAGTATGAATGTCTCCCAAATACCATCATATTGGGAGACTTCAACTACCCAAACATAGACTGGGAACATTACTCAAGCCCCGACACCCTAGCCCAAAGGTTCCTAGAATTCATAAACTCAAATGCAATGGAACAACTGGTCACCATTCCCACAAGAGGAGACAATATACTAGACCTGATCATCACAAACATGGGAACAAAATGCTCCACACCGGAAGTATATCCCTCTTTGGTAAGATCAGACCATAAATTAATCTCACTGGAAATCCACATCCCCCACCCCTGCACAAAAGACCACAGTGAAGAACTTCTCAAAAGCTAACTTCACACTTCTTAAGACTGAAGTGGTATCCTTCAAGGCCCCTGGGCCAGGGGAAACCACAACCCACACTGCTGAATCCTTTGCAAATAACTTCTACGGGCACCTTCAAGAATGCATGGATCATGCAATCCCAAATGAAACCAAGACCCATTCCCCCAAAAGCAGGCACCTGGTCTGGTGGACCCCAGCCATAAACAAACTCTACAACAGGAGGAGGAAGCTACTACATGACAGAGCAAAATCCCTAAAAGGGAAGGCATCTCTGATCAGTACTAGCAAAAAACTATGATCACTCATAAAATCATCCAAGGCCAACTTTGAGAGAAAAATCGCAAAAGACACAAAAGATAATCACAAGGCCTTCTTTAGCTATGTTAGAAACCTGGGTGGAAACTCCCAGATATGCTCAGAGTTAGTCCAAAATGACACAAATTACACTGAACCCACTGACATTGCCAACATTCTGGCAGACAGGTTCAGTGCAAATTTCTCCACCACCTCCCCCCCAAAAGGAGAAATAACTATCCCAGCAAAGTGTAGCCTCCCTAACATCTCAGATGCCCAGGTGAGAGCCGCCCTCTCTAAAGCTAAAAACACAGCATCAATGGGACCGGACTGTGTCCCGGGCTGTGTGCTACATGAACTCCAAGAGGAACTAAACCCACACATAAGGCTGCTGTTTAATCTTAGCCTTACTACAGGATACGTACCCAAAGAGTGGCGTACAGCAACAGTGGTCCCACTTCACAAAGGCGGTGCTTCTACGGACCCTGGAAATTACCGCCCCATAAGCTTGACGAGACTGGTCTGCAAAGCTATGGAGAGGATCATTATGGATCTCATAAACAAAGACATTGGGGACCTACAGACATTGGATCCTACCCAATTTGGCTTTGTCAAAGGCAGATCCTGCCGTTTGAACTTGATCGACTTTTTTGAAACAGTCACTAAGGCCATTGATGAGGGTAAGGCAGTTCACACAGCCTACCTTGACCTTGCAAAAGCCTTTGACACAATACCCCACTCGGGCATCATAGACAAACTCACCAGCTTAAATGTAAATCCATATGTCACAAGATGGGTTGCAAACTGGCTCAAGGACAGAACCCACAGGGTCAGAGTTGCTGGAGCTATGTCAGACTCTAAGCCAGTCACAAGCGGTGTCCCACAGGGCTCAGTCCTGGGACCCCTCTTGTTCGGCATTTATTTTTCCGAGGTACAGGCAAACATAAGAGGATTGTGGCTGACAAAGTTCGCAGATGACTGCAAACTGGGTGCCATAATTGATACTCCACGGACACAAACATCCTTCAGAGAGGCCTCACAGAAATGGATAATTGGTGCCAGAACCATGGCCTTAAGCTGAACGCCAAAAAATGTATAGTCATACCCTTTGGGAAAAACAAGGTACCCACAAATTACCACATAGGTGGTAATCCATTAAGTATGAAAGAGGTAATCAGGGACCTAGGGACCCAGGTTGACAGTAACCTCTCATTTGACACTCACATTGCCAAAGTGGTTAGGAAGACCTTCTATATTGCCCACCTTATCATGAAGGGTTTCACATCTAGATCAAGAGAGGTCATTGTGCCACTGTACTCTTCTCTTATCAGGCCATTGATTGAGTACAATGCCCCATTTGGGATGTATCTTACCCGACACCTGCAGCAGATGGAAAGACCCCAAAAGTTCCTCACCAAGAGGATAAAGGGTCTTAAACATATGTCATATGCTGCCCAACTGAAAAAACTCCAGCTCTATTCAGTCGCATACCGTCTACTCAGAGGTGATCTGTGCCTGACGTACAAGGCCATGTCCAATCCGGAATTAATGGACATGCTCCACCTCAGTAAATCCAAATCCACCAGAGCCACGAGAGCAAGAGACTTAAACCTCAACACAGAAGTAAATAGGATGTGCTGGAGGGACAGATTCATAACCCAGAGGCTCCCTACACTCTGGAACAGAATCCCAATCCATGTTAGGCAGAGTCCCTCACTAACTCTATTCAAGAGAAATCTTGACGAGTGGGTAGGAGATCGTAGGTTTACCCCGGGGGTCATCTCTGTGTCACTACTAGACAGAGGTACAGGAAACTAAACCCTAAAAGGGCATAGTATTCTCATTCTAAGGGGTGGTGAAAGCCACACACACACTGGCTAGGCTTATAAATGCCCTAGGGCAGATAGCCTAGTACGAACCTATGAACCTATGAACCTATAATCGAGCGTGTGTTTGAGCTGCTCAAGTCACGGTTCCAGTACCTGGACACATCTGGTGGAGCCTTGCAGTACTCACCAACTACATGTACCCAAATTGTCATGGTATGTGCTATGCTACATAATATGATCCTGCGAAAACAGCTGCAGCAGGAGCAGCATAGGCCTGGGCCAAACAGCCCCCCACCATTGCCAAGGCCATCACAGGCAGAGCGTGACTCAGAGGAGGAACAACTTGAGCCTGCCCCAGCAGGCAGAAGGAGGTGTGCCCAGTATGCTTTGGCCTTGGCAAAGAGGCAATGCATAGCACATATACTGGCTTAGTAGGAACCCTGGAAATAATACCTCTCTCTGACTCGCACATATAGTAAAAGGGATGCCTAACTTGACACTGCCTGTTTTCAAACATGTATAGGGAGTGTACTATGTGCATCCAACATAGGCAGCCCTGCAGCACCACCTGAGGCATGATTGCCATGTGTTAAGCAATATAAAGCAGTGCTAAACAGCTTATACCACTATTTAGTATATGTAAACAAAATTGCACACACTAACTAGCACAACTTTGGTCAATGTTGAGCAATATTGGGCAACGCTCAGCAATGTTGGTTAACATTGAGCAATGTTGGACAGGCTTGGTCAAAGTTGGGCATAGTTGAGCAAAAGCAGGTAAACATGCACATATACTGGCCCTTAAGCAGTCTAGTCTGCTCAGTATGAAAATGTGAAGCAATGACAGTCCTTGAACGCAGGATACTGTGCACTATAGTCATAGTACTGAACCACTAAACCATGACAGTATTTCACTGGTCGGCATGTATGAAGAAATGTTGATAAGTCTATGCAAAGTATCTCATGGAAACCCTGCAGGCACTGCATAATCCCTGTCGAGTTATGACACAAAGATGAGCCCTGCAGTAAAAATATAACCTGATTTTTCAACACACGTATAGTATAAATGTTAATATTGGTCATGTTCACACACATTAACAAATGTAGTGGACTTCAGACAGCAACATACTGAAAGGTCACACTGGGCATGCTCACACACTTGAATAAATGAGGCAAATGTCAGGCAACAAAACACTGAAAGGCCAAACTGGGCATGCTCACACACTTAGGCCATGTCTGAGTTCAGCAGTGGGCCACACATATCTGGCAGTTGCATGTGTTAACCCAGGAACCTCTCACTATTCACCAATCCGCCTTATACACACAGTTATATGACAACAGACACATATATAATATATTGGAACCCTGTCATAATCAAATATGTACTACAGATACTTAGGTTGTTCATAGAAAGTGGGAAAGCAAAGAAGATAAAAAACCTGCAATCAGTATCATCAATAAACAATGTGCACTCCAAACATTATCATAGGTTCATAGGTGGATACTAGGCTATCTGCCCTAGGGCATTTATAAGTCTAGCCAGAGTTTGTTTGGCTTTCGCAACCCTGTTAGATCAGTGGACTGTGCCTATGAATAGTAGGTCACACAAGATAGCCCTTTTACAGTTAGTTTATTGTGCCTCTGTCTAGCAGGGACCTAGAAGAGATCCCAGGGGTAAACATACGATCACCCATCCACTCGTCAAGATTTCTCCTGTAGAGGGTCAGTGAGGGGCTCTGCCCATGCGGGACTGGGATCTCATTCCAGAGTGAGGGGATCCTCCGGGATATGAATCTGTCCCTCCAGCATGTCGTATTAATATCTGTACTGAGGTTTAAGTCCCTGGAGAGTGTAGCTCTAAGGGATTTGGATATCCTGAGGTGGAACATGTCCATTAATTCTGGGTTGGACATGGCTTTAAACATCAGGCACAGATCGCATCTGAGTAGGCGATAAGCAACTGAGTAGAGCTGGAGTTACATTAGCCAAACTGCTCAGGGCATCTGTGTGAGTCCCTAGATCCACTTGGTGAGGTACTTTTGTGGCCATTACAGTTTCTGCAGGTGTTGGGTAAGGTACATACCAAATGGGGCATTGTATCCAATCATGGGCCTGATGAGTATAGAGGCACAATAACCTCACTTGATCTAGATGTGAAACCTTTTGGGATAAGGTGGGCTATATAGAAGGTCTGTCTAACCACTTTGGCAATGTGATTGTCAAAGGTGAGATTACTATCTACTCAGGGCCCCAAATCCCTAAAAACTTCTTCCGAACTTAATGGATTGCCATCTATGTGGTAATGTGTGGGCACTTTGTTATTCCCAAAGGGGATGACTATGCATTTAATGGCATTTAGCTGTAGGCCATGGCTGTGGCACCAGTTATCCATCTCTGTGAGACCCTTTTGGAGGATGATTGTGCCAGCTGGAGAGTCGATTATGGCACCCAGTTTGCAGTCATCTGCGAACTTGGTCAGCCATAGTCCTCCTGTGTTAGCCTGTACATCAGAGAAATATATACTGAACAAGAGAGGTCCCAGGACTGAGCCGTGTGGGACGCCATATGTAACTGGTGTAGAGTCAGACATGGCACCTGCAATACTGACCATGTGGGTGCTATCCCTGATCCAGTTTGCAATCCATCTTGTGACATATGTGTTGATATCTAAGCTGGTGAGCTTATTTATGATGCCCAAGTGGGGTATTTTGTTGAAGGGTTTTGTGAGGTCCAGGTAGGCTGTGTGGACTACCTTCCCTATGTCTATGGACCTGGTAACTGTTTAAAGAAGTTGACCAGGTTCATGAGGCAAGATCTGCCCTCAACAAAGCTAAATTGGGTAGGATCCAGTGTCTGTAGGTTCCCGATGTCTTTGTGTATGAGTTCCATGATGATACGCTCCCATAGCTTTGCAGACCAGGCTAGTTACGCTTATAGGGCGATAGGTCTGGGGTCTGTTGTGGCATCACCTTTGTGGAGCGGGACCACTGTTGCTGTACGCCATTCCTTGGGTACATATCCTGTAGTAAGTCTGATATTGAACAGTGACTTAATGTGAGGGATAAGTTCTTCATGAAGCTCGTGTAAGACACAGGCAGGGACACTGTGCAGTCCCATTGATGCTGTGTTGAGTTCTTTGGAGAATGCAGCTCTCACCTGTTCATCTGTGATGTCAGGGAGGCTACACTCTGTTGGGATGGACATTTGCTCTTTAGGGGGGATGGGGGAAGACATTTGCACTGAACTTGTTTGCCAGGATGTTGGCAATGTCTGTGGGTTCAGTGTATTTTTTGTCATTTTGCACTAACTCACAGCATATCTGGGAGTTGCCACCAGGTTCCTGACATAACTAAAGAAGGCCTTGTGATTGTCCTTAGTGTCTGGTGCAATTTTCCTTTTGAAGTGGCCCTTAGATTAATTCATGAGTGATCGTAGCTTCTTGCTAGTTAGATTAATTCATGAGTGATCGTAGCTTCTTGCTAGTACTTATCAGAGATGGCTTCCCTTTTTGGGATTGTGCTCTATCATGTAGTAGCCTCCTCTTTTCGTTGTATAGCTTATTTATGGCCGGGGTCCACCAGACAGGTCCCCTGCCTTTGGAGGAGTGAGTCTTGTTTTTATTTGGGATAGCATGATCCATGCATTCCAGTAGGTGTCCATAGAATGTGTTTGTAAAGGATTCTGCGGTCTGAGCCATATATACCACTGTCCCAGGGTCTTTGAAGGATACTACCTCAGTTTTGAGAAGTGTAACATTTGCTTTTGAGAGGTTCTTCACTGAGATTACCTAGGATGGGGGTGGGGACGGGATATGGATGTCAAGTGAGATAAATGTATGGTCTGACCTTACCAATGAGGGGTATACCTTTGGTGTGGAACATAGAGTCCCTATGTTGGTGATGATCAGGTCCAATATGTTTTCCCCTCTTGTGGGTGTGGTGACCAGTTGTGCCATAGCATTTGAGTTAATAAATTCAAGCAACCATTGGGCGAGGGTGTTGGGGCTTGAGTAGTATTCCCAGTCAATGTTTGGGTAGTTGAAGTAAACCCAATATAATGGTGTTTGGAGAGACCTTCATATTCTCCAGTGTTCTCAGGAAAGCCGAGTGGGGTTCCTGAGTTTGGGAGGGTGGTCTATAGCAGGCTACAAACTGAAAGGCAGTTTTTGCCCACTGTTAGTTGCACATGTATGGTCTCCAGTGCTTCGTGCAGTGCTACTAACCTGGAGTTGTGTGTATCTGTGATGTATATGGATACTCCCCCTATTTATGTTGGTTGGTCCGAGTTTTGTGGCCACAACCTGGTAGTGTTGGGTGCTTTCGGGAGCCTGAACCAGGTGTCTGTTACTGCACAGATATCAACATTCTCCATACTGAGGAGAGCCTTGAGTGCGTGCATTTTGAGGTTTAGACATCTGGTGTTGAGCAGCATTACCCTTAGTTTCTTTTACCTTGTATTGTCTATGGAGGTGGGTTTGTCTTTTAAGCCTTGCCTAAAAATGGCACTATGGGTGTGGCAAGAGCCTTAGCTAGTATTCGAAAGTCCAGAGGTTACAGGTGCAAGCCATCCCTAGCGAAGCAACGTGGCATGTCGAGCATGTCATCGCAGGCTGACAGACACTGGATCCCCTTTGAATGACACCAATACGTTAGCCAACTGTTAAAATTTATAATTTTGTCTGTATACTGTGCCATCATTCTTGGTGAGGGTAAGATGCTACACAAGGTCAGGGTCATATTGGCCTGGGCTACATGATCAGAGAGCTCCTCTATGTCTCTTTTCATGTAGTCCAGGGAGGAACATCTGAGGTCATTCACACCAGCGTGGATAATAATGGTGCCATATTTGTACTTGCTTTGGAGTGACCTGAGTGCATGTGTTATGTGGCGGATCCTGGCACCCGACAGAGAGATCAAAGTGACCTTCTCCCTGTTCAGCCTGGTGAGTGGGATGTCAGTGTGTCTGACAATAGAGTCACCTATTACAAGTGTATTGTTTAGCCCTAAGGGCAGTGACTGTGTGGTACACTGACTTTGTGAACTATGTGATATGTGGGTATTGTTGTGGGGTAGCAGTTGTTTGGGTGTCTGCTTTGGAGGTCTCTGCTGCTTAGGCAGATTTTATTTAGAGCCTCCGAGTATGTTTTTGTGTGGTAATGTGTTTTGTTTGCTGTTGCTATAGGTCTATGTGAGACTTGCTTTGTGGTGTGTGTGGTTACCTTCACCACCTGATAGACTGTGCCAGTCATGGGTCGAGAGAGCTCAGCCTCCTGTTTGTCTATATAGTTGCATCTCTCACATATATATGAGTTTGTTGGGAGGAGGAGAGGGTTGTCTGTGTACATAAGGCAGTTGTAACATTGCCTCAAAATTCCCATATTCACCAGCTGGACTGGAGAGTACACACGAAACCGACCCCTGGACAATCCAGGATATTATGATGAAATACTCTGTTGACTGATTAAAAAGGATCAGTAGGGTGTTAAGTGTGTAAAAGAGTATAACAGGGGTTTAGTGCACAGGTTTGTCAGTGTTTTGGAAAGATTAGCTGCAAAGGAGTCCAGACAGAACCATGACACTTCCTTCAGCTATGTCATAAATAGCAATGTACACTCATATATGTCCTGAGTCAGGGCCAACTGTACCTGACTGACAATGCCAACATCCTGTCAGACACGCCCACACATACATACCCACCTCCCACTGACAAAAGGCCCTATCATCATACCAGGAGATATCACATGTAGAATGGGTAAACAGCTCCTTCCAAAGCCGAAAACATGGCATCAATTGGATTACATTGTTTCCCTATATGTGTCATAAGTGAACTGCAGAACAAACAGACCCTGCATCTGAACAGTCTGTTGAGCCTCACCCTCTCTACAGGATCTGAAACTGTTGAATGGGTTACAGCAACATATGGCACACCCCGCAAATGTTGGTGCACAACAGACCATGGGAACTATAGTCCTATAAGCTTATGAAGTCTGATCTGCAAGGCCATGGAGTCCATCATGATTGAAGTCATAAACAGAGCTATTGGAAGCCAACAAACACACAACCCTACCAACTTTGGTTTGTTCATGGGCAGATCATGGTTCACAAACCTGGTAGATTGTTTGCAAGGCAGCCACCCAGGACATACATCACTGAAAGGAGCTACACACGTCCCACATAGACTTTGAATAGCCCTTTATCAACATCCCAGACACATGTCGTATCCACAAAATCAACAATCTGTGCATGAATATGTATTGTCATATGATGGAATGGCAGTTGGTCCACAGATAGATCACACAAGCTAAGAATTGTGGAGTCCTGTTCAAGCTGATAACACCTGCTGTCCCACATGGTTCATTCCTGGGATTGCATAAAACAAGTGCACACACATTACCATGTCCAGTGTGATGATGTCAGCATCCTACAAATATAGCAGGAGAAAAGGAACCACCCAGTAAAGCATATAGCATGTTGGATTAATGCATATCTCTCTAGTATCATAACATAGTTAGGTAGGGGTTTGAATCCTGCAGTTGCTGAGTGTGTGTTTGGGGGGTGTATGTGTGTGTGTATGATTTCCTTTGAGAGCAGTGCCCTTTTTGGAGACTAGGAAAACACATGAAAAGAGGTAAATTCTTCTTTGGCAAGTCTGATGATGTCAGTATCCCACAAATACAGCAGTGGAAAGGAAAACTCCCAGTAAAGCATATAGCGCGTCGTGTTAATGCATAAAGGAAAACTCCCAGTAAAGCATATACCGCGTCTTGTTAATGCATATCTCTCTAGTATCATAACATAGTTAGGTAGGGGTTTGAATCCTGCAGTTGCTGAGTGTGTGTTTGGGGGGTGTATGTGTGTGTGTGTGATTTCCTTTGAGAGCAGTGCCCTTTTTGGAGACTAGGAAAACACATGAAAAGAGGTAAATTCTTCTTTGGCAAGTCTGATGATGTCAGTATCCCACAAATACAGCAGTGGAAAGGAAAACTCCCAGTAAAGCATATAGCGCGTCGTGTTAATGCATAAAGGAAAACTCCCAGTAAAGCAGATACCGCGTCTTGTTAATGTATATCTCTCTAGTATCATAACATAGTTAAGTAGGGGGTTGCATCCTGCAATTGCTGAGTGTGTGTGTGTGACACTGTTGGTCAATGTGTTGTAGGTTTTGCTTTTATTACTGTATGACATATCAGTAAAACAACAGTATGTGCTTTGCACACTTCAGGTATCTGTGTGGCAAATGCATATATGTACATGTGACCTCAATTAGTTCATAGGTGTGAAGCCTGCTTTCTACAGGAATACATCTGTTACCATTGACAGTTTGTGCTGCTGCTTCTCAGACCTTAGGTCATATATGTATGTATGTGACAAGGCCAGCCACTGTAGTGATCTGTGGCCAAGGTCATCTGTGTCACACACACCCATGACAGTTTCTATAGAATTGTGTGAGTGAGGGTTCATGCCTGAGGTATATTTCAGACATGTTCAAACACAACACAGTCTGTCAATAATGGGCATTCATTATAGGTGTACAACAACTTCGTGGATATGCATACAGACCCCTTATTGCTTATGTGATACACCGAGGGACATCAGAATACCTTTGGAAATGTGAATACCAAAGGACAGATGACATAACATGTGGCTGTATGTACACATCGGTTCCCCTGCTACATGTTGTGGGCTACTACCTATGTGGTACTGTCAGGATACTATGTTTAGTAAATGTGGATGACTATGTATAGTTGGCTAATAGCTTTACAGCATGGGTTGGTCAACAGGTATCTGTCTGTATGATACCCTTGTGGAGGATAAGTGTCTCATCCGGAGAATGCATTGTAGGCCACTGTATGCATTATCAGATGTGGACGGACACATCCCTAGTGTGTTTGCTTGTACCTAGGACGGCTACATGCCAAGCAGGAGTGGTCCCAGGAATGGGTGGCGATCAATACCACTGGTTACTGGTATAGTATAGTACCAGAAGGATTCAAATGCTACTGTGTATCCTACATCTGTGTGTCAGTTGTCAAGACATCATCTAAAGATTGGTTATAGTCAGGCTGTTGAGGTTGTGTATACTACCAGAATGCAAATCAATGACCGATATTAACAGTATCACCCACAGAATAGTGTCAAACCATGTCATACACACATGTGTACCCAAGTTAAAACATATGTATAGTAAAATGCATTCTGGCCACCAATAGGAAATATGAAGTGTTAACACTGTGCAATACAGGGCATATCACCCTTCCCATGTGTCCACTATGCACGTACATGCAGACAGTGCAGCTCCACCATGTTCACAAATGTACACCTGCAAATCTGTACTGCACACATCACACACATACCGTCCACTCACCAACACATGCTGCCAGTACCACACACATCAGCCAAGTGGCACATGGGGGGACAATACATTTTTGGAATTAACACTGGTGTAAACAATACTACATTAATAATCATAGCTTTAATGCATCATGCCTGCTCAGATATACCTACAAGGATATCATTACACTTTACTGTTGACAACATGCTAACATTGCTACACTGCTATTAGGTCACCCTGTGCATCATCAGCACCATGTGAGCCTGTTCCTGCATCACTGTCACAGATGACAGGAGGTGGCACAGTTTCATCATATGCGCAGGGTGTGTTGTTAGTTTGCCAGAGCCTGACAATGACCCATCCAATCGACATGTATGTGTGTGTGAGGGACAACAATACAGCATGGGTCAATGTTGATGTAATGTGTGTGTGTATGTGTTAGCCCTAGGTGTTTGGTTTATGTGTGTGTGTCTGCATGCACACAGTTCCACCATGTGGCTGCCAAGTACAGGAGGTTGTGGGACAGCCTCAGACTTTACCTGCCAGGCTGTACAGATCACTGTCTCTGGCCACGGACACAGTACCTGTGCCTGGCAGGGGTGTCATGGACAGTATCGGGTACTAAGCCAGACTGGGTACTATCATCAGAGGCAGAGGGATGTTGACTGGACCCATGTCCCTGCTGGGACTGGCCAGAGCCACGTGCACGTGGTCCTCTAGGACGGTCTACTGACAGCCCAGCCCCAACATTGCTGGGGCTGGTACTGCTACTACGGGAGCAGCTGGGACTTGTGGGTTGTCCGTGATGACTGCCAGCTGATGATGTTGCTGGCATATGTCCACGTCGACGTCTCATCCATCCTGCACTGTACTGGCACATGGGCATTGCATTGTGGAGGACATCTAGTGTCTCCCCCCAACGTCTATCAATGACCTCGGTGTAATTACAGTTGGCACCGGCAAGGTCACAGATACTGTCATTGATAGCAGTGTTATGGGCCCTCTGTGCCCTTAGTCCTTGCCTGGTGTACCGTTCCATACGTGCCTGTGCCTGCATTACAGCCTGGAACATATCTGAGGTTGTGCGACCTGTGGGAGCACGTCTGCCAGGGGCATTATGACCAGCAGTGCTCCCACGAGAACCCCTGGACATATGCCTATCTGATACCATTCCAGGTGTCTGGGTAAGGCTGCTGTGAGGGGTTGCATGTGCCATAGATACCACACTATCCTGGTTAATGCCTACTGTATGCTGTTCCTCAGCTAAGGCCATTGGTGTTGAGGGATGTATTGGCAGTATGAATGTGCACATAGATGGGGTGGAAAGCTGTGTACTGTCGATTGGCGGACCAACGACAGACCCTGTCAAACCTGCCTGTGCCACATCACATGTATCATCGTGTCCACTATTTGTGGCAGTGACTTCAGGTTCCCTGTTGCACTCATCCAACAAAACCTCTGAACCTGTGAGAGGAAGACAGGAAACACACGTTACAATCTGTACAGGATGTTAGCACACATGAACACATGCACACATGCACACATGCACACATGAACACATGAACACATGCACACATGCACACATGAACACAAACACATGCACACATGTACACATGCACACATGAACACATACACATATGCACACATGCACGCATGAACACATGTACACATGAACACATGAACCCATGCACACATGAACACATGAACACATGAATACATGCAGACATGCACACATGCACACATGAACACATGCACACATGCACACATGAACACATGCACACATGCACACATGCACACATGCACACATGAACACATGAACACATGCACACATGGACACATGCACACATGAACACATGCACACATGCACGCAAATACACTAGTCAGTCAAGTTGACACACACACCCACACACACACACACACACACACACACACACACACACACACACACACACACACACATACCAACAGCAATACAGAACATACTCATTAGTGGTTGATGGTGGAGTACAGTATCACAAGCCAAAGAGTCCTATCACACGTGTCAGCATGCAGGATGTGTGTTGCTCAACAGCATGCAGTGCGAGTGTAGAGAGTCCTTGTTGATAACTGTATACATGTCTTTGATGCATGTGTGTTGTTCAATGATTGGCCTCACCCTGGAACACAATGTGTACATGGACACGACATTGCTATGCAAGTATAAAATGCTTTCCAATGTCTTGTGCACCATCACTCATAGGTATACATACCATTGCCGGATGCGCACAACTGTCAGGTGTATAGCAATGAATGCTATGTGTAGTACTGTAGTTACTGTAACTGGATGTAGTGTGGTACCATGAGCCATCATCAGGCAGCATTGTGTGGTCACTCAAGGCCACTAATGTATGCCACACTGGCAACTATCTTGCTGTACCTGACCTGCACCACTGTGGCTACATTAACCATTTCACAGCCAGTTGTTACATGGGTATGTAAGGTGTTCAATAGGGAGCATTGCCTAACTTGAATGTGTTGTGTGTTGAAGCGTGTCATACCGTCCCATGATAGGCCTCTACCCCTCAGATATAGTATGTGTGCTGTGTTGATGACATTTGGGATACTGGAGTCTGACCTTACAGCAGGTGTCTACATATGCCATGTGTATCATATTAACACTTACTCCATATGACAAAGTGGTGTATGTTGTGTGCATGTGTATTGACTCTGCCTATACAATGTCCACTAGAGTGTACCACAATTGGTTGGGATGCTCTGTGTATTGCATGTGTTTGAGGCATCTACTCATGTTACTGGGATGTGCATAGTCCCACAGAGAACATGCAGAGCATGCATTATGTGTAGGTGTTTCACATGTGTATATGGCCTACAACTCTCCTATGACATGCACATGTTATATGCTATATCAAATGTAGAACACTCACCAGCATGGGTCTGCTGTCATGCTATCACACCAGAGGGACCTACAAGGATATGAGACAGTTTGTCAGTGTCAACA
The DNA here is from genome assembly GCF_019279795.1 of Protopterus annectens. Lineage (NCBI taxonomy): Eukaryota > Metazoa > Chordata > Ceratodontiformes > Protopteridae > Protopterus > Protopterus annectens. The sequence continues at coordinate 1,561,577,527 of NC_056728.1, read as the reverse complement.
ACTATGGCATTGCTGCTTTGAGTTTGCAATTTTACAGTAGTACAACAGGTGGCAGTCACAGATATAGAGATGATGTACCAAATTATCAGTATTGCATGACACCAGGCTCCACATCTTCTAAATACACAGTACATATGTGATAAATGCATGTTCTAACAATTGAGCTAACAGTACTCTACAAATATGCCATGTTACCTGCATGCTCTGAGTCGATGTGCTGGGTGACTCCGGCCTTCATGATGACACATGTCTGTTGTAGTGGTTGGCCAGGAGCCACCACGCTGAGGAGCAGCTCTTCCACTCTGGTGAGGGGTGGATGTTTTGCTGCACCACCACCTGTGGCAAGCTGTTGTCTGTGGACATCGGAGGCATGCTGCCGGACATGTCTGATTAAATCACTGCAGTGATGGCGTACCTGCTCATAAGTCAGGTTATTCATGCCTACATCATTCACCCGATGGACAACATCCTGCCACAGTGCAGTGCTCCCATGCTGGTCCTGACTGGTTCTGGAAAACAGCAGGTTGTGATGTTGTATTAGGGCAGCTAGGATGGCTTCCTCCTCTTCAGGGGAAAATGCGGGTTTTCTATTGTGAGACATGTCCCTGGAAGACAATAAAACAATAATTGTGAGCAAGTCATGTCATGTGGCACACTTAACATTCTAAAGTACAGACATCAATGAAATGCCATATATAGCAACCTATTGGCTGTCAGTAGATACACACTTTTAATGCCACATATCACTGCTCAGCCCACAACTGCCTGACAGTGCCTGGCACATACTATGTACCAAACCATGTTCTGCACAGCAACAAAGTGAAACCAGTATGTAAGACTATACAACAGTACATGGCACACTGTATGTGACACAATGCACCACCTAGCCACAGGAGGTATATATGAAGCTAATGCATACGGACATTTGTCATCCATTGAAATGAATGTAAAGTACAGTTACAGTACTACCAGTACACCACGCTACTTGTTGATAGCAAACCCCTAAGTAACATATGTGCACATTCATCAATATAGGTGGCATACTGCTGTACTACACTATACATGTTGCTAGATATGCACTTATATCCTGTGACACACATACCACCAAGGCCATGTTACAGGCATACCCACACACACACCAGACATACCTACAAGACACAAAGGTATGGCAACCCAGATGAGTTTTACCTGTGTACCATACAGTACTGTGTGTCAGCACTTACAAAACCTTATGCCTGAGGTATGTAATGTGTGAGGACTACAGGTAACAAACAAAACAGTGTTTCCAAGCAATGTGGATATACACCATACTGTGCTGTTTAGGCCTACAGCTTCAGGTAGTACTACAGTTCATACGGGATTAGTATTCACTAGTGTTAACAATCAATAAGCATACATGTACTGCTTTAGCCTACAATGGCACACTCCAGTCAACACCATGAGACTACGTCACACCATATGCCATACTGCTTTTCATGCCTAGTAATAGCATACATATATTTTACTGGGATCAGAGCTATAACACTACATACCATGATATAAACAGCTTCCCACTAGGCTATCACACATATACACAACTTTGACACATTCACCTACACATTCACCATCACACTCAGTCAACCTCACATAGCAAGTAATGCAACAAGTACATGCATGTGTGTATCAGGTCCTAGGTAGCTAATAGGCTATTAGCCATAGGGCCTATGGAAGCCTAGCCATATTGTACCCTGCCCTTCAGCACCCATATAATTTAAGTTCATGTGCCCCTGTCATGTCACAGAGGTGATTCCCAGGTTGTATTTCCTATCACACATCCAATCATGATTATTCATGACAACTGCTAATGTGGACCTTTATTTGCTATTGATAGGTAGTTAGTTCCAGAGTACGGTATGTGTCTGAGATGATAATGTACCACTCCAGCATGTTCTACTTTTTGACATTACAAGGTTTAGATCAGTACAGTGTGTAGCTTGTATGTATTTTAATTTGTTTATATGGAGCATGTCCAAAACCTGTGGCTTTGGCATAGCTTTGTATGTTAGGCAGAGGTTACCTCTGGGTAGGCGGTATGCTACACAGTGTAGCTGTGGTTTTGTAAGACAGTCTGCATAGGGCATCTGTTTGAGTCTGGTAATACTCTTTGTGAGGTATGTGTCTGGCATCTACAGTTGCTGTAGATGTCTTCTGAGGTACATATCAACAGGGCCATTGTACTCTATGATGGGTTTTATGACTGATGAGTAGAGTGGAACACTGATCTCTTTTACCATGGATGACACACCTTTTCTGATGACATGTGGACCGTACATAGTTTACATGACTAGTGTGGCACTGTGATTATCAAAAGGGACACTACTGTCCACCTGTGTCCCATGGTCTGTTATCACACTTTTGGTGTTGAGTAGACTACCACCTATGTGGTAGTTCATGGGTACAGGGTTTTTAACAAAAGGGATGGCAATACATTTACAACATTGAGCTTGAGCGTACATATAAACATCCATCGGTGTACATATAGATATACATACAGGCACATCTACAATCCACCTTTCATGGTGAGAATATCAATTATGCAAAGGTTGAGAGGGATACAGTTATGTAATAATATTGCACAGTCTTGTGCAGAATGCATGGAAGGTATTCTCAGCCCATGTATCTTTAGCAGGACCCCCTGTCTGGAAGACTAAAAACCTAACAAATCATACCCGCAGCTTTTAAACACCACATGTCATATGCTAGCACTGTATGCTGTCTTGTTTGCCACACACTACAACCTACATATAAATATGTACATAACAACCTGCACCAACATATAAATGTCCACCCTTCACAAACAGTTGCAGTATGTCCCTTGCTCTATGCGCATGTTAAGATGCTAATATATCGGACACATAAATATCTCTCCATATGTGTGTGCCATACACACACAAGGCCAACGCTGTTGTAAGTCCGTACACCTCACAGATGACCTGTTGGGCCTTGCTACAACATGAACAGTTGTCACATGTGTGCATACAGTAATATTACAGGGAGTATATATAGCTGCAAATGCTACATTACTATACTAGCCTGGTACAGCAGTTGCCGTTGCTAAGCTACACATTATATGACTATCATGCATGTCTTACTCTGTCACATCCAAGTTTATATAGGTGTTTGCACTACTCCCCCAAACTGCCATTATACACAGTACTGTACAGAACATAGATAACATGATCAGATGTTTGACATATAATGCTGAGCTACATGTCACAGTTATTTCCCACTGCACACAGCTACACACTAATTTGTCCATGGCAGTAGTTATGCATGGTGTCGGTGCATGCATACCTACTGCTGCCACATATGCATGTTTCAGAGTATGTACAGTACTCTTCATAAACATCTACAACTTGCCGGTAACTACATATCTGTTACATACCTGTTTGTCACTTTCAGGTCCATCTGTGTATGCTTTGACAACTTTTTTTGTATTTATTTTTTTTATTAATTTAGCAAAGTTTTTTTACTTAATTTTTATTTTTGGTTATTAATTACATATTTTTTAATTAATATTTTTGGTTTGTAATTAAGTATATATATTTTTTACTTAATTAAATATTTTTTTATTAAGTAATAATTTTTTTTCACTACTCTCCAGGAGTTACATAGTCTCTGACACATGCAATGCAATGATTGCATGTGGGGATAGCAAGTACAGTCTGCTTTTATAGGTATCTGCGCTTGTGCATGTGATGCCCTCTGCACCAGCTGGTGCCCAGCATTTGGTAAATGCATACAGCCTGCTGTGTGGTAATTGCAGTACTCACTGTCATAGCAACCCAATGCTATAAATTGCTAAGGTATGTAGGCGTAGCCCTTTCAGATTTCCAGAGTGGGGACCATGCTTGTTTGCTGTGGACACTGTTGTGTAAGTCAGAAGGTTGGTATACTTCTTATATCTGAAGCTAGAGGTGTAGACAGTGATGTACATGTTGTACTCTGACCTGACTGTTGCCACTTCCAGTACAGAGCTATCAGTGTAGAGTTTAACTCACCCCTACAAATGCTTACACAAGATATATGTGACTATGTAGTTTCTTTTCTACTCATATAATTAACTGCCATACAAATGTAGTTATTGAGAAGTATTCTTTTGGCACATGAACTGTTTGTGAACTGTTATACTGTGAATATTAATATACTCGCTTCTGCAGGGTTTGTGTTTTTTTATAGTTGACATTAACACAGGGTTCTCAGGAAAACTGGACAATTCCAGTACTGAGTATGCCTACCTACATCCTTGGTAGACCCTAAACACACAAGTATATTTTAATTGTGTGGGGGGGGTACTGACATACAGAGAGCATTATGTATTATTGTGTGAATGTTATCTTACTGGACTTAAAGGATTGGTGTGTACATGTTAGTTTATCAAGGCAGGTGGTCTGTCTGCATAGTTCACAACTGAGAACGTATCCAAATGGTAGCCAAATGTTACACTGTTATTCTTTGTCTGTGCAACCCATGGGTGTTTTCAGCACTGGTACAATGGCATTGTTACAGTCAGTTGCTACCAGTACATGGCTACATCCTTTGGTATTTCTGTGTTGTACTCCTACATAAGGGTATGCTTGTGGAAGTCCTACCAAAGCTATTTGTAGAGTTTCTAACAGCAGAATAGCTGATATGTCTGCATGTTTGTGCCTCTGCCAGGCCTATGAAACACTCAGATACATCTTTGCATGGAGTCAGGGATAGGTAGTTAAAAGTGAGGTACACCTTACACATAATAGAGAAAGTAAGTGTAGACTTGAGTGAAGCAGTGCATAAGGATTAGTACACCTTTTATGAAGTACAAGCGTTGTCTACTGTTATTATTGTCAGTATTCATTGTGTAATACCCCACCTTTCTGACTAACGTCAGTACTTTTCAGAGGGATTCAGAGGGACACAGCTAAAATATGTTTCACAATCAGAGACATCCCTGAAAAGTAGTCACAGTTAGGAAGTATGGCATCTGCCCTAATCAGATATGCCAGTGTTTGTCCTGCTATGATACAGTGTGGGGGTTGTAAAGTGTTTCTGTAGCATTATTTGCTGCTAGAATGGCTGCTTCTCATATCACACTCATGTAATGCAATTCCACAACAATTGCTGGTAAAGATCCATAGAGCAAGCTTTGTGTTATGGCCTTCCTATTTTTCCTTTACATTCACTCATTGTGATGCATGATATATTTATTTCAGCACCAAGTTATTGTATATCTGCTGTGGCTTAGTGGTACTTCATGCAGTCTAGTGTGTCCAAGGTCTGGGGTTTGAGACTGACAGAGGTGTTTTATTTTGCTGCTGAGCAGAACAAGGTCCCTGACATACAGAATGACTAAGGCACTTTTAAGCAGTTGTAAGCGGGTTTGCATGGGTTTGCATGACGCTTAGCGATGCTTAGCTAAGCGCACACATGCACACACTCGCTTAAACCCGCTTACTACTGCTTAAAAGTGCTTATTCCTGCTAACCCCCGCACTAATTTCTTTGAAAGAAAAGAAAATGGGGAGATAGGAAAGTGGTGAAAAAGGGGGCACAAAGAGGGAAAGACAGTAGGAAAACAAGCTCGGGATGTGCAGGACGGGTGTAGGGAAGGTCCATAGCTGCCCATTTCTTTACCAGCAACAGCTGTGCATATGCAATACATTTGAAGTGAAATTTGAAACCTTCCACCCCTGGGAGAGGGGTGAGGAGAACAAAGTATGTTGTACTGCCAATTATAATTATCAGTTTACATGTCCAGAAGACATGTGTGTGAAATGGGCAGCTATGTATGGGGCGTAATTTTTTTGTGGGTACAGATTGCCCTTTTTTTTTCAGGTGAGAGTGGAAAGTGAGGTAGAAGAAGTAGCTATATTTGGAGAGGTAGGCTGGGGAGGTACAGACAAGACAAACAAGATGCATACAGGGCGGAGTATGACACATGGAGTGGGTGAACACAATTGATGGGGACGGATGTTTGGAAATTGCAAGCCCATGAGCCCACTGATGGTAACAGTGGAACTGAGATCCCCACCCATGCTGGGGACTGTGTAGGATGGGCATGCTCACCCATGAGATATGCCACTCTTGCCTCGAGCTGGCATAGGGGATCAGCAACTGAATGCTGGATCTCCCTATGCATCACAACCCGGACCCTTCGAAGGGTGACAGGTGGCCCTTCTCTGCCCACGCTTGCACGGGGGGGATGAGCCCCATCCCCTGCAGCGCTTCCACCCAAAGGTGGCACAGGACCAACGGAGGAGGGGGGCCCGGGCTGGGCACCGGACCTGCTGGTGCCAGGTGCACTCACCAGCTGAGGAGGGACAGGTGGGTCCGCTGGGACCGGCCTTCTCATACGTTCTGTGATTAGGTGTGTTTAATTACAACATAAACAACAGCATTCCAAATTGGTTATAACAGCATGCAGTAATATTCCCATTAACCCAACACACCAAGGTTCCAACAGTTGAACAGCAAGCATAACACATGCATATAAGAATGACAGTGGACATTCCAACAGCATGCAGGGATGATTGGTGGCAACAGGCCACCATGACTGTGGTGTTTGAACAGGGCACAAGCATCAAAGTGAATGCAGATATTTATAGAACAATAGGACATATGTCCCAACAAATGTTTTGATATTACACATACCCATTGAGGTATGGAATTGCATTGTTTATGCACATACAGTAGGGTGTAGAAAGAAACCTCAATTAACATCTTATAAGTACTTTTAATCTACAATACATTCCTATTGACTGCAGGTGTATATCCCCTACATGTATTATTACACTTGCCAACATGCATTAGGTAGTGTAATGGGTTTGGCTAGTTCATTATATACCTGACCTATATCTGACATACTAACTGTCCAAGATGCAGATGTTACTGCTACATAGTTATTGATTTTATTTATATTTCTTAATTAACATATCTGGATGTGTTCACATGACATTTTCAGTTAAATCTTTACAGAACCCTACATTTTGTGTAGCACACTCACATTTCTGGGGAACAAATTAACAAGCTACTCATGTGCCAGATTTACTTATGCATGCCAGCCATTAACTGACTGTTGAGGACTGTATATATGCTTCACAGCTACTGGCACTTCCACCAAACACTTTAGATGGGACTGCTCAACTGTGGGTTGCCAGCACTTTTTAAAACATTACTATTTGTATAATGCAAGCGTACAACAACATTTCAAATTAAGTGAAACAGACATACTCCAGGTTTTATACCTTTATTAATTACATTGCACACTTTTCCACAGGCTCTCTCCTTTATTTGATATTACAGTGCATATGGCAGACATATTCAAGACATATTATACCTTTATTAATAGGTTAGAACACTCTTTTTCAGGCTTGCTCACTTAAGTTATATGACAGTACATGCAGAGATATTATTCCAGACATATTTTACCTTTCTTAATGGGTTACTACACTCTTTTTCCTGGCTCTCTGACTTATTTTATATAACAGTACATGCAGATGAATTATTCAGGGCATTTTATGGCTGTATTATTGGGCTACAACACTTTCTTTCAGGCTCTCTCACCTATTTTATATAACAATACATACAGAATAATTACTAACCTGCCTGGTGGCGCAGCCTTAGCAGCCTATCTGCATAGGCTTGCTGATTCACAGCACGGACAACTGCAGCTGTGAAGTAAATGAAGGGATATTGAGATATACCTATCCATTATATCGAATCAATTAGCATGTCGTACATACTGCATTTCATGGCTACCTACTCAGTTGTGGGGCATCTTGCATCCCATGGACCTCCTGTATCCATTGGTTCAGTAGGTCCTGCTTCTGTCTCTTCAGGTCTGCATGGTGGTGACGGACCTGCTCACCAGTCCGAGGAATGCCTGTGACACTGGTGAGGTCATGAGCTAACTGGTTCCAAGCCTCTGCTTTGCACTCCATTCCTTAGAACTGGCCCTGCAGAAGTCTTGACTCATGACGGTGGACAAGGAACCAAGCCATGTATTTCGACTCCTCAATGCCTCAGCGTTGCACTCAAAAGCGTGCACCCTCTCCAGCACCAGCCATTCTAACTGCAGATGGGAGCTACAATCAGTTATGGCGAGTATTCCCACCTATGGGGCTTAAATATGCCGCATTTCCCGCACTTTTTTGTGATTGGCCGTTTTTGAAAATTCTCGGCTGACTGCAGACCTGCTTAGCAATGGTTAATCTACCATTTATAAGTATATGTATGTTAACAGTGGCTGATTATCCTAAGCTGCCATGGCTTAGTGGTTCAGTACTTTGATTATGGTGCACAGTGTCCTGGGTTCGAACCTTGTCATTGCATTTTATTTTACTACTGTCCAGACAGACTAGTGGGTGGCTGTGTTTAGGCAACTTTGCTCTATGTTGCTCCACGTTGCCCGACGGTGCACTGGTTGGCGCGGCACGCACCTCCGCGCAAACCAATTGCACTGGGTAAAGCGCTATTTAGCTATGGGCAACTGCATTGCACTGGGTAAAGAGCTGCTTAACTATGGGCAACTATATTGCGCTGGGTAAAGCGTTGCTTAACAACGGGCACCTATATTACGCTGGGTAAAGTGTTGCTTAACTGCGGGCAATTATATGTCAGGATCCTTTATAAATATACATTTTGTTCACTGATACATAGGCCATTTCAATGCTTTTTAGTAAAATTTTAATCATATATGTCAGGAATTATTTCATATACTAATTTAAAACATAAAATGGGAAGGGGAGTTGTGGGACTCGAACCATGAATGCTTCCTCTTTGTGCAAAGGCTCTACCACTACGCTATTGCTATTTGGCGTAATTTGCATAAACATTCCTTATTATGCTCTTCCATGTCGAGATTGCTAACTACAGCTAAGCAATGGGCACACCCGCGCAAACACGCACAAATACGAGCAACTGTATCGGGAATTAGAAAAAAAAAATTAAAGTTTTACTTTTTATAACTGTGCTGGGGGTTTACAATGTCAGGGAGTGTGGTGATGGGTACGTGGACATTTGAGTGGACTCGCTCTTGTGTGTTGACATTTTACAATTCAAACACTTACAGGAGTGTGGACCTTTGGATTGCTCGGCAGTCAGACACGCCCCCTGCTTTCCTGCATGGTTCGTGTTAGACTTGGAGTGGAGTCAGTGTGCCCTCATGAATATTCATGGCACACTGATGTCATACCATTCAACTGCAGTCTCAGAGTAACACTTATTTAGTCTTACATGGAGGATTTGTGAATCCGGGGGAATGTTACACATATGTGGAATGGAGGATGGGAAACTTGTAAAATGTCCTAAAATCAGAAATTACTGAGCAAAATGATACTGTTACACAGTTATGAGGTGAGTGCTAAGGGGAGCTTTAGCTATCCTAGTCTCCCCCACCTCACCCATGGCAAATCCGCCACTGTTATCAAGTCATCTCTATTCTAAAGAGTGCACTCAGTAAGTTTAATATCATCTCCATGAACTGAAACTTGTGATTACATTAACTATTGACAGATATTTGCACTATGCATGTATTGGATCACACTATATGAACTCAAGTTGCATTTTTACATCCTCACTATGTCATGCTTCTGTATTAGGCTTTGTAATAACTTCAGCTGTAACAATAGTATGACAATGTGGAGCTTTTCTCCCAGAGCCTCTGCTGAAAATAGAATATTCTGCTGGTCAGACTTTCCCAGTATGTCAAATAAAAAAAAAATAAAAATAAAAAAATAAAAATAAATTAAAAAACTCAGTAAGACATTATTCATAATTGGCTGTCTCTGTGCCATTTTCTTCTGCTTTCTTTTGTTACTTAAGATTTAGACATCTATTCCATAACCACTTGCCTTCAGAAACAGTCTACATTACCTTGTGCCTATAAGTCAGTCCATCTCTTTAGACAGCTATATCATAACTTTTTATTTTATTCTCCAACAAACCCACTAAATCTCATTCTTCTTCATTGTGTATTGCTTCCACATCTGTTTCTAGATATATTCATATAGATATGTGTATGGGTACATATATCCATATGTAGAGATGTGATTAAATCTCTTGAATGCACATTTGTTTTGACATGCAATTGCCCACAACATCTTGACCTGAAGTGTTGACAAAACATTTGTTTGAAAATATTTCATCTAACCACATTTCATTCACAGGTGATAAGTAATGGCAGATACAATTAGGAAATATGATGAATGGAACACAGTGCACACCAATGGAATAATTTAAGCAGTAAAACCTAGAGACACATCTGTCTAGCACATAGCGCAGATCAGTGATTTTTCATTGTAAATCACTGCTTGGATAATGTCTAAGTGTGCACTGACAGTGAATTCCTGGTTTTGAGAAATTTCTCCCATCTTAAAATTGCGGCGACCATGAGGTTGGTTTACATAATTTTGGTGAGTGGGGCGGCTTGTCCTCTGCAAAAACATATTTGAAGTTAACTTTTCTATAAATTCACAAACTCACATGGTCAAGCTCTCTGAGTATGTGTCCCAGGCAGGTATGTCCCTAGCCTTGAGCAACATACTACCCTCACCTAGATTCATGCCTCACTATAAGCAAAAAATGATTGATTTCAATAACTGGCTTAGGTTTTGGTGTCATTCCAAGGGGATCCAGTTCCTGTCTGCCTGGGAAGCCACAGTCAACAAACCTCACTGCTTTGCCAGCAATGGTTTGCACCGAGCACTGCTAGGCTTTCGGCTGCTAGCAAAGACACTTGCCATCCCATAGTTCCTTTTTAGGCAAGGGCTCGAAAACAACATTACTGATGTGAAATTAACCAGTGAGAACAAAATAAAGGTAATGCTGCTAAATGCTATGAGCTTAAACCAAAAATTGCACTCCCTGGAAGCACTTCTATCACTAGAAAATGTAACTGTCTGTGCAGTCACAGAAACCTAGTTTAAGTCTTCAGAGAGTACCCTGGATATGCAAGGCTACAATGCCTTCCACACATTCAGAACACAAAATGAATGTGTTCAAACTAAAGGAGGCAGTGTTTCAACCTATATTAGACATAAATTCATGTCATGTCTGGTTAGACTGGACAACTCCATGGAGTTACTCCAGGTCCAGATTACTCTGGTTAAGACCCCCATACAAGTCCTAGCCAGTTATAGATCCCCCTCCATTGGTCATGATACCCACGAAGCCTACTTAACCAAACTGAAGACAATCCAACTTTTACTTTTATCCCACCATAAACTGGGAAACCTACTCTAGCCCAAACTCACTAGCAGAAAAGTTCCTTGACATTGTGAATTCAAATACTCAGGAGCAAATTGTCCCTACCCTGACCAGAGGAACAAACATTCTAGTTCTGGCCCTCACCAACATGTCAAACAGTTGCACTGCTGCAACTTTTGAATGTTTATTAGTTAAAAATGACCACAAATCAGTCACCTTCGAACTGACACTAGCACCAGAACTCACAAAAGGTGAAATCAGACTAAAAAACTTCACCAAGGCAAACAATACCCTCCTAGGTGAAGGTATAAATACATTCCAAGCTCCACCCCAAGCTGAAAGTGGTAACTATGCCAAAGCTTACACTAAAGCGCTGTACAATCACTTGTATAAGTGTATAAACTCAGCTGTACCAGACATAATCAAAGCCAGAGCCCCAAGTAAAATCAAGCTGCCATGGTGGACTTCCATTATCAACAGATTCAACAATAAATGCAAAAAGTTGCTGTCTAGGAAAACAAAGACAAGGACCCAACAATAGAAGAGCACCGTCCTCAGCCTTGGCAAATCCTCCAAGAGCTTGTTTGAGGAAAACATAGCAAGTACTGCCGAGGATAACCATAAGGCCTTTTACAGCTGTGTACATAACCTAAAGGGTAGGATCCAAGCATGGGCAGAACTGGTGGTCAATGGTATCAGTATCATACACACTGACCCCCACAGAGATAGTGAACCTGCTAGCGGATAGTTTTTGTAAAAATTTCACTCCCTTATCCCCTCCTAATTTACAACAAACCCTCCCCCAAACTTCCCATACACTTTACATATCTGAAGAGCAGGTTCTCAAAGCCCTGTCCAAGGCAAAGAACATGGCCTCTCTGGGACCAGATGACATCCCAGGCTGTCTTTTAAACAGGCTAAAACATGAGCTAACATCACCACTAAGTACCTTTTGAATCATAGCTTAACCATAGGCTTTGTTACTGCAGAATGGACAACAGCTACAGTTATTCCCCTCCACAAAGGTGATCTAGCAACAGACTTGGGGAACTACAAACCCATCCTCATCTGTAAGGCAATGCGACATATCATTATGGACCTCATAAATAAAGACATAGGTGACCTTCAAACCCTGAATCCTACGCAATTTGTCTTTATGAAGGGCAGATCCTGCCTACTAAATCTGTTGGATTTCTTTGAAAGTGTGACCAAGGTGACTGATGAGGGCAAATCTGTGCACACAGCATACCTAGACTTGCAAAGACTTTTAATACAATCCCACATTCAGGCATTACTGATTAACTTAGCAAACTGAATGTAAACCCCTTCATTGTAAGATGGGTTGCCAACTGGCTCACAAACCGGACACACACTATCAAAGTGAGTGACTCCACATCAACCAGCAGATCTGTTACCAGTGGGGTGCCACAGGCATCAGTGTTGGGCCCCTGCTGTTTAGTATATACTTCACAGAAGTTCAGGTCAAAATTAAAGGGTTGTGGCTGACCACATTTGCAGATGACTGCAAACTAGGTGCAATCACTGAATCCCCAAATGATGTCAGTATACTCCAGGATGGTCTCACACAGATCAACGACTGGTGTATTGGTCATGGTCTCAAACTGAATGCAAAGCAATGCATCATCATTCCCTTTGGTACAAACAGTACCCCTTCACACCATCAACTCAATAACAATACTCTTAAGTACCCATGAAGTTGTACGGGACCTGGGATCACAGGTTGACCACGACCTTAACTTTGACCACCATGTGTCTACCATTGTAAGGAAAGCTTTCCACATAGCTCACTTGATTAGTAAAGGCATTGTCACAAGAGCAAAAGAAGTTATAATCCACCTATACTCAGCACATATTCTGCCCATAATTGAGTATAACGCCCCATTCGGTATGTACCATACTAAGACCTACAGCAGTAAGAGAGACTTCAGAGGTTTCTAACAAAGAAGGTCAAGGGCCTCCAGCATGTGCCTTACACAGACTAACTGAAATCACTGTCACTATGCTCCATATCATATAGACTTCTTGGGGAGACTTATACCTAGCCTACAGAGCAACCCAAGACCCAAACCTAATGAACTTACTGCATATCTGTAAATCAAATGGGTCTAGGGTTACCTGTTCCAGGGACTTAAATATGGTCTGTAACTTAAATAGGACATGCTGGAGGGACAGATTTATCTCCCAGCAACTGCCATGTCTTTGGAACAGGCTACCAATTCATGTGAAACAGAGCACCTCTATGACACAGTTCAAGAGGAACCTATATGAGTGCACGGGTTGCCATAAATTCTTACCATGGATAGTGCCCACAACCCTCCTGGACATGGGCAGTCATCACTAAATTCAATCTTGGGTATTGATTAGCACCTCTACGATCTTACATTGGGATGAAACGGCTAGGCTTAAAATGACTTCCAGGTCAATAGCCTAGTGATCTCCTATGACCCAATGACCCTATGAATATCTTGACTATGTAGATCAGAATCAAGGAACTCAAAGTGGAAAGCTTGAATACATAGCTGTTGCTAAAGTAATGTTAATGCTGATATTAGCTGTTCCTCTTTATGCTACTATTGTGATACCTCAATGTGAGAAAATATTAATTAGGTTTATGGAGATGCAAACACACCTTGAGAGAAAGTTGTATTCCTTTTTATATACTTTTTAGAGTTCAGTCTGATCAGTTTCAGAAACTTGCATTACAGTTACTTAAAAAAGATATTGGCTGGGATTTTTGGAAATTTCATAGCAGGCTTACTGGAGTTTCATCTACATGGCCTAAGTCAGCAAAGAACTGTATTAAGTAGCTAGAGCTGTGTAATTATTGAGTAAATAACTAAATGCGGTTGCTAGTGACACAGCAAATGTCTCTTCAATATCTGCTGGCCTATGCGATGATTGGAATACAAAATGAAGTTCTGTAGGTGTATCTCACAAGTAGTGCTTGTATGGCATTCCCCATCCTCCCTACTTCTGAAATGTATAGCATCACCTTCAGCCATCATTGTCCTGCCAGTACAACAGCAGACTTATGTCAGGGACCCCCCAACAGTGGGCATGTATCTGACATACTATTTCTAGGATACCCTTTTCAGAAACTCCACTGTAAATGGGTGTACAGGTTCTCATGTAAAGTATTGCTCCACTCCCCTTCTTCATAATAGTACTCAATATAAATTTGCAGATTTGCAGCAGCTGCCCCCTCTTCCATCTTGTAATATTGAAGACAAATGCTTTTGCCTGAGACAATCACATGTTTTCCTCCTTCTGTTGTAATACTGTGTGATATTTGCACCTATGGTCATCCCTCTTCTATCCTCTATTTATAAAAAAATGAGACCGGTGATGATGTTTATAGCAGTCCTGCTCCTACATTCCCCCTAATAACCCCAGCACAACACTGACCTTGATTGTCAGTAGAATAAATGCTTATATTTAGCACAGTGTGGTTCCTGCACTCTTCACCTGCTTGGCTACACTAAAGCATGTCGTTCTGTAACTGAGTAATTCATTAATGAGTTGCTAGTGTAGTTCATTATAACATTATTAACATTCTTTCAGGCTATGGTGGCAGTCATATGTGGTGCAAATGTTATATAGACTTACATAGTCCTCGCAATATTTTGGCAGACTGAAAAAGGGAAATAAACTTGGACATTGTCATTAAAAGTTCACTGGAAAAACACTGTTTTCTGGCTACATACACTGAACAGACAAAAGACAGGAACATTCTCTCTGAAGAGAAAGGTTTACTCTACTGGGGCTCACAACAGTTTCATGTATAACATAACATTTTAGAGTATAAATAGTTAAAGCCTGTAACACTTATTGATTTAAGAACAGGGCATCATAAATGCACTGCATAATGGATAGTTATTTGCATTCCTCAGTAGATTGATATGTTTTGCTCTACATCTTTGTGTTTCTTGTGCTTGTTTGCCCTCTGCAGTAGCTTCTGTGATATTTTTTAATGAGCTACATGCTGATATTGTGTAGGCTACTGTACGGTACAGAAAGATCAAACGGAATAACCCTCATTGTGCGGAAAATATATTAGTATGAATCCATACAAGTATGATTTAAACCTTTAAAGTCTAGAAAATGAGAGGGCAGAAGCAATGTTTAATATTCATTAGTTAAAGGCTAAGATAGTTTGCAAAAGTCTAAACTGAAAAGTAAACGGATTCATGTACAAACACACACACACACACACACACACACACACACACACACACACACACACACGCACACACACACACACACACACACACACACACACACACACACACACACACACACACACACATACACACATGTGGATGCCCATGTGGACACAAATGCCAGAGCTAATACATCTGCAGCATATGAAATAAGTTTTAGAGAGTGAGAAGTGAAAAAGATATGCTGAAGTAAAGATATTTTTGCAAATAGAAAATATGAAGTGGATGACACCTAAATATTGTCTGTTGATAGACTGATCATTCATTCTTTTATTTCATTCATTCATTCATTCATTCTTCAGTCACCTGCTTAAACCAAGTCAGGATAAAAGTTAGTTGGAGCCTCTCTCAGCATTACAAGGATGCTAGCAGATAAACTAGTCCTCAATGGGGGGCAACCTGTAGTAGGACACTCACTCACTCACTCACTCACTCACTCACTCACTCACTCACTCACTCACTCACTCTCTTATTTATTCTTAATGGGTCACACACATTTATGGGCAATTTGGAGGAAAATAAATTCATTTACAGCATATGTCTGGGATGAGGGAGAAGTGAAGTACGCATTTAGCCACAGGGAGATGTGCAGACTCCAGCAAAACTAACTGCTGCATCACAATAAAACTCATGTCTGACCTTGTCCAAACCTAATTAAAATGTGGTAAATTAAATTATTACTAATGGTAATGCAGCTTAAGAATTCACTCAGATATGATCAGGTAAAGTATTACTTAAGTAAAAGTCTCTGTCTTAGTAGCATGAGGTAATTTTATCTTTTTACTTCTACAAAGTTAAAATGAGTAACTTGTGTAAAAAGAAAAAAAAAGAAAGAAAGAAAAAAGCAAAAAGTTTAGCATCATGCATGGTCAGAATTGTTCAGCAAAAGTCCAGCTCTTCTGAAAGCATCTCATGGCTCGTCATAAACAATTATTTGTGCTGTGGTATAGATGCATTAGACTAGAGTTATATGCACTGACTATCCTTCAAGCGCTAACCTTCTGTATGCAACCCACAAAAATTCATTTGATAGATTTGTAGAGAATAAATGTAATACCCAGCAGTAACTGCCAAATATATCTTACAAATTCAGATTAATTCGCATTCAGTAACTAGCAAATATATCTTACAAATTTACATCCATTGGCATTCCATTTTCATTATGTGGAAGACATGTTACATCATTGTGTTGTATCTCTAAAGACCGTCAATTTTATATTTTTGAAAAATGAAGTTATTTTCTAATATTTCAGTGGATGTAATGCAACACAGTAAGGTGGAGATAATAGTGCCTTTATAAAGACTTCAGGCAGTGAAATTTGCATTGTCAATGCTTTGAGAAGCATTCAGAACAAATAAAAAGTCATCAGATAAACAGAAAGGTGCCAGTCCTTGAAGTTCTATAATGAATCACATTTAATTTAAGAATTCCAAAGGCATGCTAGCTGGAGAAGTACATCACTTGACTTTACAAGTGCGTATGCATATTCAGATGAATTCATATGGCAAGTGTTTGTGACTTCATTCAAGTTATGTACATACAATACTTTCTATACACTACTAAAAATACCCTTTGTAATTATTAGAAATAATCAGTTAAGATGCTGCTTATATTTACATATTTACAGTATTAGCTTGAACTGTAATGGTTTCAGTTTCATTTTTTCATCTGCAAAGCTATAAAAATATTTTCCTGATGACTAATACAGAAAACAGTTTTTAAAAGAGTATAGCAGTTATACCTGGGCATATATCTCTCTCTCTTTTTTACATTAATATAATGATTTATATTCCTTTTTTAATGCTTCTATGCATATTATAAACTAGTAAGAAAGGATTCTCTTGGACTTCAGGTATACTTACCAGAAGATTCGCTCAGCCTTTCTACTCTTCTTTGTTGTTGGTGGATACACTCAATTTCTTCTGCAGCTCTAATTAGAAGAGAAAAGACAATTATTGTTTACCCGTATTCACATTAGTTTTATATATTGTCAAAGCATTTCTCAGGGTAAGTATCCAGTTGGCCAACATAGGGAAATTTGCCATTTTCCCCAATGCAGTGCAATCTTGGAGTTGGTATATTTAGTTGGGGGCTGTGGGGGGGCACAGCCCTCTACCTGGGTGCGTTGTATATAGTCCAATGTGTTTCTTTGTGAAATGTTGGTCGACTGAATGCTTACCAACAATACGGTTGTTCATTAAAATCAGGTTTCAGACATCTCATCTCAGTGATTTCATTTTTGGGTAAGTGGTCTTTCATTAATTGGAAGTAGACCCATAAACACACACACACACACACACACACACACACACACACACACACACACACACACACATACACACACATATATCTATCTATATATATTTATATATATATATATATATATATATATATATATATATATATATATATATATATTTATATGTGTATATATTCCTGCCAAGGCAATAACTCCTAGCTGCATGAATTTATACAATACTGTGATGATATTTCCTGTCATGCAAGAAAAATATAAATGTATGAAATGTGTGTGTGAAATGCTGTTTCCAAAATACTGTGATATAACACTTTGTTCAGGAATGCCTTATTCACAAACACAGAAATGTAGCAACTTATGGAAGTTTGCATTTCCTTTTTTGTACAAATGTGCTTGATTTAATAGGTAATGCTGACATAAAACAGCATTTCTCAGTAAAATTTTTGCTGGTCATTCACTTATAACAGCAACCCCCACCCCCTTCCCCAACCTCCGCTCTAACTTCAGCCATGTTGTACATGCAGTTAGAAATACTTCTGAACAATCAACTGTGTTAAGCAACTGTTTTAGTTGTATTTCTATGGCCTAAACAAAACAGACTTCATGTTATGTAACTATTAAGTCATTTTATGCAATAGTAATGCATTTTGACATGTAATTGTAATGTTTTCATTATTTATAAATCCATTAAAAATACCCTGTACATGATATACAGATTAGTATTTAAAAATAAAAAATATGTCACTTTAGTGCCTGTCTTTTTTTAAAATAGACGCACGTACGATTAGTAACATACCATGATTAACTCTGCATTTGATAATAGCGTTACAAGTAATATTTCAGGTGCATATGTCTTTTTAGAAAACTTGTTAAAGTTTTTTATTTTTATCTGTAATATGACTCAATGAAATAGTGAACATAAGAAACAAAAGTTGTTTTACTTAGTATAGAACTCTG
Source organism: Protopterus annectens (assembly GCF_019279795.1). NCBI lineage: Eukaryota > Metazoa > Chordata > Ceratodontiformes > Protopteridae > Protopterus > Protopterus annectens. The sequence goes on along the minus strand of NC_056728.1, from coordinate 1,561,558,849 downwards.
GCCTTCGCTTCACTACCTGGTCTACCCACTTGGACAGTTAGTCAGCCTTACACTTTTGCAAGTCATCAAGGCAGTGAGGGCACTGCTGGCTAGAGATGGTTATATCTCTCAGGGTTCATAGGTGGTCACCCAACTCTTAACAAATATTGAATTTTTCCAGGTGCTATGACTTGTGCATGCCATGATATTTTCCCAATAAGAATTATTGAGAAGGTAGAGCATTATCAGACCAGTTTAGAGTGTGGCATTGTGCCTTCACAGGTGATGTCAAATCAACAATGAGAAAAGTATGATCAGTGATGTATTAATCAGGGTTAGAACAACTCCTTGTGAGATGTGACATCACCCTAAGCAAACCCCATTTAATAACAGGGACATTGCAACAGCTATTAATATTATTGACAAGACTGGATTAAACAAAACTGCTTCGGCACTTAGGTTTTTTTAAAGGAGGCCAGTTACCTTTGCCTTCTTATGCTTGTTTAAAATGGAAATGTACGATTAATAATTGTTATTGCTAATGCTCCTTGGTAAAATTGGTAAAGTTTGGGGGTTTTGTACCATGACACCAGTATGTCTCATGTAGTACAGTAGAATTTTTCTTAAGATTTCTTTTTTTGTTGAAGGGGGGGGGTGGAAATAAATTTAACTATGTGTGCTATTTTTAAATATTAGGAACTTATGATTTGTTTGAGGTGCCGCAGTGTGATATACAATGTTGGATGGGCAAGGATTAAGCTTCTGATTGCAGCAAACTTGATAGTTAGATAACTCCAATTTGTTTTTACTCCCTAAACCTAAGCTCCCCCACCTCTCCATAACATTAAACTTCCCTGCTGCTCCCTAACCCTAAACTCCCCCATCACTCCATAACACTAAACTTTCCTGCTAAACCTAAAATTCCCTTCCTGCTACCTAAACTTAAACTCTCATAATTTTCCATAACCATAAAACACCTTCCACTTCTTAAACCTAAACCCCCTTTCTGATAACTTACCGAAACCCTAATCTGCAATCTCACCCCTCCTACTTTCTCCCTCCCCGTGGCTTCAGACAAACCTTGCTTGAATTCGAATATGTATTTGAATACCAGTGGCAGCCCCTCTCTCTCTCTCTCTCTCTCTCTCTCTGCATTGCTATCAAACCTTGCCTGAACTCATATTTGAGTTAGAGAGTAAATAGCCTGTAGAAATTACAATGTGCTCAAGTCCCTGACCTTCAGACAATGGTCTTCGAACCCCTAGGACTCAGGTGCTTGTAGTAGACCCTCGCAAATTTAAAGCAGATCTTATGGGCCTATTAAGTCATGTCATCCTTTTTGTGAATACTAATTTGGTCAACAGGTCATATATTTGCTTCACTGTATAAAATCTCATTTGGTCACATGTCAGAGCTATAGTATTTGTAGAAGTCTATAAGATTTGAGGATATGTTTGAGTTTAGAACTGGGGTTTGTTTAACACTAGAGTTGGATAGTTTTACAGTTAAGGTTAGGGTTGCATACTGAAGAATGTTAGGTTTAGAGTTGCACTGACAGGGTTAGGGCTAGTTTTTAGGATTAGGATAAACATTTAGGTTAAGGATTATGTTATTGTTGTGGCTAATGTGAATTTTAAAATACTGATATATAGGTAAAGTGGTTTTATAACTTACGGTATTCAAACTTACTGTTTTTGAAATGCTGGATTTTTTTACCTCTTGCACTGATACCTGCATTTTTTGAAACAATGTTATTTGAGTCCATGTTCAGGAAAAATCTAAAATGTTACCTGCTGCAGAAATGCATGTGGTATGCCATTGTTCTATAAATATGACTCTCCCCGGTATTCAATAAACTCCTTGCAGGAATAGTGCTATTCCTGCACGGAGTGAATCATGTCTGTTTGCCCTCAGCTTTAACAGCAGCATGCCTTGCATATTCATGAAGGTGCACTGCTGCTAAGGCTAAACAGACCTGAGCACTACTGAGTACAGGGGGCATGTTTAAGTAGTGCATGCACATCTAACATGCCCCCAGCACTCAGAAAGTGCCATACAGCACTTTCTAAAAGCATTTCTGTGTCCACGGACACTGACATCAAATAAATGTGTAAAACAGTGTCCACTGACACTGAAATAGATGTGGGGAACAAGAAATCAATGCTGGGGGTGTGTGATAGGTTTTGTCACACACCCACTGCATTGTAAAAGTGCCGTATGGCCATACCGCTCAACTGTACAAGTTTCTGCAGAATGCCAAGATGCCTGTCTCACATACCTCTCAACCTCCTAGAGCAAGAAAGCTGTACAAAGCCATAAATAATAGGGGGACAAAGGCACAAAATAGGGACACCTTTTAAATATTGCACTTACAAACCCCATGAAGTTAATAGAATAAAAGGTTTGCATTAGCACAGACTTCCTGAAGGGTATGAAGACTGAAACCCAAATGTCTGCCATTGTGAAAGTGCCATATGGCCATAGCCCTCAACTGTACAGGTTTCGGCAGAATGCCCAGATGCTTGCCTCACAAACATCTCATCTTCTTAGAGCAAGAAAGCTGTACAAAGCCATAAATAATGGGGAGACAAAGGCACAAAAATAAGGACATCTTTTAAATATTGCACTTACAAACCCAGGAAGTTGATAGAATAAAAGGTTTGCATTAGCACAGACTTCCTGAAGGGTATGAAGACTGAAAGCCAAATGTCTGCCATAATGAAAGTACTGTATGGCCATACCCCTCAACTGTACAGGTTTCCTCAGAATGACCAGATGCCTGCCTCACACATCTCTCAATCTCCTAGAGCAAGAAAGCTGTACAAAGCCATAAATAATGGGGGGGGGGGGACAAAGGCACAAAAATAGGGTCATTTTTTAAATATTGCACTTACAAATCCAGAAAGTTGATAGAATAAAAGGTTTGCATTAGCACATACTTCCCGAAGGGTATGAAGACTGAAATGCAAATGTCTGCCATTATATTCTGACTTAAACACTGAGTGATTTGCCAATGATCTGCTAGAGTACCACAGTCATACTTCCTAACTTTGTAAGAGCAATAATTAAATTCTATCCCTATGTGTCCCTTTACAATTTCCGTTACTGTGACTGACAAGAAGTACAGATACATGTAAATAAAGTGGGTTTATTAAAATCTATTTTTTTTTCTTTTTACGATTGTAAGGTATGTTTAAGTGTAGCTAAGTGTCTGTGCATGTTATTGCCCTCTGCTCAGCATTGCTTAAGCATCCCACAGGAAATAAATAAAAATATACAGCTAAAATTCTAACACCAAGATACCGTAGTGGTTAGAGTCCTGGCTTTGCATGGAGGCATTCATGGTTTGAGTACCAAAACAGGCATGTTATTTTTACATGGGAAAGCAGTGTTAAAATTATTATTTTTATTTTAAATTATGTAGTAATTTATATTTGTCAACCAGGGTAGTGTAGCTGCTCTACAATGGAAGTGTGAGTGCATATAACATGTGAAATCTAATAATAATAATAATAATAATAATAATAATAATAATAATAATAATAATAATAATAACCTAATAGTATATGGGGACATCCATCCCAGCCCTGCCCCTTCTTCTCACAGTGTCACTAACTCCAACAGCTATACTCAAACCATTACTCTACCACTCAATAGATCTGCTAACTCTCTTCTCACCTTTCACCTAAACATCAGAAGCATAAACAACAAAATACATGACCTACATGCCCTATTAGCAGTCCATTTCCCAGATATAATGTGTCTTACAGAAACCTGGCTAAAACCTGCTACTGCTGATGATGAGATATTGCCACCAGGGTATAATATTCACAGAATAGACTGAGCTACTAAAAAGGGAGGGGGAATAGCAGTTCTCTGTAAAAACACACTAAGTGTTAATAGAGACTCCATACAGCCACCCCCATTTAATAATGCTGAAATCCTTATAAGTAAACTTTGAATTAACCACAACAAATGCATAAACATTGTCTGTATCTACATTCCCCCAGGAAACAATATAACCACCCTAGAAGATATCTTCCAATGATTATACACTAACCACCCCCAAGAAACCATTGTGCTTGGTGACATCAACTTTGACTGGACCACTTGTGCATCTGAATCCCCTGTCACCCACATAAATCTCTTTGGGTTCAAACTATAACCGCTCCTACCAGGATCAGAAAACCTAATAACAGAGAAAGTATTCTTGATTGGATTCTTATCAATAATCATCACCACTTGTATAAAGCTGGAACCCTCCCCGATTACCTAAGTGATCACTCTAACTTACATTATTAAGGATAAGGGTGAGAACTCCCATCAGCCCACCTATAGAACAGTTAGAAATACCAAAAACTTCAATCCTGTAAATTTCCAAAATGAACTTAACTCAGTCATCTGGGCAATCCTAAAACATTTACCACTGAAAGACGCAGTGGCATATTTTAATACTAAATTCCTAAACATCCTGGACTCCCATGTTCCATCTCGTAATATTAAAACTAGAACAAATTCAGTACCATGGCTCACTAAGGAAACCAAACTAAAAATCAAACTTAGAACTAAGGCCTGGGACATCTGGCGAGTAACTAAAGCCCTTCTCGATCAAATAAAATACTGTCAACTTAGGAATGACACAAAAAAAATCCATTCAACTAGACAAAAAGGCTACTACTAAAACCTGCAGCAGAAGCATCAAAACAATCCCAAAAAGTTCTGAGCAGGTATTAACCAGCTTCTTCATCCAGGACAATCTACTACACCAACGCCAACAAATTACACCCAAAAACCACCACAGAACATAACTAGTGCCTTTAATAATTTCTTCACTGAAACAATCCAGTCTCTAGCTAACCAACTCAGTCCCATACACTCTAACTCCACCACTAATACTCCCTTGACTAGCTCCTCCACTATCATACTCACTACTCACCACCCCTTGAACTTACAACCTGTCTCTACCACTCTAATTCGGTCACTAATCAAAAAATTGAAACCCGCCACCCTATCTGCTGACATGCTCTCAGCTGAGTTCTTAAACATAGCTGCTGATGTTATAGCATTTCCCATATCTATCCTTACCAACAGGTCCCTAACTCTTGGCTCTGTCCCCCCATCTGGAAAATCTCCCATGTTATCCCACTTCACAAAGTTCCACAGAATTATCCAATTACAGACCTATTGCCATTCTTTCACCACTGGCCAAAATAATGGAAAAGTGCATCCACAAACAAATTATGTACCATCTCATACAGAACCAAATACTGGCTGTCTCTCAGCATGGCTTTAGGCCACATCATAGCACCACCTCAGCTCTCTTTTCCTTCACTAATGCCATAAATCTAAACAGAGATAGTAACTTGCTGTCAGCAGCCCTCTTTCTAGACCTTTCAAAGGCCTGTGATATGGTCAGTCACCAATTACTCATCCACTCTCTTAAATCTATTTCCTGGACAACCATACTATACAGTGGTTCTATTCCTATATGAATGACAGACAACAAGCCGTACTTTGGCAGGGCAAACTATCCACTCTGTTACCTCTCACTCTTGGAGTTCCACAGGGCTCCATTTTAGGTCCTCTACTCTTTTCCATCTTTATCAATAACCTACCCACTACCATCCCAGATGCATCCTGCATCCAATATGCAGATGTCTCTACCCTATTCTGCTCAGCCTCCTCCCCAACAGCCCTACAAACGCTAACCCAGAGTACATTCAACACAGTTGAAAAGTGACTCTCTAATCACCATCTTCTGTTGAATCTCAATAAAACCAAACTGTTACTCTTTACCCCCACTTGCAGGCCTCCCCACTTTCCTTTACTATAACATCAAACAATGGCACCTGTATTTCGCCAGATATTTAAACCAAGCTCTTAGGGGTAATAGTAGACAATAATCTCAAATTCGACCTACACATCAATAAGACTATCAAAACCATTAACAAAAAGCTCGGCTCACTATATAGAAATAAACCTTTTCTAACGCCTGCAGCTAGAATCACTATTGCCCACTCTCATCTCATCTCTACCCTTCTATATGCTTCCTCTATACTCTGTAACCTAAACAAATCAGAACTTACCAAACTCTCTAACTGTTACCACCATATTGCCAGGTTTGCCACTGGATCAACAAACAGGACACATCACTGCCACAACCTCAAACTCCTAGGGTGGCAAGAACTGCCAAGCTTAATACAGTTCAACTAGCTAATAGTAGCACATAATATTCTCAACCAACCCCAAAACAGCCCCCTTAAAACTATCATAAAACCATACAGTAACTCCAGACCATTACACTCATCTAACAAGCTGTTCGTCCAAACACTGAAAGCTAATAACTCAGCTGGTGACTCCCTATTTGCCAACTCCACTGGGAAAGCTTGGAACTTCTTCCAGCAGACATTACCCTGGAACCCTCTCTATGCCTCTTCAAAAATGGCCTCAAACATTATTATAAAATGCACTGGCTCTGTCCATGTTCCAACCCCGATTAATCCCCATAACAACTCCCTAACTCAACAGCAATGAACTAGATTCTTGCTTACAAATGCTTGCAATGGCAATCTTGTTATGTGCATTTCTTTATTCTATGACATACTGTTAAATTGTGGATTCCTCTTGAGGGACACACCATGATTACTTGTAAAATCTGCTTGTTATTTAACTGTTGTTTAGGATGTTTGTTTTTATCTGCTTAATTGGAGATTTTTTTCTCCTATTACATTGTAAAACCCTTAATATGTATGCATGTTTTTGTCTATATGTTTGGAGCTTTTCTCCCCAGGCCTCCGCTGAAAATGGATATGTATCCAGTCGGACTATCCCGGTCAACAAATGTAAAATGAATAAATAAATAAATAAATAAATAAATCACCCATGTATACACAACTGTCCTATACTGTATAGTCACACTCCATGGTAATGTAATGAAAGCACATAGTGGGACGTCATGTAAAGTAAACCATATGCACTTACTAATATGTCAGTAATGATTAATTAAGTCATTATTCTGATATTCCCTAAAAATTAAAACTGAGCAGTGGTTAGCAGTGCTCAGCTATGCCAAGCTGGTTTAAGCATTGCTTAGAGGTAAATTCTAAGCAGGAGTCAGCTCAGCTAAATGGATTTGTGCACTGTTAAGCAATGCTCAGCAATTACCCCTTTAAACACTGTTTAACCCAGCTTAGAGGAATTGCGCACTGCTTAGCTGTGCTCAGCATTTTCAAAATGGTCCAATGACTGCAAAGGGTGGGAATATAGCCTTATTTAAATGGTGCAAGTGGGAATACAGCCAGAATCTGTTGTAGTTTTCTCTGAATAGGAATTATGGCAGGTGCTGGTAAAGGCTTGCGCTTTTGGGTGCAGCCCTGGGGCATTTTGGAGTCCAGAGTCATGGCTGGGCTCCTAGTAGCAAACCATAATGACAGACTGCTGCAGGGCCAATACCAGGGCTCACAGTATAAAGTGGAGGCCTGGGACCATCTGGCACGTGATCTCACCGGTGCCACTGGCATCCTCCGAACTGGTGGAGGAAGGGGGTGCTCTTGGCCCAGTGGATCCAAGATGCTCGTGACAACCATGCTCTAGCTGTACCAAATTCTAGCCTGAGTATGTGATAGACAGGTATGCATAATGTTTTTTTCTCCCCTACAGTTGCAGCAGAGAGGGCTAGCAGTGCTAAGGCCCATGTGGACATACTGACAAGGCTGCACTGACAGGCTGGTGAGTACAGATCTACCTTGCAGTATATAAATAAATGAGAAGGAGTAAATTGTTTACTGGGTTCTGTGTCTAACGATTAAAGAAAAGTTTGCCAGACTAATAGTCATCTGCAGCATATGCAGTAGTAGAGCACTATGTCATATAACTACAATAAAAACCTAAATCACTAACTGTTGTGTTTATTCTGGTATGTTGTAGAAATAGAATGTGTACAGGTTCTGCACAGAAAATATGGCTTTGCCAGCATTAATTAACAGAGGTTGTTCGGAGAGTCAGCTAGTATGCCAAACAGTAGCTTGTGGAGCTGTAAATCAAGATATACATGAAATATGACATATGTTATACACTAAGATCTGAACCCTGAATATTAATGTCAAATGTGTTATAGGGTGTCCCCTGCTGCAATGCCTTGTGTTAACCTTTGTTTTCCAGATCGTAATATTTCAAAGGGTTACTACACAATACAGTAACTATCTGTCATGCATGAATCTCAGGATTAAAAGGTCAGACTGTGTAACCCACTGAGTATTAGGCAGAAAACAATCAAACAAGTGACAGCAGTCCCCGAGGAGCCCAGTGTGATGAGAAACAAACTTTTTGTTAATTCTAGCACACCCAAACATGGTTTGAATCCAGGGAGTGGTACTGAGATATGTGCATATATACACACAAAAAATCTGGAATATTCATAGAAACAGTCAGATAGTGGTAACCAATATTTTCTTCACAGGTCTTACAGGCAATGAAATGTTTGTAGTAGCCGTTTGAAGGGTATAACAATACACTGTGTACAACTGTCCCACTGTCCAACCACATGCCTCCAAATGACAGCAGGATAGGTACATACACCGTGCCGTCTTACAGATACATGTCTCTCAAGTGTCATGCTGTCATGGCTAGTGGTCACTGCTGCCAATCACCTTGGACACAGATAGGAATCCAGGTGAACTATGCTAGTACCAGACTCACACAGCATCATTGCAGGATACCCCTTCTTTGTCAAGTATGTAAGCCTGACATGTAAAAGCCCCCTCCAGTAAAGTAGCCACAGTTCACCCAGTCTGCCCCATACCATTACAGGTTGACAGTCGAACAGGTATGTATGTGCCACAGAAGCTATAGGCCATAGGTAAATGTAAAGTGAGGGCAGACCTGTTTGAACAGTACTGTTGTGAAAAATAGAAGCTGATACAGTTGTTAATGGACTTTTTATTCTCTTCTCCCACCCATCATCTTCATCAATAATTATTATTAATATACTATGGGTATGTTGTGTTCAAAACCTATTGTTGGGACATGTGTTCCATTATTGTTCATATATTTCATTGGTTGCATATTAACATACCGTGTTCAAATGCCATTATTGGTGGCCTGTTCCCATCAATGTAACTTGCATGCTGTTAAAATGCTTACTGTTGTTCCATTTATGCATGTGTTCTGTTTGCTATGCAACTGTTTCAAATCGGTTGGTTTGGGTTAATGAGAACACCCATGCATGCTGTTATAACTAATTATGCAATGTGTTGTTCATGATTAACCAATAAATCTATGAAAACCACAACACCATAGTATGTTTGGGAAGGTAGATCCTGATGGATCTGCCTGTGCCACCCCATCTGGCCATGGCACAAGATGTCAGCACGTCTGGGACTTAACCTGGAACATCCTACTCTGCTGGTACTGCACCACCTTCATGTGGAATGACCTCAGGGGAGCGGGCCATCCCCCCCTGGGCACAGGCATGGAGAGGAGCCCGTCACCTGCAAAATATTCCAGGGTATGGTGCGCAGCGTCATCCGCTCTGAGTTGGGTGGGCAGCTGCACCACATGGAGGGCTGCCTGGCACACCTCAAGGGGCAGGCTGCCCCTCTTGTCCAGCCCCCAGCACAGCCACATTTGAGGCCGTGAAAGTGCATTGGTGACTGCCCATGGGTGGGGACCTCAGTCCCACTGTATCCATTTGGGAGCTCATCGGCCTCTAATTCCCAACTACCCTCCCCATCTAAGGTGTTTACCCCCCTCATATGTCATATACCACCCCTGTCTGCTGTCTTGTGTGTCTTGTCTGTCTGTAAATGCTACCTATTATGCCAAACCTACCTCTCCAAACATACGTCTAGCCCTTCTCCAACATCTCACTCTCACCTAAAAAAAAAAAAAGGGGGCATCTGTCCAACAAAAAATCATTGCCCCATACATAGCCATACATTTTTCCCCCATGTACAGTGAAATTAATCAATCTACCCACACATTATTCTACAAATGTCTGTTGCCAAACACCCCTCCATGTGGGGTGTGAGGCTGTAAATTCCAAATTCTACACATTATTTACAGCTGTTGCTCCAAAAGAAATGCAGAGCTATGGTCCTTTCCTACACCCATCTTGCATATCCCTAGCTGATTTTCCTAATTTTTTACCCTCTGCTTACCCCCATTTCACCACTTTCCTATCACCCTTTTTTATTTTCTTTAAAGTTAGGGAGGGTGTAAGTGGGAGTAAGCGGTGCTAAATGAAGATAAGACAGCTTAACCATCTGTTAGCATAGCTTGGCTCCATGCAAAACTGTGCAAACCTGCTTACAGCTGCTTAAAAGTTTCTTAATCACTCTGTCTCCATCAGCCATTGTTCTGCCCAGCAAGAAAATAATCAGCCGTGCCAAGTCTTAAACCCAGGATACTGCCACTACAATCTCAGCAAAGTAAGACTACATCATCTGAGCTGTGGGAATATGTAATGCTTTTATAAACATATGCATTCTGATCATTTAACATTAATGAAAAAAGTCATCACTTCCAACCCTTGAACCCAAGACCCTATGTACTACAATCACAGCAACGTACCACTACACCATCTGAGCAGTAGAAGTTTGCAGTGTTTTTACAAACATATTATGCACTGCAGTCATTTAACATAAGGGAAAAAATATATATCCATAGTACTATTTACACACACACACACACACACACATATATATATATATATATATATATATATATATATATATATATATATATATATACATATATATTTATAAGTATATATATATATATATATATATGTATTTATTTATTATTTATTTTACATTTGTTGACCGTGCTAGTCTAGCTGGATACATGTCCATTTTCAGTAGAGGCCCGGGGAGAAAAGCTCCACAATAAAAAAATGGGTTAGTAAAATCAAGTGTTGTTATACATTCAAATAAGAAATATTATACAACAATAGGTGTTACAGAGAAAAAAACTGGTTTATAAGTATTACTAGCAAAAATACTTTACAATACTGAAAATAAGCAAGCAAGAATATATATATATATATATATATATATATATATATTTTTTTTTTTTATTTAAGGGTGAATATAAAGGTTGAGAAAATAGAAAGTTTTAGTCAGGGTTTGTAAGGACAGAGCTAATGAGAATTAAGCACAGGTTTTAGCTGCTTCTTGAAAGTTCAAACACAAATACTATACTAACTTAGAAAAAGGTTTGAGGGGGTGAAAAAGGGTAGAGGGAATAATAGTTTAGTCAGGATTTGTACAAGGACAGAGCCATTGAGACTTAAGCTGAGTTTTTAGCTGCTTCTTGAAAGTGGGTAGAGCAGTAATAGTGGTGAGTTCACTTGGAAGCTTGTTCCAGATAGGTCCAATACAGTTGGCGAACAAACAGTCTCCAGCTTTGTTGCTGGATTTATAGGGTGCTGCTAGTAGCTTTGTAGCGGAGCACAGGGACGATAGATTTTTATAAGGAGTAATAAGGGTACTAAGTATTGTGGTATTAGAAGGTTGATAGAAGATTTTGTGAGTGATGGTAAGTTGCTGTAGTCGTATTTGATTTTGTAGTTCCAGCCAGCCTAGCTGTTTAAGATTAGAGCAATGATGGGTTCTAAAAGGGGCTTCTGTGGCAAATCTTGTAATATTATTATAAGATACTGCTAGTTTATAGAAATTAGATTTTGATAAGTTTGTAAAAATAGATGAGGCATAAAGAAGGGTAAAGAGCAGGTGTGTTTGAGCTAAAGTACGTCTGGCTGAGGTAGCTAGGAAGGGTTTGAGCCTGTAGAGAGATCCAAGTTTTCTATTGACTGACTTGATGGTTAAGTTAATATGGGCATCGAAGTTGAGATTATGGTCTATTGTGACACCTAAAAGTTTGGTAGTTGAGTCAGGGGATATTATTGTGCCATTGTTTGACATTATATCGAAGGTAAAGGTCAAAGATTTCTGTGATGGTGTAAAAAGTAATAATTTAGTCTTTTGGGGATTTAGTAAGAGGCCATGCTGATAGAACCAGTTTTCAGCTGCTGTGAAGACTTGTTGAGTGGTGGTCTGGAGTGTAATTGTGGAGGATGCTGAACATATCAGAGTTGAGTCATCGGCATATTGTATATATATGGATTGAGGAAGGGACATATTTAGTGTGTTAATAAAAATAGAAAATAGGAGAGGTCCCAGTATTGAGCCTTGTGGCACTCCAGTTGTGATGGGAAGAAGAGATGATATTTGATTATCCCAAAGAACTGCTTGTTGTCTATTTTCTAAGTAGGATTTAAACCACTGGATAGCTTGACTGTCCAAGGCAAATGATTTGAGGATGTTTAGTAAGAGGGAATGGTTGACCATATCAAAGGCCTTAGAGAGGTCTAAGAATAGTGCTGAGGACAGCAGGTTGTTCCGATTTTTATTAATATGGTCTGTGAATGACAAGAGTGCTGTAGTAGTGCTGTGATAGGGTCTAAAACCATGTTGGCAGTCTGCTAGTAGGTTGTTTTTGAGAAGATGGTCAAGTAGTTGACGATGTATACATCTTTCCAAAATTTTAGCTAAAGGAGAAAGTAAGGCTATGGGACGAAAATTAGGGAGCTCAAAAGAGTTACCGCCCTTGTGAAGAGGAATGATATGAGAGACTTTCCAGAGGGTTGGAATAATGCCTTCAGTTATGGTTTGATTAACTAAGATGGAGACAGGAAGGGCAATTACTTTGGCGGCAATTTGTAGGTATTCAGCTGGGAGGAGGTCATCTGAGGGGGTACAAGGTTTGAGTTTTGTAAGAAGAGTAAAGATAAGATCAGTTGAAACTGGTTGCAGTTTGAAAGAGGGGGGAGTTTTTGTTGAGGCAATAAGGTGTTGTCGTGGACTGTGGAGATAAAGTTGAAGCAATAGAGGTGACAGTATCTGAGAAAAATTTGTTGACAGTATCAGCGATTTGGTTAGGTGTGCTCTGAGTGAGGTTAGAAGGAGTGGGTGTTTTAGAGTTACCTGGATGTAGTAGTTTATTGATACTTGTCCAGAATTTGTGAAGGTTTTGGCGTTGGGTATGTTGGAATTTCCAATAATAATTTCTTTTATCAAGGAATATAAGTTTCTTTGTTGCATTCCTAAGTTGTTTAAAGGTTTGGTGGTCAGCTGGGTTTTTAGTACTACGCCATTTGGCCCAGGTTCTATTTCTATGCAACATTTTTTGTTTGGTTTCTTTTGCTAGCCAAGGAGCAGGCTTTGCTTTGGTTTTAATTAATCTAGTAGGGGCTTGGAGGTTGAGGATTTGAAGGAATTTGTTGTTAAAGTATGAGACTGCATCGTCTAGAGGTAATTATTTTAGGGAAGACCAATTACATGCTTTGAGTTCTAATTGGAAGTTAGTTTGGTTGAAATTGCTTTTGTTCCTGGTAGTTCTAACTTGAGTATTATTGGAGATGGGGATTCTTTGTCTGGTGATAAAGGTGATTAAATGGTCACTGATATTGTCAGGTAGTGTGCCTGTAGTATAAATCATAGAGCTGCTATTGACTAGAATCCAGTCAAGGATGCTTTGTTTGGAGCTGGTTTTGTTAATTCGAGTGGGGACAGTAATGGTTTGATTAAAGCCATAGAGGTTTATGTCAGACGTGGGTTTTTGGGAGATGCAGGAATTCCAATCAATATTAAAGTCACCTAGAAGTATAGTTTCCTGAGGGAAGGAGTTTGAGAGCCAGTGCAGTAAGTTTTCAAGGGTATTAATATTGTTACCTGGGGGGATATAACAGCAAATGATATAAATGGATTTGTTAATATTAATTTGTAGTTTGGTGATTAAGATTTCACTATTGTTTTGTAAGGGTGGTTTTGTATCTAGTAGAGTAACCAGTAGTTCAGTTTTGTAAAGTATAGCTACACCTCCACCTTTTTTGGTGTGCCGGTCAAGTCTAATGATGTTATATCCTGGAGGTAGTATGTCATTATTTTTGGTATCTGCTTTTAGCCAGGTTTAAGTTAGGCAAAGGATATCGAAGGAATATATGTCAAGGAGGGCATGCATTTGTGTTGTTTTATTGTTTAGGCTGCAAATATTTAGGTGGGCTATTTGGAGAGAGTACTGATTGGGGGTAAACACCTGACAAAGTGGGGGGATAAACAACAAATAATAGTGACATCAATATGTAAATATATGTAAATATGGCTGCTATACACGTAGAAGTCTGCTAGAGTAGCATGGTTTGATTTAACATATAATTACTGATATATTCCAGGTGTAAAACACGAAGAATGTCATTATTTACTGATGTCAATGCTCAAATGATTGTCCAGACAAACCCTGGTAAACTAGCAATCATCTATGTGTATAACATCAATACTTACAATCTGTACCCATTTCTGGAGCTTTATCCCCCATATTGTTGGGTTGTCTCCACATGTCTTGTCCTGAGACAAATTTCCACCTACCATCTGTGAAGCTGTAGCCCCCACACCCCCATAATGTTCTCAACACAGGCAAGAAAAAGGGGCAAGACCCACATAAAGGACTTAATTAAACTGTGTTGCTATGGCACTGGCTAATGGAAAGACAACACAGCTGCTCTGGATGCAAGTAGCAAGTGGGCAATACTGATTGATGCACAAGCCATCACCTGCTCATGAGTATTACCTACAAAAGGCAAGCTGCTGCCTATGCAACACCGGCCTGAACCCATCTACACAAAGACAGACTGTGACTACACAAACCAAACCATTTGCATTATTCTAAGGAAACTCTTCAGCACAATAACAGGTATGTCAATCACATAAGCTTGTAATGGAATGCAGAAGGGGGGATGCAATAATGTCAAATAGGATATTAAACACTAGGTTGCAACAAGACCTGCTGGACTCACATGCTGCTGTCCAGCACCGATGGCCATTCCTGCTTGCCCTGTCTGCATTGACATGGATCACATCACTGGCCCCTGAGTCACTCCAGCAAAGGTCAGCTCATGTATGACTACCACTGGAGTGTCTGTTGTCCAATACTGATTGTGACATAGCTAGGCCAGCTACCTTGGATGTTGTAAATATTCATATGTCACCTGTGAATGCTACTCTGATACATATGCTTGTCTTACAAATGTAAGAGACTTATATAGGGTATGTGCATAGAACACAATAGGTGCAAAAGTGTGCATTGAACTGTATGTTATATACTGAACCCATACCTGACAACTGTCCAGAGTTTTGCAAACTGACCACACGTCTGCCTCATATTTGCAGTCAATGCCTCATACAGTTGTTTATTGTTACATCACTGGCAACCCATTAAAGACTGAAGTCATAACATAATAGCATACATGTGGTTGTCAGATGTCATATCCTGTGGAGTAGATCTGTGAATGTGACACTGTCTTTGCTGGCAACTAAGTGTGTTTCAGCTAGATTCATAAAGTGAACCTATTTTCCGGCCATTGCTCACCAGTGATGTGTGTCTTTGTGCAGATCTCTTGCGCTAACAGGAGCTAGGTGTCCTAGCATGAAACCCATGTCAATGCAAGTGTACTTTGTTCTGTAGGATGCTGACATTTGTGCAGTCACTGATACCTGCTTTGTAGCTGTGGAGAGCACACTAACCTTGCCATGTAACTCATCCCATCATAGGTTTAGACCCCAAATGGGAGGCTGAAAAGCCACAGGAGGTGGAGTGTTGAACATTATCATACACATACGCACCTCAAGGCTGGCGAAACAGTATGATGCATGAGAGACATCCCGAGTGCAGTTAACAGTTGACAAAACACCTGCTCAAATCATAGCTAGCTACAGGGCTCCATCCATGACTATGGACACCCACCACACCTACTGGGACTTGCTGGAATCTGTCAGGATTCAATCGTCTACCCTGCTCCTGGGTGAATTCAACTACTCAAACATAGTGTGCATGGCCTATGCCACTTGAAGATGAATGCAAAGAGATTCCTCAGCTTTGTCAAGGGCAATGCAGTGGATCAGCTGGTCAACACTCCTACAACAGGTTTAAATATCCTGTACCTGGTTCTAACCAACATGAGTAGCCACTGTAGCACTCCTACAGTGTCATCCTCCTTGATAAGATCTGACCACATAGCCATCACTTTTCAGGTCACCATCTTACCTTCCCCACCCCCCTTGTCAGGGTCAAACAAAATTAACTTTACACAAATGACTATAACTCTCCTCAGAGCAGGTAACAGTAGCTTTACAGGCAACATCCCATCAGTTGGAACTAGCAATAGTGTCCAGGCCCACACCACAGTACAATGTGGGCATCTACATAGCTGTATGGACTCAGCAATACCTGATAGGACAACATCGTGTCTCTCAAGGTAGGGTAAATGTCTGTGGTTCACAGCAGCAATACACAAATACTATAATAGGTGGAAATCATTGCTTGACAGAGCCAAGAAGGAACAGGTGCCTTATTGGAAACAATGTTACCTCGGTCTTCTCAAGCAAATAAGTCACAGGTGAATTACCCTAAGGCTATCTTGAGTGCAAATTGGACACATCCACCAAAGCCAATCACTAGGCATCTCACACATGTGTCTGCAATCCCAGAGACAACACACACATCTGCTCTGTAGTGGTGGTCAAAAACACCACATACACATATGGCATAGATATAGCTAATCAGCTACAGATAGGTGAAGTGTAAACATCACCCTCCTGTCCCTCCATCAGTACACATGTGCATGCACAGCACCTGTCCCCCTCCCCTAATCATCAGAAAGCAGGTCTGTAATGCCCTCTCAAAGGCAACAACCAGAAGTCTGCATAGGCCTGATACCATCCCTGGCTGCATCCTACATGAACACAGACATGAGCTCTCAGATCCATTATGCACTATAGTTGACCAAAGCATGAGCACCAGTGTCATCACACCTGCACAGAGGACAGCCACTGTCATCCCTATACACAAAGACAGAGCAATCCACTTACCCAGCCAATCATATGAACATCAGCCTAACTAGCCTGCTCTGCAAGGGCATGGAAGGCAATATCAAGGACATTATGAACAGGGACATTGGCAACCTCAAAATGCCTGAGCCCACACAGTGTGGTATTGTCAAAGGGAGATCAGGCCTGTTAAACCTGGTCGGCCTCTCTGAAGTGGTTAACAAATGCAAGGATGAGGGGAAGATGGTGAACAATGCCTACCTTCACCTAGCCCAATTCTCTCACAATAATCCCTAGGCGGCCAAGATACATATGCCTACACAGCTAGGCATCAACCTGCATGTTACCAGATGGGTAGCTAACTGGCCCAATGATAGTACTCACTCAAAGTAGTGGAACCAATCTCTAGTAGTAGAGTTTTCCCAAGCAGTTTACCCCAAGGCTCAGTCTGGGGCCTCTACTGTTTGAGATATACGTATCTGAGGTACAGGACAAAAGCAGTTGTCTGTGACTGACCAAGTGTACAGATGCTTGCAAGCTGTCCACTGTCTTACATTCAGCTACTGATGTGAGCTACCCCCAAGAGGCCCTCACCCAATTAATGACTGGTGCAAAAAGTATTTCCACAAACTGAATGCCAGAAGAGGCATCATTCTCCCTGCTGTGGCAGATGTCATCCACACTAACTATGACAGTCATAATGTATTGAGCATGCAATCAGGTGTGAACTGACTTGTGCACCAAGGTTGGTAGCAACCTGATAGTTTCCCACCATGTGGGCAGCATTGTATGGAAGGTTGTCTACGTGGCCCACCTCACAAATATGGGTATGTCATCCAGGAACCAAGAGACCCTTATCAGATGCATTACCAAGTAGAATGGCTCCTTTGGCATGTACCTTGACAAGCAAATGCAGCAGTTGCAGAGACTACAGAGGCACCTGCTAGGCAAATCCAAGGTCTGTAACACCTATCCAATACAGGTAGGCTGAAAGCCCTGTCCCTGTCATACAGACTGATAATAGGTGACCTGTGTCTGGCATACAAGACCATTTCCAAACCAGCATCACTGGCATTTCTGCATATCTATAAGACAAACCCTACTCATGCATCATGCACACAAGGCCCTCACCTGGTCTATGACATGTATTATACTTGTTGGTGGGATAGTGTAGTGTACAACACAATACACTGTATGTAAAATGCACTCCCTCCCCATGTCTAGCAGAGTACATGTATAGCCCTCTTGCAGAAGAAGCTGGACAACTACATGGGAAATGGATGGGACACCCCTGGGATCCTGCAGGTGTCCCAGCTGGACAGGGGAAAACAGTTGCTGGCATGGAAGGGACATGGGAAAAAGTCTGGGCCAGGCTTATGAGGGCATCATGGCCAATAACCTGGTATCATCTTATGAGGCTATGCACCTAGTACTTTACATCTTTCCTATATGTATTGTAGACTGCCCAGCAATGTTGTCTGAAATGAATCCCTGTGAGTCTCAACTGTGTAGGTACTGCAGTGATAGTGTATAGTCTTGTCCCTTCATCAGTTATCACATATCTTTACACCTTGTTATTGTGTGTGGTCTGTATAACAGTACGTCAGCTCTTACAGTACATGCATATGCACTTGTTGACACTGTATAGCTCACTCCACTAGCCTTGGTCTTGGCCACAATTACCATTCTGCTACTAGGTGCATCACACAATAGGATTTGTCACCCTTTGTTGTGGGCCTTATAGTAGCAATGAAGGGCCCATAGGTGTCACAGCTGTGCCAGACGGTTCCAGGAGTGTGTGTGCACGTGTGTGTGTGTGTGTGTGTGTGTGTGTGTGTGTGTGTGTGTGTGTGTGTGTAAATTTGCAAACAAAATACTGCAGGGTATTAATTTATATATGTTGTCTTCCCCTCGCAGGTGAACATAGGGTTTGGCCTCTCTCCCCCTCACAGCCTAATGTCAGTTTCTTAGCAGACCTCCATGATGATGGTGATCATAGTGAGGCACAGGTGGAGTTGTTGGTGCCTGAATCTGTACCATTGTTTTGTATCCTACTTTCACCCTCCATGCCACCCACACACAGTCAGTATGCCCAATCATACCCAGTCCCTAGCAGCCATGGATAATGGACAGGTTAAGGGTGGTGGCATGGAACAGGCTAGGGTGTTGAGTTTGGCGAGTGTGACTGTAGACACCAGCCGTAGGCAAAGAGCAGATGAGGTCACACACAAGCAGATGGACAGGGGTACTCGACAGAGGACTGCTGCCCATCAAGCCCCTGTTGCAAGTACCACAGCAGGTATCACCAGACACATGTTACAGTCCGTCATGGAGGCACAGGCGCACACTGACTGCAATACCAGACAGATGTTCAGGGTCATGAATGCAATGCTCCCTGCCATGTGTGATGACCTCCACAGCATTTGTAATGCCATACGTCAGCTTACCGATGTCATGGATAGACAGTGGGGTGAGACATTGTCACTGCTCGACAATGCAATATCTGTGCTTGAGCATGTGGTGGGAGGAGGGCATTGGCTAGGTGGACTTAGGTCAGCAACATGATCAGCTGTAAGCTCACATTGCTGTGCACATTCACAGTCCCATAGTGTCAGTACCAACAGCATTACCAAAGGGAGGGTGTTGTCCACACCACACCAGAGCAGGCCATAGGCATGTTGTCCTGGTCAGTCCCATCATGGACATGAATCCAGCAGACAGCAGTCACCATTAGGGAGTAGGACTGCATTTGTCCTTGGGCCTGGCGGTGCCAGTGATACTCCTGGTAGAACCAGTTACTGCAACCCTGCCAGGAGATGGTGAACCATACATCCTACCATGTACAGTCCAACATAGCCCTGTGTTGGGCATCCACGTCACTTGATGGTGTTCAGACAAACACTCACACATCCCTATTACAGGCCAGTCACCACCAGACACACACAGCTCCTCTGCATGACCCAGTTGAACATCACCCCTTCAAACAAACACACACACACACACACACACACACACACACACACACACACACACACATACACACACACACACACATGCACGCGCACGCGATGTCAGCCATATGGCCCAGCTTAGGCCTTCGGCAATCCAACACCACACCCGGTGCATGTGATGATACTTGTACCACAGCCCTGTTATCCATACCATCATTGCACAGACATGCTCATCTGGGTCTGATGCATAGGGTGACTATAGTACAGTGTTGCAATGTCATGCTGTGTAAGGTGCTAGTTATGGGTTCACATCAAGGTGTATGCACCTTGTTAGTCATGATGCACTATTGCTGTCAGCACTGCTGACTGACTGTAGTGTCACATACTGTATTCTGGTTGTGTTCCAGGTGTCTGTGTTTCTGCAAGCTGTGGGCCTGCTGATAGTAGCAATGATGAGTAAGGTGGAGTGGAAATACAGTGACCTTTTCATAGCCAAGGTGCAGCTGTATATGCACATGTTTAACAGGTGTGTTTACATGCAACAGTGTGAAAGGGGCAATTGTGGCAGACAGCATGACCTTGCATGCATACCCTTGACAAAGCTACATAGCCTTCATATATGTCACCTGAGTGTTCTGTAGGACCACAGGGTCAAATATACAGAGGAGGTTACTTGAGTACTGGCACTAGGTCTCTCACAAGCTTAGCCATTATTTCAACTGCAACATATTCAGCTATCAACACCTGTTGCCCCTGCCATTTCTGTCACATCCACTTGACTGTCATGCAGTTGATGAGGATATGCCTGGTACTGTGTATGACAGATGTGGAGTATGTATTCCAGACACAGGTCAGCCTATGTTAGTCTAACCTGACAATCACCAGCATGTGTGTCTGCTGGTCTCTTGTGCTGGTAGTGCAAACAGAGTCATAGTCCCATACAATGGTCAGCTGATGAAGGGCTGAGCAAAACCCCTACCTTCACAGTCTTTTGAATGATAGTGTTAAATACATAATAGAGATAGCACAGCAGGACTGTAGTGTTGCAGTGTTTGCCACTACTATTGAAGAGGGTGACAACTGCAGGGGCTGTTAGGATTGCCAATGGTAGGTTCAGAGGGCCTTAACATGACAGAGCCATCTGACACACACACACACACACACACACACACACACACACACACACACACACACACACACACACACACACACACACACACAGAAAACACACACACACACACACACACACACAAACATCGCTGGATGGTTCATGCATTGAGACACACATGCACATGGAGGTGACACTCAAAGTGGATGATCTACCCATCTATTAATGTACAGTACGCAGTGATACAACCATTTCACCACAGTGGCTTGGTGTTAGAAACTGTGCAACTGGGCTTGTACGGTGGATGGCACAGACCACATATAGGTTGCAAACATGTGGATATCCCATGTACATCTGTACAGATGACTGGTATGGGCTGTGTAGTGTTACATGGTGCATGTGAGGCAGATGCCATTAACAGGGTCTTTAAAGTGATGTCATGGGTAAGGGGTCAAGAGGCCTTAAAATGGTATAACTCACACACACAGCAGCCACAGGGGATATGCTTTACACACACACTACTATAGTTGTCGATATTGAGATTAGAACCCCTACCTATCTAAGTATTTCCACTATAGTATTACACACTTATTGCAGACGCCACAGAGCTTAGGGGGTTGGCAAGTGTACACAGGTACATCTAAGGTGAATGATGTCACCAGGCCTTGTAAAGTAGGGCAATGGGATGTGTACTAGGTGGCACATACCTCATAATGGTATAACCCACAGCCCCAGAGGATATGATTCTTACCCAAACACACACACAATGTGAGTTTCACATACACACACACACACACACACACACACACACACACACACACACACACACACACACACACACACAGTATCACAGTTGCCAGTACTGTGTTTAGAACCCCTACCTATCTAGTTATGTACACTACAGTGTTACACAGTTATCACATGCACCATGGAGCTTGTAGGATTTAACACCATCTCAAGCTATGTCCAAGGTGATTACATCAAGAGCTCTTGTAAAGTATGGCAATGGCAAATGTACTGGGTGTGAAGGGGATTAAAATACATTATCCTATAAACATATATACTTACACACATCTTGACACACACATTTGGCACAGCTAAGTGTAAAACCACTGCCTATCTAGCTATCTGTGCTACACTGTTACTTAGTTATTACATGTGCCATGGAGCTTATAGAGCTGAGTGCTGTCCAAAGCTACTTCTAAGGGCAATGACATCAGCAGAACTACTAAAGTAGGGCACAGGAAAATGTTGTGCATGGGAAAGTCCTCAAAATACTTCAGCCTACAAACATACACACTTATAAACTCTTGTACATACAATTATAGACACACACACACACACACACACACACACACACACACACACACACACACATACACACACATTGCTGCATGGGAACATGCATTGAGACACACATGTACATGGAGATGACACTTATCAGAGTAGATGACCTACCCATCTATTAATGTACAATACGCAGTGATACAACCATTTCACCACAGTGGCTTGGTGTTAGAAACTGTGCAACTGTGCTTGTATGGTGGATGACATCTGTATGGACTGACACTAGGTTGGTAATGGGGGAGTTCAAAGGGTGGAAGAGGCACACAAAATGTTATAGCCATCACGTACACACACTGAAGACAGCCACAGGGTCTGTGCATACAGGGACACATACACAGTTGCCAATAGACATATCACTAACCCTACATATCCACTTATATGTACTATAGTGCTGATTACACATGACATGCTCCACATAGATTATATGCCTGGGACATAGCACACAACCTCTTACAGCAGGTAATCTTGTGAATGCCTTCATGGATGGTGGGATAACCCAGCAGACATAACAATTGGTCTCATCTACTGCTCCTACAAAGCAACAGACTTTGTATCAGCATGATGTGGCAGTCAGGTATGATGTATAATGCTGACATGTGTGTCAGTACAGTAACTGTGACATATCTGGCAATGATATCACAGAAATCCTTATTGTCAAGGGACACAGACCACATATAGGTTCAAACATGTGGATATCCCATGTACATCTGTACAGGTGACTGGTATGGACTGTATAGTGTTACATGGTGCATGTGAGACAGATGCCATTAACAGGGTCTTTAAAGTGATGTCATGGGTAAGGGGTCAAGAGGCCTTAAATGGTATAACTCACACACACAACAGCCACAGGGGATATGCTTCACACACACACTACTATTAGTTGTCGGTATTCAGATTAGAACCCCTACCTATCTAAGTATTTCCACTATAGTATTACACACTTATTGTACATGTCACAGAGCTTAGGGGGTTGGCAAGTGTATACAGGTACATCTAAGGTGAATGATGTCACCAGGCCTTGTAAAGTAGGGCAATGGGATGTATACTTGCAGTACATACCTCAAAATGGTATAACCCACACCCCCAGAGGATATGATTCTTACCCAAACACACACACAATGTGAGTTTCACACACACACACACACACACACACACACACACACACACACACACACACACACACACAGACACACAGTATCACAGTTGCCAGTACTGTGTTTAGAACCCCTACCTATCTAGTTATGTACACTACAGTGTTACACAGTTATCACATGCACCATGGAGCTTGTAGGATTTAACAGTGTTGCAAGGTATGTCTAAGGTGATTACATCAAGAGCTCTTGTAAAATATGGCAATGGCAAATGTACTGGGTGGGAATGGGATCAAAATATATTATCCTATAAACATATATACTTACAAACATCTTCACACACACATTTGGAACAGCTAAGTGTAGAACCACTACCTATCTAGTTATCTGTACTATACTGTTACTTAGTTATTACATGTACTATACAACTTATAGAGCTGAGTGCTGTCCAAAGCTACTTCTAAGGGCAATGACATCAGCAGGACTACTAAAGTAGGGCACAGGAAAGTGTTGTGCATGGGAAAGTCCTCAAAATACTTCAGCCTACAAACATACACAGTTACAGACTCTTGTATGTACAATTATAGACACACACACACACACACACACACACACACACACACACACACACACACACACACACACACACACACATTTGCCAGACCTGAGAATAGAATCCCTGCCTATCTAGTTATTTGTACTATAGTGTTACACAATTATCACACAAGCTGCAGAGCTTACAGGACTGTCAAGTGCACAAAGGTACTTCTAAGATGAATGACATCAGCAGGACTGCTAAAGGTGGGCACTTGGATGTGTACTGGGTGGGAAAGTCCTCAAAATACTTCAGTCTACAAACATACACACTTACACACACACACACACACACACACACACACACACACACACACACACACACACACACACACACACACACACCCACACAAACACACACACACACACACACACACACACACACACACACACACACACACACACACACACTTGTCATAACTGGGACTAGCACCCCTGCCTATCTAGTTACTTGCGCTATAGTGTTACACAGGTATCACATGCACTACAGAGCTTATAGGGCTGAAAAGTGCACAAAGATATTTCTAAGGTGACTGACATCAGCAGGACTGATAAAGTAGGGTACTGGGAAGTGTTTTGGGTGAGAAAGTTTTCAAAATACTTCAGCCTACAAACATACACACTTATACACACATTTCTCAGAACTGGGAATTGAACCCCTGTCTATCTAGTTATTTGTACTACAGTGTTTTGTAGTGATCACACATGCTACACAGCTTATAGGGCTGACAAGTGCACAAAGGTACTTCTAAGGTGGCTGACATAAACAGGACTGCTAAAGTTCCGCACTGAGAAGTATTGTGGGTGGGGAAGTCCTCAAAATACTTCAGCCTACAAACATATACACAGATTTGCCAGAACTGGGAATAGAACTCCTGTCTGTCTAGTTATTTGTATTATACTGTTACATAGTTATTGCATGCACCACAGAGCTTATATGGGTGAAGCTGTGCAGTGCTACTTCTAAGGGGAATTACATCAGCAGGAATGATAAAGTGGGGCACTGGGAAGTGTACTGTGTGGGAATGGCCTGAAACTGTTTCACCTACTAACAAACATACACACACACACACACACACACACACACACACACACACACACACACACACACTTACATTTGCCAGGACTGAGATTAGAACACATACCTATCTAGTGAGTTTTACTATAGTGTTATGCAGTTATCGCACATACTACAGAGCTTATAGGCCTGACAGGTGTCCAGTGATACTTCTAATGTGAATGACAGCAGCAGATCTTGTGAAGTCGGCCAATGGGAAGTGTACTGAGTGGGAACAGCCTCCTAATACTTAGACCTACAGACACACACACACACACACACACACACGCACACACACAGACAGGTGATGTGATATTATAACCCCCACTTCAGTACTATTGTACAATGGAACCCGCCTTCATGCTGGAATGTGCGACTGGTTACAACTGGTATGCCACTGTCCACAGCAAGACATCACTCTATACAATTCAGGGTGTTCGTGTGTGTGACTCACTCTGTGTGTGTCCACCTCTCTCTCTCTCTCTCTCTCTCTCTCTCTTTCTATCACTGTCTGTCTGTCTCTTCCCCACATCTATGTGTGTGTCTGCTTGACATATTGATATCTGTTGCCCATATATATGTCTGTGTATCACACACAACAGATGCAGATGTAACACATATGGGCCACCTACAGCTAGCTGAGGGTAATCCTAGTCTGATGTGGGTTCCAACATGGCCTGTGATTCTCTAAGTGTAGGAGCATGCCCAGTATGACCTTCTATAGTGAGAGTGGGACTCCATTCCAGAGATAGGTTTTGTGCACTACAGCCATACCTCTCAAAAGTAAACAAAACTTTCTTAGAAGTACTGGGTTTGTTTTAGCACACATTTTCTGACATATCTGAAGTCTGACACTGCGATGTATTGTGCCATTACCTAATGACAGACATCCTCAGGTCATCACAGTGCTTTACCAGAGAAATACAAGATGTATGATGCACAGACCAATATTATGAGCCTGACTATATACATTCCTGCCCAAAACTGGCAGTTGAGAGGTGTGGCTGCAGCCGGTTGACTGATGAAGCTGTGTAAGCAATCCAGCAACTTGGTGATATACCGGCTAGAGATCTCCTGCTTGTGTGGTATTCTTCTTACCTGAGAAGTCATATCCTGGTGTGGCCATACCTCTCAACTGTACATTTTTTGGCAGATTGTCCAGGTGGTTGTCTAGAAGTTTTGTCCAGTCTACATAAGCTTGTGTTTTTATGGCAAGTTAGCTGCATATAATTGAAGACTGACATTAAAAAATAATGACAGATATTACTGTTTCAGACTACATAGCCTTTGGAAAATTCCTGATAATGCAAACCCCCCTTATCCTACCAACTTTCTCTATATGTAAGGGCAATATTTACAACATGTACCTATCATTGTGCCTTTGACCCATTTATATTTATGACCCTGTCCAGCTGTCTTGCTGTCAGAGGTTGGGAGGTATGGGTGTGGGTACAGGGTGCATTCTACTGTGCAGAACTGTCCATTATATGTGTAGTATATTTCACATAGCAATGTGACTTCCAGATATGTCCATGGCAGAGAAGCACAGAGTAATTTGGTGAGCCACTGGCAGACCGTTGTGTATAGGTTGATAGGTTGCTATATCGTTAGTATGTTATTGGCCCTGAAGCCCTTATAGCACACACAGATGAGAGTGTAGCCCATGTTGCAACATGTCAGCACACAGAGCCCCTGCAGAGCAGGGACACAGGTGGGATCATAGGACTGTATTTTGTGTTTCCTGTGCAGTTATACAGAGAGCACATCACTAGCGGTATTAAGGCACTTGGCTTCTGTGGACAGGGAGTGTATTCCACAGATGGGGGAGTGTATAGTACACATATATGTCACACCAACAGGCCATACTGATAACACAGCCCAGGTTGATGCTGTGCCTACAGGTTGATGGAGTCAGCCCTGAGTTCCAGATGTGCAGCAGTCCCATCAGGGCAGGGTCTGGATTGCTGTGTATGCCAGACAGGGGTCACCTCAGCAGAGTCTGCATAGAATGGGGACAGTGCTGTTAGCCTATCTGTGTAGGGTAGGTGTTTGGGGTTTGGGGTAAGGCCTTAGTGTTTGCAAGACCCTGGTGTGTGGAGTCTACATGGTCTGTAATGTGTAGATCTGTGGGGTTCTCATGTGATTTTGCCTCTGAGGTGTCCATTGCTTGGGTTTTGTTTTGTTACAGACCTTCACTTACATGGGTGTGTTTTGTGTATTTGCAGGTAATGTTTACTGATTCCTTATACTGCATGGCACCTATGGTACTGCACAATCTGTTCTGGTGTGCACATTCTCTATTTGTCTGGCCAGTGGTTTCCCTTCCCCTTATGTGTGTGTCTCTTTGTCCTTCTGTAGTCCAGTCACAGGCTTTGGCCACAGTGGCTGCTGTTATGTATTTGTAATTCTGATGTGGGTGGGATATATGCCATTACATCGCACACAGGGTTGTGGACTTCACACCTCCGAGTGTAACTATTTAGCAAGTTGTCCATCATTGCACCAGTCCATTTGCTGTGGTCCTTAGACAGTTTGTGTTGCTATATGTTATTATGAGGCTACATGTGGTCCTAGCTGTCATACCATCACAGAATGACATCTGCACAGCCTCATATATGACAGTCAGACTATGGCCCACACATGGGGACAGGGTGTTAATAATGTTCTGCCAAATATAGACAGTTGGGAGACTGGTTTGGTAATTGCTTGTTTGCTCTTATGGGTTTGACGTCTGCTTCCCCACTGTCTGCCATTGTTGTTTTGATATGACCTTTCTTGTTTTGCAAATAGTTGGAAGGCAAATGCAATGTTAGGACAAGCAGAACAGATATACAAGGTATACTTGTGCTCCTTCTGTGACAAGCTGTGTCATTGCAGATGTATGGCTGTTGGCCAGTGACACATTGTCAGTGCTGACACAGAAAGGTGGAAGCTTTTTATACACTGGCAGTATACTGACCTTCAGGTACCTGCTGTCCTACTAGGCACCATACCTCTCAACTTCTGAGAGCCAGAGATCTGGACAAAGCCATAAGTGATTGGGGGACAGAGGCCTAAATATAGGGACTGTTTTTAAGTATTGGCCTTACAAACCTAGAAAGGTGATTCAATAACAGGTTTTGCATTAGCATGCATGTTTGTAAGGGTATGAGGTCTGACACTACAACCTGTCATTCTTTTCTGACCTTAGTCTTATGTGATTTGCCAGTGAATTGCCAGACAACCAGTATTTCATGTTATACAGACCACCATTATGATGCAAACCTCTGGACATTCTGCAATAGGTCTGTACAGTTGATAGGTATGGTAGGCACTGTGTAGGTTACTCCAAGCTGTGTACTGTCCATATGTGTGGCCCCCTGTCCATGACCTGTACAGTTTTCCTGCATTAATAGCTATTGACATCTGGACAGTGTGTACAACTCCTACGTAGGTGTAGCTGACATGCAGAATACTTGGCACTGCATTTCTTGGAACATGGTCCTGTCAAAGATAGCACTGTACCTAGGCCACTACAACACAACAGCCAGGAGTAAGTGCTGGCCACATCATGACAGTATTAACCACACACATATACATAGCTCATTGACCCCTGCATAATGTGAACATGCAAAAAGTTATCATGTTGATTGGGACAGCCCTGGCAATGTGTGGCCTGCTGCTATTTCCCTGCAAACATACATGTTACTGTATATCTATGGGAATATGGGTATGGGGGGTTACACCTGTCAACTGTACACATTTGCATAGACTGTGTTGATATTAGCTTTACATTTTGGTTCCATTTAGCATAGTCTTGGAGACTAGAGGCATATCACTAAGAACCACAGGTCAGAATGTAATGGCATACATTTGAGTTTCAGACTTCTTACCCTTCAGAACCTTACTGCAACTGCATGACCTGCTGTGCTATCACTGTGTAAGTATGTAGGGGGTATTTCATCATTGTCACCATTTGTGAGACTTTGCAAGACATTTCTTTATGGTTTTCTACAGCTGACTTGCTGGGTGAGGTTGAGGGGTGAGTATGGGTCCCCCACACTGACATCCATGCCTGTGACCTATGAATCCCAGTTAGTTGCCCCCCCTACATATACTGCAATGGGATTTGTCACCTTGGGTACTACTGCATAGTGTGGGGATGCCAGTACTGGGCAAACATTTCCTGGTGTCCCAAATAGCTGTCAGTTGTCTGCTGCTATCCCAGTAGGCCACCCCATTCCCTTGCATGCATGCAGCAATACCATAGATATGCTACCAGAACATACTAATCCATTCATTTATTAATAAGAAGACTGACTGACCTTGTCCCTGCAGCAGTTGTGAGGGCGGTGCTTGAGGGCTGCCTGTGTTGTATGCATAGCACACTGCCTATACTTGGTAATGTACAGGTAGTGTGATGTGTGTGGCATCCATTTTACTGTGTATGCAAGTCAGAGAGAGGTGTCAGTCCCTGGATCCCTACAGTGTCAGCATGTGTGCTATGCATTGCCTCTTTGCCAAGACCAGGGCATAGTGAGCTGCCTCCATCTGCCTACAAGTACCGGGTAAGGAGGTTCCTCCTCCGAGTTCCTCTGTGCCTGTGGGGACCTTTGGCAATGGTGGGGGGCTGTGTAGCCCTTTCCTGTGCTGTTCCTGCTGCAGCTGTTTCCACAGGATCATATTGTGTAGCATGGCACATGCTATGAACATGTGTGCACATGTGGCTGAAGAGTACTGCAGGGCTCTATTCGATATGTCAAGGCAGCGTAACTGTGATTTGACTATCCCAAACACATGCTCTATAATGGTTTATGCATGTACCTCATTATGGCATTCTTGAGTGGCTGTGTGTACATTTCTGATGGGTGTCATCATCCATGGCTCCAGTGCATATGCACCACCCCCCACCAGATGGCCATACAGGATGTCTCCCCCTAGAAAATCCCTGGTACAGCTGTGAGGAATGCCAGATGTGGGAGTCGTAATAACTTCCAGGACTGCCAGTACACACATTAATGATAATGCCCTGGGCATTGCACATGACCTGGCAGCTGATGAAGTGAAATCCCTTGTGGTTTAGGTAGACCCTACCCTGTTCACTGTGTGGTGCTTTGATGTGAATGTGCAAGCAGTCTATGCACCCAGTACCTCCGGGTAGTCTGCAACATGGTTGAAGAGGCACATATTGCTGGTCCTCTCCTCTCAGGTGCTGGGGAAGTAAATGTGCTCACTGGCATGTGGTAGCATGGCATCCAGGAACTTGTTGAGTACCTTGGATTCAGATGCCTGTGAGGCCCCCATGATATCTCCAGTAGGTCTTTGGAAAGTACCTGTAGCTAGTATACTTAAGGCTACACACACCTTGGTATCCACTGGAATGGGTTCCCCCTCTATTGACTCTGGGTCTGAGGTGAGGCAACCACAGCTTGATGAGTTGCTGAAGTATGTCCCTGTCCAACCTGTAGCACCCTACTATCTCCAAATCATGCAGCCTTTGGTAGGTTACCATGGGTCTGAACACTCTTCTCCTCCTCCTCCTCATTCTGGGGTGGTTGCCAGCATTATCCTCCTCACCTCCCTCAGCCTGTAGCACATACTGATGTATCAAAGCAACAGTAGCCCCTAACATTTTGTTGGTTAAAATTCCCCCAAGTGTGTACACCAATGGTGCAGAGTTTGTGGGAAAAAAACAGACTGAAAAGTGTTGCACAATTTATACTGTTGTGCTTCAGATGCTGCTGATTTGATTGGCTGGCTGTGATACATTCCACCTGCCTGCTGTATTTTTTTGTACTTGACTGCTTTTATTTTGCTAGCTCCCTTTTTTTTTCCCTTCCCATTTCCGTCCCTTTAAAGCCCCAAGGTGCGCAGTGAAAACCCAGTGCCCAAATTTAAACAGATCTGCTATTTCCATTTATTTATTTGTTTTTTTTAGACCTGGTGCATGCTGTGCAAACATGCTTAGCTTAGGTAAACACTTTGAAGCAAAAATGGCCCTGCCCTGGATCCGAACATACTTTTCATTTCATGGAAAAGTCAATACAGCCTCAGACACACACCCTTGCTAAG
Source organism: Protopterus annectens (assembly GCF_019279795.1). Classification (NCBI taxonomy): domain Eukaryota; kingdom Metazoa; phylum Chordata; order Ceratodontiformes; family Protopteridae; genus Protopterus; species Protopterus annectens. The sequence continues at coordinate 1,561,527,791 of NC_056728.1, read as the reverse complement.
CTGTGCTTAGCTAACCTCAAATGGGAGCCGTGGAGATCCAATGTGCTCACACCAAGCATAACACACCCCCTTTCATATTAACTGACTCTCCTGCTTACACCACTGCCTTATAGCTCCTACACAGTTAGGTACAGTCAGAGAATGGTCTCCCATTTAGTGATTCTGTAAAATTTGTTCATTTGCATACCTCACTACTGCCTTAGTCCCTTATTACACCACTACATCAGAGCCTTTCTCCTTAGGAACCAGTGTTACCTGTTATTGTTTTGATTCTACATGCCATACACTATAATAGCAAAATGCAGATTTCACTTAAAATTGTCTTTTCACATTATTTTTATTTTCAGCACAATCCTGTTTGCGCACCACTGCGCTATACTTAAACTGCTGAAATAGGCCAAAAAAAGAAAATTTTGATTTTCATATTTCCTCAACACTTTTCTATGCCAATGGCCATATTTTTGGCCATTGCCATGCCAAATGATTATAATACATGATTTACTTTTAGCTGTCATGCCCCATTTTCATTTTTGCAGAAATATAAACAGTCAGTAACCGAATACATTTCTGCAATGGACACTGTTATGGCATGGATGCCTGCCTGCTTACTGAATTGCTAATTCACCCCATTTGCATAGTTTTTACCAGCAAATGATGTAATTAGTATTATTCAATGGTATCCATGCCAGAATAGTGTTGGCAGGCTCGTGCATGCCCCCAGCCTTGTTTACTGGATTGCTCGGTGGCCATATTCTGTGCAGGAGCTGCTGCACAATTCTTGCATGGGAAAAAACATTTATTGAATCCGAGGGTCTATGTCTGAGACTGAATAGTGTACAATTTGAAAGCTAATTCAATACACATGGAAAAATTAAGCATCAGCCATAACACCTATTTATCAACATTCATATTTCACATCACGTCCCAGTAATTAACTATGCTGCATAGGAATTAATAAGGCACAGCATAATTAAATCAGAATATTTCATTCCATGTATAGTTTTGCATAAACCAATTAATATTTACAGCAGAGCAACCTGGCTCATACTTTGTTCCTTCATAGCACCTCTTTTCCACCTTTCCTTATTTTCAGTCCCCCTGAGTATGCATAAACAGTAACATAAAACTGCATCTCACTGATCTAGATCAGAGTTGTTTGTTTGTTATTATTAAGCTCTAACTTTGAATCCTGTTATGCACTACCAAAAATCTACCAAACATGATATATTCAGTCCTTCACAGGGAGTGCACGACGGATCCCAAAAGGACTCAGTCAGAAAAGACTGGCAGGGATATTGGACAATTTTTTTCTGAAAGCAGTATAGATTCTACCCTTTCTTTACAAATATGTCCTCCTAATTTCCAGTCATGTCTAAAGCCTTTGCTACAGTTTGTCACAACAAACTTCTACTTCAGATATCCTCACTAGGTATATCTCAGCCCACCCTTTTATGGCTCAAAAGCTATTTCTCCAATAGGTACCAGTCAATAAAATGAAAATCCACTGTCTCCCCATAACTCCCAGTCACCACTAGTGTACCACAATGCTCTATTCTTGCTCCCCTATTTAAAATTTTCATCAACACTTTCCACACATCCACACAGCAGCCCTTACTATAAGAATATTCAAATGACTCCATACTTATATGCACATCAGACAACTAGGCACATCTCCAAACAAATACTCAGGAAGCTTTAACTGCCAGGAAAACATGGCTTTGTAACTAACGACTCATGCTCACCTCTCCCCAAAAAATACTTCTTTTTCTCTCCAAATCCCTCTCTTTAAAAACAACACTTCAAATATTCTCTCTTCATAATACAACCATCATAGTCATTTCTCATATGAAATTATTAGGCAGGATAGTAGATGACAATTTAAAATTTGACCTGCATATACAAAATTGCATAAAAGTAACCCACCAAAAACTAGTGGTGCTTTACAGACCCAAAATCTTTCTCATCAACACAACTAAAACTAAACTTGACACTACTTACTTCCTCACTTCACTGCTTTATGATTCTCTAGCCATCAGGTATCACAAAAAGCAAAACTTGAACAATGCTATAATAAATGACTGAATTTGTAGTAAATATCCCTTTTTAGAACCCATTACTATATAGGACTAAAAAGTTTAAATCAGTTAGAACTACTCCATCAACTATCATACACCCTGCTTTTCACCAATTATAAAATTATCCAACATTCTTCTGCTTGTCCAGCACTAAATACCATTTTACACAATTATGGCCTCACTTGGTCATTACAATCCAATGAACAAAAACTCATCTCTATCCACAAATCTATCAAATCTGCTAGGAATGGTCTGTACTTGCACCATGTTGCTAAGGCCTAGAATTTCTTACATATATCCATAAGGTTAATACCCTCAAGACCTTTAAAAGCATTCTGAAAGTCTTCCTAGCCAAAATCTGACTCTTTTCTTTCTCAAATCCAGGATAAACTATATCTCTAAACATGAACATAAATACATATGAATATGAATATGTTTCCTTACTCTCTACTCCCTTACTTTAATCTACTTATCTCTCCATAGTCACTTTCTAAATAAGACAAATTAAGCAAAAAAAAAAAAACCTGAACTGTGGAACTGTATTAACAAAAAATGCAAATGCCCACTAGATCCATGTATGATTTTGTATGCATTTTTTTATCCCTTTCTAAATATGCCATAACACTGTTTTTCTCTCTTTTACATTGCAATTACTGTTTGTATCATACTGGCTTACCATTAATTTCTGTAAATTAGCTAAAATATCTCTAAATATTAAATCATTGTCATATAAGTTGTAACTTTTCTTAACCGATGTGTTCATATTATATCTAATTTTATATAATTATTTAAACTGTAGACATTTTTATTGTATTATTTTTGAAGATTATGACATTTTTGTTCTTAAAATGTTTTGTAATACTTTGGAGTTTTTCTCCCTGGGCTTCCTTTGAAAATGGCATCTACCCAGTTTGACTTTTCTGGTAATTAAATTAAATTCTGGTCAATAAATAAATCCATACATACATACATATGCGCATAAATAAAATGCATAAATAAGTCATTTTGTCATGTGATCTTAACAAACATAATTCAGCATATGGTGTCTGGTAGCATAGAGGATTAAAGCTATGAACTGCTAACAAGTTGTTACCTGGATCTGGAATTTGATTCTGTGAACCTACTGTATACAGACAGTGCTCTTGGGTAACTGGGAAATTAACCTAGGCTCCTCATTGGTATTCTAGTCTGTCGGCATAGCAACTACCTTACAGATGAAACTATATCATTATGATGTTTATCCCTTACCTTCTAGCAGGTACAATATTATCTGTGTCACAGCTGAAAGAAACCTACATTGTAGGCCATCTGAGACATCATTGTTCCTCCCCGTAATGCACATGGGTACATGAAAAGTATAATTCAGTATTTGTTTCCTGCTTACTACATAGTTAGATACACTGCTATACATAAATCTTATTTTTCATATGCATTTTAGCTCTACCATGAGTCTTTCTGTGGTGTTTCCCCATAGCAAGTATAGTCAAGCTGTTGGCATTCAAGCTGCATTACTTTATATTCTCACTATCTGTTTCACTCTTCTGGCAAACATTTGTTTAGCTGAGCCTTTACTAGATAGCCTTTAATTAATGAGTATTGACATTGCATGCCCCATCACCTGAAACTGCAAGCTGATACTGCCATAGATCAGAATTTTGGATGGCAGGTACCTAGATACTGCCCTTAATCTGGACCACATGGATTCTGACAAGGCAGCGTGGACACAACTAGCTGACCCGATCATTGAACTTTACTCTTGATTTAAAAGGAAGCTGATTTTAGGGGTGCTACTGAGCTGATAATAAAAATAGAAGATTAACTGCTGTCCTTTGCTCTGCATGACATAAAACTATTTTGCAATTTCAATGAAAGAAAATGGAAATAACTGCCTGAAAAGATTTGGATGAGCAGCAGAGATATGACAAAGTGCAAGTGTTGATTTAATGACTATTGGGAATCCTGCTGGATAGTGCAGCTTTGGATTAGATGTTAAACCAAAGTTCCATCTGCCTGAATTAGTGCTAGTTCAGATGGTTGAAAAAAAATCCCATGGCAGTTATTAAAAAAAGTGGAGATGCTTTATTTATATTTTCCTATTTTACAATTCTTTTCTTTATTTATACATTCATATTCACAGCATATATCTTGTCATTTCTTTCCTTTTTTCTAAACATTAATATATAATTTACACAAAGCACATTATTTCAAATTTTCATTAAAAAAGATAAAAAAAAATCTGATTTTGTAAGCAAACATCAGTCTTTAAAATGCCTTTATTCCCCATTTCTCTCCTATAACTATCTTTTGATTTCATCTAGTACCTCTTTATCTCTCATTTTATTATACACTATTCATTAACATATTCTTTTTCATAATCTCCAGGTTGCAATAATCAATATTTTATTCCATTTTTCAGTTTTGCACACTTTTATCTTTCTATCATTTTCTATATGATATACCAATCATTATTGGTTTTAAATCCTTTCCTTTTTATTCCTTTTTAATACTTCTCTATAACTGTTCATTTTTACATTGTAAAACATGTTTTGATGTTTCTTCCTCATTATACTCATTAGGTTTCTTCCAATACCTTATATTTCATATTACTTTTAACTGGTAATTTATTTAACAAAATTCTCCACTGGAAATCTGCTGCTTCATAAAAATTCTCACACGTTTATTCATATTTTTCTTGCATTTTTGTGTCTTTTTTAAATTCCCTCCAAGGATATTCATATAGTATTTGTCCATAATATTGTTGTACCATAACTTTTTGTTTTCATCTATCTCATTAATTTTCATGGAAATGTTATCTTATTTTATTTTGCTTTTACTTTTCCTTCTATTGTTTTCTTTTTCCCCACTTCTTTTCTCTCCTTCCACACTTTTTTGCACTTTACATATAACATTTCCCCATTATTCACAACTTTTTTTCTTTTTTAGTTTCTTTACTTATTAATTTTGCAGAAAAAAATGCACAGATAAAAATACACTATAGCATGTTTTAGAGACAAACCTACTTCATCTTTTTCACTGTATATCACTCCTCTTTTCACTGGATTCAGTTTTGAGCCCCCAAATAAAATAAGAAAAATTCCAGCTTTGCCCATTTGTGTTTGGCACATGTACACCCCTAAATATGCTAATTTTACTAATATGTACATAATATATATATATATATATATATATATATATATATATATATATATATATATATACCTGTGTGTGTTTTTTAAATGATCAATTAAAACATCTCCACCATGACACCATTTTTTTATTTCTTCCATTATTATTTTCCACTGTATAATTAAATTGTAATACTTTCCAAATCTCAGTTTTAAAACATTTATCTCCTACATATTTTAATATGTTTCACTTACTTCTTAGTTTCACCAAACTCTTTACTTTTTTCTTGTTTAACTGTAGCACAGCTTTTTTTAATAATTCATCCACTTGAACCTCAGTTTTTCTAATTCATAGCTTATCTTTTGTCACAATCACTAAATCATCTACATGTGACAGACAGATCAGTATTATAACTTCTTTAATCATCACTTATTTTGTATCTTTCATTTCACACAAGCATTCTTGAATTAATGCATTCATTACAATTTTATCCAGACATCAAATATCACACCTATTCTTCTTTCTTTCTTTTATTTTTAACTCCTGCAATTAAAATTCCTGCACCATAATAACTGACATTTAAGACAACGTTCTTATGATTCATGGACATCTTTTTCCTTTCAGCCATATTTATATATGCATAAACTACAATTATCCTCATACATCTTTCTATTTTCTTTATATCACAGGTGCTAATACCATCACATAATTTTTATCACTTAACTTCAAATCAAATTCTTAAGCATATATCACTTCCCATGACCATATAATCTTTTTAACCTATATTGCCTTGATTATTTTCTTTCTGTCTTCTTTCAGTCATGTTATATCTAACAAACATATATAACCGTCATACATATTGTAACACCTTTCACTCTACTCTAATATCACTTGGAATATTGTTTACATTTAGTGCTAATATTCATAAGTCACCGCTTTCCTGACTTTGCATTTTTCTTATTTTCAGTTTTACCCCTTCTCCATACCCTCCCTTCAACCAATTTATTATCATTTTCTTCTTGTTTTTCTCTTGCCACAAATTCTCCTTCTTCCTCTTCATCACTTCCTGGTGGTTATCTTGCACTGTAACATTTTTTTGTGATAAATTTCTTACTTCATGCTCATCATCCTTCTCCGTATTCGTTATATTTTCTTCTCAGTTATCTTCCCTGTGATACTTTCTCTACCAATATCTTCAGTAATATTATCAGATTGTTATCCTACTGAAATATTCATATTTTCTTCTTACTTTTCATTTTGCTACATGGTAAAGTCAAATCAAAAATATCCCAATTCACTGCATTTTTAGCATTTTAGGGCTACAATTTTTGCTGTATGTCACATTTCCCCTGCACTGACCAGATATACTTTTATTGCAGTCTTGCACCAACAGTTTCCCATCCCCACAGCAAAACAAGCCTGATACCTCACTGTTTCCCATTTCCCATTCACAGTTACAGCACTTGAAATATGTTGCATCTTCCCTCATGCACAACCAGTGTCACCCATAACTCCCTCACCTCTGCCCAATCATTTCTTTCTTCATAAACACCTTCATGTGCTTATTGCCATCAGACAGAAAAAAAATATTCAACTCAAGTTTCTCTATGTCCAATGTTTTAAAATGCACATTTATTTTCTTCCTTAACTGCAGTCCCAAGTTATAAAAAATGCACTCATTCCAGGGTGCCAGTGAGTTATTTTTCTCCACTTCATTCAAACATTCTATAAATAAAGATTTCAAAAGTAACCTTGCAAAATTTGTCTGCTCCTTAATGCAATAATTCTTGCATGTACTGTACTTTAAACCCCAAAGGTAAAATAATAGTTTCAAATAACTTCATACTTTTTAATAGTGTCATTATGCTTTATTATGACTCTTGCTTCTGGTCTCCTGTTCTAGTTTTGTTGTCCTTGCATCGGTTCTTGTCTTCTTTCAGATTTGATCACAGCATCTTCCTTGCCTTTGTTTCACATTTCTGCAAATGAAAGAGTTTTCATACTCCTCCCAACAACACCCTATTACAGCAACATGCTTTTAAAACCAGTTATTCCACTCAACAAGCTTAACCCAATCTGTGGTCAGCACCTTCAGCTAATCCAACTCATTTTCCGGTTCCTTTGGCAGTACCTTCTCTTGTATCTCTTCCAACATGTAGCCCACTATAGTACTAAGACTTACATCCTCAGCAGCACTTGTCTCACTTCAATCCATCATCCCCATGAGCAAAAGAGTTTCCAGACCTCCTGCCTCCACATCTATAACAACAGTCTTCTCTGTTTCTGATAATTCATTCTCAGCCTGAAGTCTCCTTTCCTCAGTTCTGTTTAACATTTTCATTGCAGCAATGGGGTTTTAAGTAAATATCGCATTAGATTAGATGTAGTAATAGATACTTTTTTGTACAAAATTTTATTTGTGTAAATAGATAGATAGATAGATAGATAGATAGATAGATAGATAAGACAGTCTATAACTCAGTAACACATACTAATTTTAATTTTAAAACATTTGGTGATTAAAATACAGGGAAATATTTGCTGATTGTGATGCAAGGAATTTTGTTTATTTAATGGTATGCGTATTTTGTAGCTCTTAAAATTTAAATAAAACTAATAGGAAATTTAATGAACAAATATGTTATCATTTGTCAGATATTAGAAAACTAGTTAAAACCAATGCATTATATAGGAACATTAAAGAAATGGGAGATTCACATTATTTCACATCTGCAGTGCTATAGGTTATTGATGAGAAACTAAGGGGTGCCAGACGGGTATGTTAGTATTAGACCAATGTTAAAATTAAAGCAGAAGAGGAAGTGAGTGTAATGGTTTTAATTCACATAAATTGTTTCTTTAAGTCTTTATGTATAGTAAACCTGATGAAGCATTTTTGTGAAATCTTGCTTTATGACTTTGTGATTTTGTGATTGTTTGTTGAATAACTTTGTGGCTCCTAAAATGGCTTTTTATTTATGTATTTATTTATTTATTTATTGACTTTAACATATGTTATTTCAAATTGTTATACAATCAACCCTTTAATTGTGTTTATCTAGTATGAACATTGGATTTGCTTAGTAATAGTATGGTTTATCCTCTGCTAGTGAATGCCAAATGAGTAAAGAATGAAATTATAAACAAATTTAAAATTCCCACCATTTGAGCAAGATCTTTTGCTATTATATATTTCATTTATTAAAAAAATAATTGAATGTATAAACGTTATGGTCCGTTTTTGTCTCATCAGTTATGTTCAGTATATTCATGTTCTCTAATTGTTTGCACAGTCTAGTTATAGATGAGACAAAAGTAATGTGCATCCAGTTCCTCTTTACATCCATCTGTTTATCTCATTCATTTACATTTCAAGCATATGTCTGCAGAGGAGAAAGATATTATTTATATTAAGATATTTATTTCTGTAGATCTTTTATGTCACTGCTTTATACCATAGGATCATGTTTTGGAGTTTTCTAAAGATTTTTTTATTTTCCTTTCTTTCCCCTGATACAACAGCTTTTGCTTGCTACAACTTATACCACACACAAAGCAAAGAAGCACTTCAGCACTGCAGTCCTTACTACAAAACCAGTATCAAAATTAATTTATGTAATGGCAATCAAAAATGCACTAATAATCAATCAGCATCATGTGATTGTGCCCCCTAACACCATGCAACTGGGGCAACTGAGCCCTTTTCCAAACCATTTTCCAACCCTGCACTAATAATTCAAAGCCCCCATGCTAAAATATAATGCTGTCCAAGCTGCAAAATCCTTTACTAATGCACTATATGGGCACCTACAAGAATACATAGATCATGCTATCCCAAACAAAACCAAAACTCACTCCTCCAAGAAAAGAAAACCAGTCCGGTGGACCCCTGCCATAAACAAGCTATACAATAGAAGGTGGAAACTAGTACAGAAAAGAGTAAAATCCCAAGAAGGGAAGACATCCCTGATCAGTATCAGCAGGAAACTACATTCCCTCATAAAATCATCCAAGGCTAGATTCGAAACAAAAATTGCCATGGACTCCAAAGATAACTACAAGGCATTCTTTAGCTATGTCAAGAATCTAAGTGGCAATTCTCAGATCTGCTTGGAGTTAGTGCAAAATGGCACAAAATACACTGAACCAACTGCTATAGCCAACATCCTGGCAGACAGGTTCAGTGCAAGCTTCAACCCCCTCCCACCCCCAAAAGGGCCCATAACTATACCAGAAGAATGTAGTGCCCCTGAATTCACAGACACTCAGGTTAAAACAGCCCTCTCCAAAGCCAAAAACACAGCATCAATGGGACCGGATGGTGTCCCAGGCTGCGTCCTACACAAGCTCAAAGATGAACTAACCCCTCACCTAAACACACTGTTTAAACTCTGCCACTCCACAGGCTACATGCACACAGGGTAGTGCACAGCAAAGATTATTCCCCTCCACAAAGGTGGAGTCACAACGGACCCCGGGAACTATCACCCTATAGGCCTGACTAGCTATAGAGCACATCATCATGGATCTCATTAACAGAGACATTGGAAACCTCCAAACACTGGACCCTATCCAGTTCGGCTTTGGTAAGGGCATATCATGCCTTCTAAACTTGGTGGACTTCTTTGAGACAGTTAACAAAAAAAAGTATAATACATTCGATACACTGGAGTAGGAAAAATAAAACACATTTATTAATACATTAAGCGCTTTCATTGCAAAAAGAGAGACTTCGTCAGAATACAAACACATTAATTATCCACATTTAAATATAGATTAAGACCAATGACATCACAAATCCTACAGTCATGTTAAAGAAACAAGGTCCTGCTAAAATCAGAATAATTTAAACCTTTTGAACTTTTCCATAATATAAATTAATGCCATAGGGCTATTCAACTAATTCTTAATATGCATAGACACTGAAAATTAAAAACAATAATGTTAGCTAAAAAATGTCAAATACATTTTATAACCTATTGACTTTTTCTAATAACATAGGGGCTATTGACACACTGTCATTCAAGCCTGGTGGTAGCATAGGAGTTAATCTTAACTGCCACTGAGTCTCCTTCTTTTTTAATATGTTTTTCCAGTCACCCCCTCTTGGATTAATCTTTACAATATCTAGAATCCCAAACACAAATTTATTAAAATCTACACAAGTTGCTGCATGTTTATAAAGGGCATTGGTTGATTTTTTTATTTCTCATGTCATTTAAATGTTCATATATCCTATTTTTCAACATACGTTTGGTTTTTCCCATGTAGAAGTGTACACGTGTGTTACACAATGCCAAGTATACCACTCCCATGGTACTACAATTTCCCTTCTTGAAAAATACCCTGCTCTTAATATTGTTATTTAAAACCAAACTATTCTGCTTATAAATATATGAACAATAAGAACACATACCACAGGCCTGTGTACCTTGCTTGACCACTGTTTTGTTTTCTATCCTTATTTCCAACAATTGTTTCATATTAAGCCCTACTTTGTTTACAAACCTAGGTCTTTCCCCCACTTTTTTAAAAATCTCTTGATTGGTCCTAAATATATTCCAATTTCTTTCCAGTGCTTTTTTACCCTTATATGTGTTCACATTATACTGCAAAATACAAGCCTTACTAAAATTATTCTGTGTATGATTGATCTGTTAATTCTGATCATCTCGTGCCAAATTTGAACTGGCCCCTAAAAGTGATTTATATATGCTCCCCCATTTGTCATAGACCTCTTTAAGGATCTGATTTAACAAGTCCACTGGGTAACCCCTCTCTTGAAACATGATGGAGATGCTAACAAATTCTTTGACTAAATCTTCTTTACATGAAGTCATATGAGCTACTCTAATGGCCTGCCCCTTCACAATGCTCTTCTTTTGCCCTAAAGGATGGTTGCTTTTAAAATGTAGATAGGCATTGCAAAAAGTATTCTTCCTATATACTTCGGACTTGAAACTTTCACCTTCCTTGGTGATAAATGTGTCCAGATAGTTAATCCCCTTCTTATCATATTGATATGTAAACTCAAGAAGTTCAGTGTTAGAATTCAAGTACCGTATAAATTGTGGAATTTCCTGTTCCAAACCATTCCAGAGGATAAAAATATCATCCAAATATTGGAGGTATAAATTAATATACCCCCAGAAAGGGCTTCCAATAACATTTAGACTCTCCCACCCTAAAAGTACCAAATTGGCATATACAGGTGAGCATACTGCTCCCATGGGAGCACCTCTCACTTGCTGATAATATTCACCCTCAAACCAAAGGAAATTGTTATCTAACACGATACCCATCAATTCACAAATGAGGTTAACCATGTCACTTTCCAACCCTGATGTTTGAAATAGAACCTGTTCAAAAAGAGCTAAACCCTCTTCCTTGGGAATACTTGTGAACAGGTCCTTAACATCTATAGTCAGGAAAATAACCTCATTAGTTCATAATTCTTGCCTTATACATTTCAAAAATTCCCAAGAGTCCTTTAAAAAATGAGGGGTCTTGTCCACTACGTGTCGTACACAGGAATCAATGACCACTTCCATTGGATTAATTTTAGAGCCTCTTGCAGCCACAATAGGTCTAATTGGGGGTTTATTAATGTTCTTATGTATCTTAGGTATTCCAAAGAATACCGGAACAACAGGGACCCTTCTGTAAAGAAATTCATATGTATCCACATCAATCCTTCCATCTAATAAATATTCCTGTAAATAGGAATCAATCCTGGAATATGCAATATTTTATCTGGTTCCTAGATATCCAGATATATGTATTGTCATCAAAGAGCAAATTCTGTAATTCATTAGAATAATCCAAACTGCGAAACAATACCACCCCACCCCCTTGTCCAGAACCATGACACGTAGGTCCTTATCTTTTCTTAAATCCATTAAAAGTTCATACTCCCCTTTGGTCAAGTTCCACTTGCTTACACCCCTATGGTCCACAAAATACTGTAAATGTCCTCTATAACCAACCTTTCATATGTCTCAACCAGGGGGTGTAAAGTTGGATTATAATGACTTCTCTTCTTGGGTAGAGAATAATTGATATCATTGGGAGTGTTATTATTCTCTTTATTTTCCATAATAATATCTAAATTTAATTTCCGTGTGTAAAACTTTAAGGCCATAATATTGTCAATCAGATCTCCTTTAGAAGAAAGAATACATTTGATACCTTTAGGGAAAAGTTTAAAATAATCCTCTGTAATCACCCTATCTGAATAATTATAAATAGTAAAACCTTCACACTTGTTGACAATGTTGTCCCCACAGTGCACTGTCTCAGTTAACGGTTCCAATGACAGTGTGTCAATAGCCCCTATGTTATTAGAAAAAGCCAATAGGTTATAAAATGTATTTGACATTTTCTAGATAACATTATTTTTTTTAATTTTCAGTGTCTATGCATATTAAGAATTAATTGAATAGCCCTATGGCATTAATTTATATTATGGAAAAGTTCAAAAGGTTTAAATTATTCTGATTTTAGCAGGACCTTATTTCTTTAACATGATTGTAGGATTTGTGATGTCATTGTTCTTAATTTATATTTAAATGTGGAAAATTAATGTGTTTGTATTCTAAAGAAGTCTCTCTTTTTGAGATGAAAGTGCTTAGTGTATGAATAAACGTGTTTTATTTTTCCTACTCCAGTGTATTATACTTTTTTTTGGTTTCAGTATTTCTACGGATTTGGTTTTCTTTGAGACAGTTACCAAGGCTATAGATGAGGGAAAGGTGGTCCACACAGCCTACCTAGACCTCACAAAGGCCTTCAACTCCATTCCCCACTCAGGTATTATAGACAAGCTCACCAGCCTGAACATAAACCCCTACGTCACAAGATGGGTTGCCAACTGGCTCACGGACAGAACCCACATGGTAAGTTGCAGGAGCTAGGTCTGACTCTAATCCGGTTACAAGTGGCATTCCCCAGGGCTCAGTCCTAGGACCCCTCCTGTTCAGCATATACTTCTCAGAGGTACAGGCAAGCACAGGAGGACTATGGCTGACAAAGTTCGCAGACAACTGCAAACTATGGGCTATAATTTACTCTCTGGCTGACACAGACATCCTCCAAAAGGGTCTCACTGAGACAGATACCTGGTGTCAAAACCATGGCCTCAAGCTAAATGCCAAAAAGTGCGTAGTTATCCCCTTTGGAAAAAACAAAGTACCCACAAACTACCACATAGGTGGTAGCCCACTAAATATGGAAGATGTAATAAGGGATCTGGGGACCCAAGAAGATAGTAACCTCTCATTTGATAATCAGATTGCCAAAGTGGTTAGAAAATCCTTCTATGTGGCCCACCTAGTCAAAAAAGGGTTTGCATCCAGATCGAAAGAGGTCATTGGGCCCCTCTATGCATCACTCATCGGACCCATCATAGAGTACAATGCCCCATTTGGGATGTACTTTACAAGACACCTGTAACAACTGGAAAGACCACAGAAGTTCCTTACCAAGAGGATCACTGGTCTCAAGCAGATGGCCTATGCAGCTTGAATGAAGAAACTCCAGCTGTACTCGGTTGCATACCGCCTACTCAGAGGTGATCCCTGCCTGACATACAAGGCCATGTCCAACCCAGAACTGATGGAAATGCTCCACCTAAAGAAAACCATATCCCCTCGAGCCACACGCTGCAGGGATCTAAACCTCACCACAACAGTAAATAGGACATGCTGGAGAGATAGATTCCTGTCCCAGAGACCTCACATGCTCTGGAACAAGATTCCAATCTACATTAGGCAGAGCTCCTCGCTAACCCTCTTCAAGAGAAACCTTGACGAGTGGATGGGAAACAGAAAGTTTACCCCAGGGATCACTTCAATGGCTATGCTGGACAGAGGCCCAGGGAACTAATCTAAGGGGGCAGCGAAAGCCAACACAATCCAGCTAGGCTTATAAATGCCTTCGGGCAGATAGCCTAGTACCTACCTATGAACCTATGAACCTATGAACCTATAATTGATCAGCATCACGTCATTGTGCCCCCTAACACAATGCAACTGGGGCAGCTGAGCCCTTTTTCCAACCTTGCACTAACAACCAATCAGCATCACATGATTGTGACCCTAAGACAATGCAAATGGGGCAGCTGAGCCTTCTTCCCACCCCTGCACTAACAATCAAACAGCATCACATGACTGTGCCCCCTAACACATTACAATTGGAGCAGCTGAGCCCTTTTCCCAACCCTGCACTAACAATCGATCATCATCATGTCATTGTGCCCCCTAACACAGTGCAACTCCCTTTTCCCAACCCTGCACTAACAATCGATCAGCATCACATGACTCTGCCCCTAAGACAATGCAATTGGAGCAGCTGAGCCATCTTCCCAACCCTAACACTACTGATTCATATCCGTGAGAGCACTAACATATCACTTTGAGGAATGGATGGATTTCCTATCTTTTTGAATTTAGTCATCTGCATAGTGATTCTATCAGGTTGTCACTTCAATATTTTGTACCCAATAGAAACCCATTAGGCGATTGTTATAACATCAATCAGGGAATTTTACCTTCTAGTTTTTTAGCAGATAATAACACCTTGACATTCCCTGCTTGGCCAAAGCTATGCCAAGCAGAGAAGCTATCCCTGCAAGTGTTTCTATGAATGCTGTGCCCTGTTTGTAAACAGATAATTTACTGCATCTACTGACGATTACTTTTTCCAGTGAAGTCTTGTTGCTTGGGATGAAATTGCAGCCCACAATGCCACTGCATTTAAATACTGTGCTGTAAATATATAGCTGCCATCTGTTTTTTGTGCAAACACAAAACACTAAGCATAGTTAAGAGTGGACTTTGTCACTCATCATTAACTTGGACTGATCATCTCATTTACTGATGGCTCCTGCCTTCAATACTGAATTAACTCTGTCCATGGAGGAAGCATGGAAGGGAAATGGGAAACTCTGGTTCATTGTTTTCTTAAATGCATTGTTATTTTAAGCATAATGCTGTTGCTATATGTTGTTTAGCACGTGTCTTTTCTTGTAACATTATGGCTCCAATGCTGAATACTTTTAATGAACCAAATAATTGAATCAAGTGATGAAAATGGTACAAGATTCATATTTTAGTTATCTGATTTTTCTGGTATTGTACATATTCCTTTGACATAGTAAGAAACAGTCTTCAAATACCACTCATGATTTATAGACTTATTATTTTCTCATATTTTATTCATAAATAAAATACTTAGAAACAACTTCAGGAAGTTTTATTACAAAAAAGCCTATCTGTAAATTGTTATACCTTCATTAAGTCCCAGCTTCATAATCAACTGCATGCTGTAAATGTCATATTGTAAGTCAATATACAAGTGCTTTTACCTTAAAGCAATTAACTGACATTTGCAACAACACATTTCTGCCGGTCTCTGTTTTCTTTCTCATTCGCTTTCTTAATTATTCACAAACTTGTTTAGCTATAATTAAAGACAATAACATGATTACTTCACTTCTTTTCTCATTCTAAAATGAGTACACACCAGCTAAGCCTTTTTTATATTTAAAAGCCTTCATTATTACTGCTTATATCAACACATATTTATTTGAGATAATTATGATTTATGTAATTACCAAATAAAGGAACAATGCACATTTTTTCTTAAACTCTGTATTAAGCTTTGTTTGGTCAAAAGAAGAATCATTTTCCACCTTGCTAAATTGTACTTATGTGATAGCATTCATGTTTATCTTGCTGTTTTGTCAACGACAGCAGAATATTTTGGTATCACTAACAGTTTGAGACGTACCTTGGATCTCAGTTTTTTTTTTTTTTTTTTTGCTCAAGAATTCTAGACAAGTCCAAAAATAATAGAGGTGTAGGGCAAAAGCCCTAAATGAGGAACACTTTTTAAATATTATTCTAATTCACTTTAAAGAGTTGACAAAGCAGCAGGTTTGCCTTCAGTATGCAAATTTTAAACAATAACATATTCATCCATCCATGGATGCATCCATCTATGACCCCCTTTTCCCATTTTTTCACATGGGGTCAGCATGTCACCTCTATAACAACAGTCATCTAAAGTCAGTGTTCTCAACAGGGGGTAGCTAGCCATGCGGTACTTGTTCTTGCATACCACATACAAGCACTCACACCTACGGCCGGTTTCAATCTACCAATTGCATATCTTTGGAATGTGGGAGGAAACCAAAGCACCCAGAGAAAATCTACTCAACACAGGGAAGACATGCGGACTCTACACCGAGAGCACCCCGGCCAAGAATCAAACTGGAGAACCTCTTTCTGTTAGAGAAAAATGCTACCCACTGTGCCTCTGTGCCTCTTTAAAGAAATAGCCAGGGAATTGTTATGGCTAGGCTTGTATAGGCCCTAGGGCCGATAGCCTAGTACCAACCTATGAACCTATGATAAATATTAATTTTAATATCTGGCATTACTGATTGACTATTATCCACCAGAAAAAAAATTAAGAGACACAGAACAAAAATATGAGGTAACATCAGGGATGTTCTGTAAAATTATGGACAGTTGAGACATATGACAATAGACAACAGGGTTTTTAATATTTTCATAATATTTTCATCTTCTCCCAAGCTTACAGGATGTTAAGCATTTGTGATTTAAGTATTAGCATTCCAATTACTATTTCATTTTCACATAATGAAAAGCTACTGTTTCACTTTTGAGAATATAATATGCTCACGTATGTAGATGATCAGAAAGCTGTAGTGTCCCTACCTTTAATGTGTTTAATAATATAAAAGCAACTTCTTGTAGCATTATGTGTTGGTTTGTCAAAATACTAGATTATTGAAAAATGACATCAAGAAGGTCACGTTAGCGTTTTCAGTTATCAGATTAATGTAACAAATGCTATATTTATCATAGTCATTTGTGCCACATAGGTTCATAGGTTCATAGGTTCATACTAGGCTATCTGCCCGAGGGCATTTACAAGCCTAGCCCATCGTTTTGTGGCTTACGCCACCCCTTTAGTATGGGGAACTATACCCATTATTTTGCTGTGCCTCTGTCGAGCAGTGACACTGAGGTAATCCCTGGGGTATATCTGCGATCTCCCATCCATTGGTCAAGATTTCTCTTGAACAAGGCCAGCGAGGTGCTCTGCCTCACATGTACCGGGATTTTGTTCCACAGCATAGGGAGTCTTTGGGTGATGAATCTATCCCTCCAGCACGTCCTATTAATAGCCGTGTCGAGGTTTAAGTCTCCCGCCCTTGTGGCTCTGATGGATCTAGATTTTTGAGGTGAAGCATATTCATCAAATCTGGGTTTGACATGGCCTTGAATGTTAGGCAAAGGTCACCTGTGAGCAAGCGGTGGCGACTGAATAGAGCTGGAGTTCTTTCAGTCGGGCAGCATAGGACAGATTTTTGAGACCCTTTATCCTTTTGGTGAGGAACTTTGTGGCCTCTCCAGCTGCTGCAAGTGTCGGGTCAGATACATTCGAATGGGGCATTGTACTCAATCATTGGTCTGATGAGTGATGAGTAAAGGGAGACTATGACCTCCCTTGATCTAGATGAGAATCCCTTCATGATAAGGTGGGCAATGTAGAAGGTCTTCCTGACTACTTTAGCTACATGGGTGTCGAATGACAGACTACTATCAACCTGGGTCCCCAGGTCCCTGATAACTTCTTCTGTGCTCAGTGGATTGCCACCTATTTGGTAGCTAGGGGTAACCTTGTTTTTCCGAAGGGTATGACTATGCATTTTTGGCATTTAACTTTAGGCCGTGGCTCTGGCACCAGTTATCCGTTTCTGTGAGACCCTTCTGAAGGATATCTGTGTCAGATGTGTTTTCTACTATGGCCCAGTTTGCAGTCATCTGCAAACTTTGTCAGCCATAACCCTCCTGTGTTTGCTTGTACTTGGAAAAGTAGATGCCAAACAAGAGTGGGCCCAGGACTGAGCCCTGTGGGACACCACTTGTGACATGCTTTGAGTCTGACATGGCGCCAGCAACTCTGACCCTGTGGGTTCTGTCACTCAGCCAGTTTGCAACCCATCTTGTGATGTATGGGTTAACATTTCAGCTGATGAGTTTTTCAATGATACCCGAGTGGGGTATTGTATCAAGGCCTTAGCCAGATCGAGGTAGGCTGTATGGACTGCCTTTCCCTCATCAATGGCTTTGGTGACTGTTTCAAAAAGTCAACCAAGTTTAAAAGGCATGATCTGGCTTTGACAAAGCCAAACTGGGTTGGATCCAAAGTCTGCAAATTCCCTATGTCTTTATTTATGAGGTCCATTATGATCCTCTCCATGGCTTTGCAGATAAGGCTTGTCAAGCTAATGGGCCGGTAATTTCCAGGGTCGGTGGAGGCACCGCCTTTGTGAAGTGGGACCACAGTTGCAGTGCGCCACTCCTGGAGTGCGTATCCAGAGGTAAGACTTTGATTAAACAGCTGTCCTAGCTGTGGGTTTAATTCCTCATTGAGTTCGTGGAGCACACAGCCGGGGACACCATCAGGTCCCATGGATGCTGTGTTTTTTGCTTGGGAGAGAGCAGTTCTCACTTGGGCGCTGGAGATGTTTGGGGGGCTGCAATCGTTTGGTATAGATATCTCTCCTTTTGGCGGGGGGGGAGATTGCACTGAACCTGTCAGCCAGTGTTGGCAATGTCTGTAGGATCAGTAATCTTCACATCATTTTGAACTAGTTCTGAGCATATCTGGGAGTTTCCTCCTAGGTTTCTAACATAGCTAAAGAAGACCTTATGATTGTCTTTTGAGTCTTTAGCTATTTTTCTCTCGAAATTTGCTTTGGATGATTTTATGAGAGCTCTTAGTTTTTACTTATAGTGATCAAGGGTGTCTTACCTTTTAAGGATTTTGCTCTATCTTGTAGTAGCTTCCTCCTTTTGTTGTAGAGTTTGTTTATGGCTGGGGTCCACCAGACTGGACGCTTGCCTTTGGTACAAAGAGTCTTTGTTTTGCTTGGGATTGCCTTATCCATGCAGTCCTGCAGGTGCTGGTAGAAGGCATTTGTAAGTGATTCAGCGGCTTGAGTACTGTTTTCCGCCGGTTCGGGGCCTTAAAGGAGACCACACTAGTCTTTAGAAGTGTGAAGTCGGCTTTTGAGAAGTTCTTTACTGTGGTCTTTTTATTTCAGGTGGGGTGGGATGAGGACCTCCAGCGAGATTAGTTTGTGATCTGATCTCACCAGTGAGGGGTATACTTCGGTGTTGAACATTGTGCTCCCATGTTCGTGATGATGAGATCAAGTATGTTATCTCCTCTTGTGGGGATGGTGACTAGTTGTTCCATGGCATTTGAGTTTATGAATTCCAGGAACTTTTGGGCTAGGGTGTTTGGGCTTGAGTAGTGTTCCCAGTCTATATTAGGGTAATTGAAGTCACCTAGTATGATGGTGTTTGGTGATACATTTATCCCCTCTAGTGTTTTCAGGAAGGCCATGTGAGGTTCCTGAGTTTGTGAGGGTGGCCTGTAACATGCTACAATTTGCAGAGCAGTCTTGCCTACGGTTAATTGCACCTGGATGGTCTCCGATGCATCATGCGTTGCCACCAGTCTTGAGGTGTGGGTGTCCTTGATGAATATGGATACCCTCCTCCTTTCTTGGTATTGTCCGGATTTTGGGGCGGAACGCATGATATGAGGTAAAACCTGATAGCGCTGGGGTGCTCTCAGGAGCCTTGAACCAGGTTTCTGTCACAGCACAGACATCGATGTTCTCCATACTGAGAAGGGCCTCGAGTGCGTGCATTTTGAGATTTAGACTTCTGGCATTGAGCAGCATTACCCTTAGTTTTTTCCTTTTTGTGTTCTAGGGTGGTAGGTTTAGAATTTGAGCCTTGCCTAAAAAGGCACTATGGGGTGGCAAGAGTCTTTGCCAATATCCGAATCCCAGGGTGACAGGTGCAAGCCGTCCCTTGAAGCAGCGTGGCTTGTCCAGCATGTCATCCCAGGCAGACAGATACTGGATCCCCTTTGAATGACACCAGTGTTTAAGCCAATTGTTAAAGCTGATCATCTTATCTCTGTATTGTGGCATCATTCTTGGTGAAGGTAGGATACTGCTCAAGGTCAGGGTCATACCTGCCTGGGCTACATAATCAGAGAGCTCCTCAATGTCTCTTTTCATGTAGTCCAAGGAGGTGCGTCTCAGGTCGTTTACACCAGCGTGGACAATGACTGAGTCATATTTGTACCTGCTGTTGAGAGACCTGAGTGCTTGCGTTATGTGGCGGATTCTAGCGCCCGACAGACAGCTTACTGTGACCTTCTCCTTACTCAGTCTGGTGGCGGGACGTCAGTGTGTCTGACTATGGAGTCACCAATGACTAGTGTGTCTGGCATTGTGTTTGGCCTTAAGGGCTGTGACTGTTTGACACTCTGACTGTGAGGTCTATGTGTTGCAGGTGTTGTGTTCTGAGGTGGTGGTTGTTTGGGTGTCTGCTTTGGTGGCCTCTGCTGTTTTGGTAGATTTTTGATCAGAGCCTCCGAATATGTCTTTGTGTGTTTATGTGTATGATTTGAGGTTGTAATGGTACTATGTGAGACTGGGTCTATAGTGTGTGTGGTAACCTTCTCCTCCTGACTGGTCTTGCCAGTCCTATGTTGAGAGAGCTCAGCCTCCAGTTTGGCCGTATAGTTGCATCTCTCACATTAGAATCCATTTTATTGGTGAACATGCAGTTTGGTTACCAAATAGCCAAGTCATGTATTTTGTTACTCTGACTGAAAAATAAGTGCACTGGACAGGGTCATGTCAAGTTTTTTTTTCCTTTTTCTAAAGGTGCATCGACCCTAAAGTCAATTATGTTCATTGCACTGTATTGAGCTACTTTCAACACGGTGCAGGAGGTGGGCTTTGCCTCTCATGAGAAATTACTCTTTTTTTTCTTTGACAATATGCATTTATGACAAAATGTATATTACATAGTAAAGATCCTTTATAAACAGTAGCATTAAATCACACTGTATTTAAAATCTGTGATAGTGATGGTACAATGACACTGTTGTATTTTAAAGATGCACTCTTAATGTTCAGCTTTGTAGCTGTTATAGTGATGTTATTCTGGTTTATTTGTCTGGACAGCATCTTATTTCCCACACATAACAAATGAGAAGTATATCAAGAAGTACATCAGAATAATGTGCTGTTTTCTTACAAATGATAATATCCTTGGAAATAAAACAATGCAGGAAATTCAAACATAGCTAATGCATTTACAACAGTTATGTGATAAATGCTAACAAAATCCTTTTTAAAATGTATGGCAATGCCAAATGCTGATAAACCAGTGTCTAAAGATAATTTTGCACCTGAAAAAATGCTAATGAATTTGCTACATATATCCAGAAATTTGTACAGTCATTCTGAATAAAAAAAGAAAATAAGTTTATTCTTTATTACAATGCTCATAACATATATATATATATATATATATATATATATATATATATATATATATATATATATATATATAAATAATTCTATCCAGGAATATTCTAATCAAAGAAGATTGCTGGTTGCTCTGCAGTTATCTTGTCTCCAGCATTTCATTTGTGGGATACATTTTTTTTTGTTTTATTTTGCTTTCCCTATTGACTGATAGAGCATGATTTTTAAATTGTTGAAATGTACCATAAAGCATTACAACATACTCATTTATGGGTACTAGATGGTATTAATTGAGTCAGGGCTTGAATTCATTTTCATAATATTTTTGGCAGAAATCTTTGAGATCACTCTAGATGCATGGTATGTCAGGTGACGTGCATGCCTGAAGAGACAGTGTTTTCAATAATTGCTCTAATTAGAGCAGAGTGCAGAGGTACATAACCTTCCTTTGAGTTAAATGGAAATCAGTTGTCCTAGATACAGCTTTGCTAAATTTTGGTAATATTGTCAACAATTATAGAAATGCCAGAAGCCTAGTCTCCGCCAGCTTCCTAGACTTATCAAGAGCTTTTGATACCATCTCTCATCAGCAAATCTTACATAAACTCTCATACTTAGGGCTCACCAAATCTTCACTTCAGTGGTTCCATAGGTACCTCTCAAACAGAACACAAATAATAAAACAGAAAACATCTATCTTCACCTTTTTGTCACTAACTATTGGTGTCTCACAAGGATCTTCACTGGTACAAAAATACTACTCTAGTTCAGTACTGTGATGTCTTGACTCTAATCTGCTCTGCTAAATCTCTTTCTAAACGCCAAGACCTTATTTAAAAATCCATTTGATCAACTGAATCATGGCTGAATAACTACTACTAAAGCAAAATACACAAATAAATAAATAAATAATTTCTCTTTACCTCAAAGCACAGCTCTACCAAAACAACAGTGTTCACTATTATCTCTGCCAGCAACATCATAATGGAATAAGTAAACCACATAAAATTATTGTGTGCCATCACAGATGACCAGTTGAAATTCAGCCATCATGTATCACATGTGGTTAAAAAAAAACATCACAAACTAGGTTCATTATTAATGTATATACAGAGCTGTCCTCTTAACAGGTTAGGTCATGGTTACAATTTATTTCCCACCAAACAACAAAGTGTAAAGATTTCTCATTGTTTTGTGGATGATTTGAAACTGTATAGTTCATCAGACGAGGAACTGAAAGCACACCTGCAAGGGGTCAACACTTTCTCAGATGATATAAGAATGTCATTTGGTCTTGATAAATGTGGAAAAGCAACCTTTAAAGCAGTAATGCTATATCACAAAGAAAATATCAGTCTGAGGCAGGAATGTGATATAAAGGAACTTGAGCAGGAGGGAGTGCATGCATATTTGGGAACTGACGAATGATCAACAATAAAACATGAACAAATGTGAAGAAAACTCAGTAAGGAATATTTTAGAACACTAGAATTAATACTGGAAATAGCCCTGATCTATGAACAAAGTCCATGCTATAAACTAATTTGCTCTCCCAGTTCTAACTTACAGTTTTGGGGTGACTGACCAAAAGTATTTGATCAACTGGACGGGAAAACAAGAAGAAGGATTCATGCTTATTAAATGATAAATAAAAATCAGTACATGCCAAGGTTATATGTTCCTTTTTTTCTGAAGGAGGTTTGGGCCTCATTGAAATTGATTGCATTATTAAGGTGCATTCGTAGAACTGTGTACATATCTGCTGACCTCACCAGATCCAAACATAGTGAACATTTTAAAACATGAGGAAAGCAAGTCTAGCATGCTCCCTGGTGCTTAGGTTAGCAGAAATATATCGATGGCAAGCAGGTATGGAAATCAAAACAGAAGCAGACAAAAATCAGGCAGCTACCCTCATGTCAATATGAATCTGATACAGGAATGGTTCAGGAGAGGTGAATTTAAATCAAAAGATGAAAGGTTAGTATTGTTGGACCAGGATAGCAGACTATGTATACACTGGTTTCCAAAGTCCATTGAACATGTGGGAGAAACAAAGACAGGTTCTGTAAAACAGAACTGGAAACAGTCGCACATCTTGTTGCTGGGTGTGATACACTAATGGCTGAGGGCCTGTATACTGAAAGGCATAATAATGTGGCAAGACTGTTGCAGTGGGGATTGTGCAAACATTACAATACTGAAGTAGCTGAGAAGCACAGAAAACATGAACCACAAGACATTATAGAGAATGATGAAGTCTGTATCACATGGGATCACCCATTACCAACAGTTCCAAAAACTGATGCAAGAAAACCAGATATTTCTGAAGGTAACATTGCTGCACGTGTTATCATTTAGCTTGAGTTCTTTCTTTGTATGCCATTACCTCATACGAAATAGTTCTTGCCAATGCACTATCGTATCAGTTGGAGAATGGACAATGATGATGATGATGGTGATGTTGACGATGATGACGTAAGCAGAAACTAGGCTGATATGGAATAACAACACCCAGATAGTTAAAGAAGAATTTGTTTCATCTGGTCTAATAAAAAAGCAATTGTAATCAAATTTAAAATGTTATTAATACAGGTAACCACATAAAAAGTTTAAAAAGGGCAATTCTGGGTACTTTGCAGGTGCAAATAAGAGCATACCTGGCAAATATCAAAGGATGAAGCAAAACAGATTTATGAGCTTCCATTTTGTTTTGACCTAGAAATGGTGTAATTACAAATATATCATGGCAACAGCAGTCGTTCATTTTCAATTCATCATATTGTCCCATGTTAGGCTGCAGCATGCACAGCCAGTAAGTGCAGCACAAACAAAAGTCCATTAGTCAATGTATGCTGCAGGAAATATGGCATGTGATGGGGACAGCAGAGATATGAACATACAAAGGGACAACTAGAACAACCTGCAACAAAATAAGTCTAGACAAACTCTTCCATTATTAATTTACTGGCACAGGAGATGGAGCAGTGTTAACATGAAAATGTATTATTAATTTATTAAGGGGGATGTGTAACTGGGTTTGTCTTAGAAACATTCATACATTGTTAGTTTACAAGTGATGCAAGCCACAAGGGTTATTCTAGCCATAACTATTATATCTGTAGCGTAAGTTGGAAACAGCAGGGTCGATTACCATAGGCATGATTATTTACAACACAAAGTATGAGGCCAGAAATAAACATGCTCAGTTTGTGTGCCACTATGCATCATTATGTATTCTGATCAATGGAGATAACTGGAACATGCCGTGAAAATTTATATCTCATCAATGATGTGGTACCATGTATTCGTGGTACCTATAGTTTGTGCTAAATGATCAGATCTGTAACAGATCTGGATTACTCAGAACAGACTTTGTTGCAGGGTGCTTATACATTTTTTTTTTTAATTTGTACCTATGGCTTCTTTGCAATATACATTATGTTAACAATATTTGCTTACTACTAAAGAAAGTCATTATTTTATTAACTTTTTGTTGCAAATGTAAGCACATTTCATAACCTGTATACTTCATATTTTGTATCCCAGAGAAACTGAAAGGGAAATACTTGCAGATGTACAAATTAAGGAAGAATGTTAATTTTTATAGCATTAAAAAGGGCATAATTATGCTCTTTGAAGAATTTTTTAGTGCTTAATTGAGGCCTTTTATTATATAACCACCTAAAGACTTGAACATGCAACTGTAAAATGTTTTATCATGTTTATTATATTATTAAGTTGTATATTGTTGCCACCTATGCAAAATTTGTTTTTTTGTCTTTACCGGTACAAGCTAACACTCATAATTTATATGTATTCTTTTCTATTTGCTGATTAGAATCTGGTAAATACATGACAAAAGCAAATAAATTCCAGAAATGTATTTTATCCTGTGTGACTCTCCTTACTATCTTCTTGTGTTCATTTGAGGACATGGACCAGCATGTCACATTGCTGCAGGTGGAGAGCTGCTCTGAGAGGTCAGCACGCAAATGTACAAAACATTAGAATTTATTTACTTATGTGCACTTTTAACGAGTAGGTCACTGGTACACATGGACATTTTTCCAGTCACACAGTAGTCAGATGAAGTCTGATGAATAAGTGTTGATAAGTAAAATGAGGAAGCGTTTCTTGAAGAACTGTAATGCGTGTTGGTACATATTAGTTAATGGATAGTAAGGAGGAACAGGAGTGTCTTACTGTGTACTTGTTGACACAGTGTCTGTGGTGCAACAGGTAGGGCCCTCACCTTTGGTACAAAAGGCTGTGGGCTCTATTTTCACACCAGGTAGATGGACTGCTAACACTGCAGTGCAGTATAAGGAGCTGCTACACTGCTGAGTGTGTCATCCTTCAGATGATATGTTAAATTGAACTACCATCTGCTCAAGGTGGTGGTAGATCCAGTGGATGTAAAGGATCCCATGGCACCTACTAAAAAGAGTAGGGTAAGTTATCCAGTGCCCTGGCAAAATTTCCCACAGTAATATGAATACCAACCCAGTGGGACTAACACAATAACAAAGGATAAATAACAAAAATAAATTATGAGGAAAATAAAGGCAGGATCACCAGCATTGTCAAAGTAATAATTTGCTTTTAGAGTGTTAAAAGTGCATGCTATGCTTCAGCATTCTTGAATTAATCATTTAATTTGAATGCAGTCATTTTGCAATGTGTTAATAAATCCAAGAGAAACCTAAAAAAATGCTGTCACAGAATCCCTGTGACAATCTCTCTTTCTCTCTCTCTCTCTATCTTTTTTAATTTGAATCATTTAGTTAAATACTAGATTGTTTGCTAACACTTTTGGCAGTATTTAATGAAGAGAAAATAATATTTTGATCAAGAGCAAAAATTATGCATGTTGCTTACAAGTGATCATTTTAAAATGCTAGGTGATAAAGCATAAGTATTGTACAAGTGCAATAAAACACGTGGTACTAAGACTACTTGTTAATATTAGTTTACTATGTACCACTCTACACCTGAGGCCTTTCCTTTTCAATGCTTCCCTCATTTTCTAATTCCTTTCTTCATGGCATATATATTTTAAGTTCCCATAAATAAACAGACAAAAACATAATATGACTGAAAAATGGTGGAAAGCATAAGATTTAGAGGCTTGATAAATATACCAGCTCCACGTGGTTATTGTCACTGCATTGTGTTCCTGTTACAGAGAATGGTCAAGAATACAATGCATTTTTTACAGTTGTATAAAGTTGTAACCAGCAAATATATTACTATAATCATAATTTCCAAAGACATTTTTTCTGCACACATATTTATATTTCTTCCAGTTCTTTATTAAGTACTACACACTTTTCTGCTAAGCCCATGATATGCTTCTTTAGAAATGTGAGTTTTAGTTCCACCTGTGGTTTTAAAAAAAACTTACCTGGAAGTGTTCAAGGAAAGCAGCTGTTAAGATATTAATTAATGAATCCTAACTTACCCTCTTAAAGATAATACTTTAAAAGCTATAGATTGACCCTGTAAAACTGAGAAGTCACAGAATGGCATTATACCATGACCCCACATTAATATTCCAAAACGTGCACGCTGATTGGTCAACGTGCATGTTGTAAATCGACTTATACTAATGGAAAAAGGTCCAGTCGCCTGGACTTTTTCCATTAGTATAAGTCTTTTTTAAAACACTGTCTCGCTATGTTAAAGGAGTTTAACATAGTGAGACAGGTTTAAAAAAAGCAACGGAGATCTCCATTGCTTTTTTTAAAGCTGTCTCGCTATGTTAAACTCCTTTAACATAGCGAGACAGTGTGTAAAAAGCAACGGAGATCTTGCTTTCTCCATTGCTTTTTTTTTTTAAACCTGTCTCACTATGTTAAATGGGTTTAAAATAGCGAAACAGCTTTAAAATAAGCAACAGAGAATCTCTGTTGCTTATTTTAAGGCTGTCTCGCTATGTTAAACCCATTTAACATAGCGAAACAGTTTGTAAAAAGCAACAGAGATCTTGCTTTCTCCATTGCTTTTTTCAAAACTGTCTCGCTATGTTAAATGAGTTTAACATCGCGAGACAGCTAATAAGCAACGGAGTTTCTCCGTTGCTTTTTTTAAAGCTGTTTTGCTATGTTAAACCCATTTAACATAGCAAAACAGTAAAAAGCAACAGAGATCTTGCTTTCTCCATTGCTTTTGCCCACAGTTCTGATGTACTGCGTAGGCATATGCATGCGCAGTACATCAGAACTGCCGCAGAATACCAGACAGCTGCGGAAGGGCATCAAGGAGGCATTATACAATGCCATTATTTAAGAAAAGTAATTATTTTTTTACTTAAATAATGTCATTGTATAATAGCAATAACCCACTTCTGGGTGTGGGTAATGCTGGATTTACCCACGGTTGGCTTTGTTTGGCCACTCGGGCTTTGCCCTCGTGACCAAACCATGCCAACCGTGGGTAAATCCAGCATTACCCACACCCAGGCGTGGGTTATTGCTATATTATCCACCTTGCAGAAGTACCGCGCCTTAATTATGGAAAACATAATTACTGCTACCTTCTCAGCTTCCACATGGTACAGGAGCAAAAGATGTCAACAAGAAAGAAAAATTCTCAACAGTCAAATACAAACAAGGAAGACTTCATTCAAAGCTCATTTAAAGAAACAGAAATATGAATACTTCTCACTCAAGCCAAAGTGAATATCCTGGAAAATGAAAGAAAAACTGCATTAATCTCTTAGTTTTTCAGGGCTCTGATTAGGAGCTCAGTCACTGGTTGGAAGGTACAGGAAGAGGAATGATGTGGCTTAGCTCCTCAGGAGAAGCATGTGGACCTTGTGTCTGAGTTGAACACATCTGTACTAGAGTCCCTAGTGTAGACTAGATACCACATAGTAGTGCAGGCTTCAAGGCGGTTGGGCAGTTTTGAAGGGTTATTGTCACTTGCACAAGTAAGTGATCCACACCCGCTGATGCCCATTGCATGTCTAACCCTGTTTAGGTTGTCTCACTTGGACAATGAGAGATAAGGGCTTAAAGATTCAGTCCTCCTCATGGATAAAAGCTTTGTTCCCAGTCAGCTCAACCATCTAAATAACAAATGAGCTGTGGAGGGGACTGACGGGATATTGTAGTGACCAGAAGGGAGAACTCAGTGGTCAAAAATGAGGATCAGAGCAAAAATAATTAAAAAAAAACAAAGCAGGATTAATTAATTGATTAATTTCTGCCATGGAACCTTCCCACTTTACTAAATTTGCTTTATAAGGTTGTAGGTTTCAGTAAAGAATGCAGTTCCAAAGAGTGCCCTAGTACCCTTCTTAATCTAATCATTCTGAATAAAACACGCCCCCCTATCTCTGCAGACAAAGACCCGGTGGACTTTGAAAATTCTTTTGACACTGTGGAGTTGCCTTTTCTGTAGGAAGTGATGGCATAGAATTGAACTATGGTGCATTACAGAAGCTGGATTTAGATGTAACATTTCACTCCTCCAAATGATAAATCAACATTCTTGCTTTCTGCATGACATTGGGAGGGGGTAAGGCAAAAATGCTATATTTTTATATCTTATACATTTTTTTCTCATTGTAACCTAAAGTATAAGTCATTATGGCATTAAAAAAAGTTGTCACATATATTCTTATCAGTACAAAATGCCCAAGGAAGACTAGAATCTGAAATAATCCAGAAATGTAGCTGCCGTAAAAGTCCATGTAGAATAAAACTATTATAATTAATAGTCCTCACATGTGGTATCTAGTTTTCCACAACTTCTCATTTCAGACCATGCAAAATAAATGAGAATTGGCTTGTTGCCATCATTAAAGTCTTGCTGCTCACTAAGAAAGTATCTCTTGCCATCCTTGAAATTCTCTGGCTAGCTGTTTTTCTTCTTTATGTTAGGGCTAGCCACTATAAAAAAAATCAGTGGGACTTTCAACATACTCATGTTAATTAGTTACATGCCCTTTTACTCTGAGAGGCACCTACCATGGGGAACTACTGAGTCTCCTATCAAATTTTGTGTGAAACACTGCACACATAATCAGATCTAATGTGTCAAAGTATTGATAACAAACATGGCAGATTACATTTGTCAGGTGCACAGTTATGAACCTTTACATTCCAATTAGGCACATAACAAGTTATCATCATCTAGACTTAGATAGTGCAGAAGTCCTACGTTTGATTACCGCCCTCTCATTTTACCTACTGTGAAACTACAAGAAAGTCACTTAACCAGACTTTGCTCCTAGATTATTCCTAAAAATTAACTGTTTTTCCAGCAGTAACTTTTTTGTTACTGCACTGGACTTACGGGAATAGGTAATGAACAATAAAATTGTTTATCCATTGTTATGTATTGTTATGCGTGCAAAGGACTGCATTGTTTAAAAGTAAAAGTATATTAGATAAGAAGAAAACTACCAATAATTATATTAGAATTGTGTCTGCTTCTAGGAACTACCTCTCACAGGAAGAAAGATCACTAAATATGCTTGATAGTTTTAAATGTAGGCTGAAAAATAGAAGACCTGCTTTAGAGACACAGTTTAGCAACTGCTCTAATTTCCTGCCTGACAGCAAAATGTTACTGCAATGCCTTTGTGTGAACTGCTCAATTACATATTATGTTTGTATTTTGTATGTTATGCTTTCAAACTCCCTAATACTCATTGTTGTATATAATATCCTTTTGCTGTGCATTATTCATCTGTATGTAATTAGTTTCTTCTTGTTTAATGTCTTCTCACCTGGTAATCTCTGCTATATGTATTTACATGTTATGAGCCTTTGCTGTTTAGAGACTGTTTAGTGGCTGGAAAGGGTATTTGGACATAAACAGAAAATTGAAACTCCATCAAAATAATGGAGTGAGCCACACAAACCACCCTTCCAAAGGAATTCATATAAAACCTGATATTATTTGCCATCTCCATCAGAAATGAACCTATACTTAATGACCAGAGTAATTTTTTTACAGAAAAAAATATCTTGCAAAATGCAAAAATAAATGGGGAGTCCACTATGCACTCATAAAGCTGACAGCAGGAAAGACAGCTTAAATAAAGATAAATGCTGCAACAAAACAGCAAGGGATCCCTACCTTAATACACTGGATGTAGGACTGTATAACACAAAATAACAAGTTATTGTTTTGCTGTTAGAAAATGCAGTGAAGAATATATTAAAAGGAGACGACATAAAGGAATATAATTGGGTCACTGATTGCAATGAACATACTATGTTTCTGAGTTATGGATGCCAGGAAACTTACCTTGGGAGCGGAGATCTAGAGGTAAATGTTGGCATCCATGTCAAGAACATATAATTCTTATACATTATTGGAGATCTGATCATAATTCTTCATGCTGTAGAGAGATTAATCTAGTCCATGTACAAACAGTCAGTCAAATATTGGATTAAAAAAACATGCTGTGTTGTACCAGTTTTGAAAGACAGTAAAATATTGTTGAAGTGGTTGACATCCTAACGTATTCCATGTCTAAGGGAAACAGCTGTAACCAAAGTGCATGTTGTACTTTACCAGACAACAGGCAGAAATGGGAGTTGAAACAAAGCCATTTCATTTACAGCTGCTGCTGTTTACTGGTCAGCGCTGTCTGCCCATAGTTCAGACTCGACATTAGCATCACCTAGTGGATGTTGTTAAGCAGTCTTTTAAGCATTGCTAAGGACATGCATTGCACTATAGCACAGTGGCTTTGTTGCATCACAGCAAGACATTCCCTCGTTTGATTCTCAGCTGAAGTGCTTTCTGTGCAGAGTCTGCATGTACTCCCTTTGTTTGTATGAGTTTCCTCCATTTCTTCCCACATTCCAAAGATATGCGGTAGGTGGTTTGGGCACTCTAAATTGACCATAGGTCTGAGTGTGCGAGTGTGTGCTATGGAAGAACTACCGATGCAGGGCTAGCCACCTGGTGGTGTAAACCTTGGCCCTAGATGATTGTCACTGTTGAATTGACACCCCTATCCTTTGTGAAAAAAGGGTTGGATGGATTGCACTATAGCAGCACTGAACCAATATAGTTTAAATGCTTTTTGAGCAAACTCATGGTGCTCCATGCACTACAATGCTATTACTAGAAGAGGCCAGCATGTCTGTTAAAAGATCATCAGCAGACAAAAATGTGCCTTCATTGTAGAAACCTATATCCACATTAAACCCAGAATGTAACTTTTTCTAGACTTTTCAACAGATTTTCTCAGTTATGCAATATAATGCATAATATTGCAGTGACACTCTTTGACACACACATAAACTGAAAACTGTATCAAAATAATTGCGTCACCAGAAGAAAAGCAATATAAAAACAATACATCATGTAGCACTGTCTTCCTTTAAAATGGAAAAAAAAAACAAATAAAAAATGTTTTCTAAGTTAAATGCCAACTAAAAAGACAGTACAAAACATGAAAAAAAATCAGGACACATTATTATGATTTTTTTGTTACATGGATTCCTTGCACTGCACAAGTAATGCATTTCTTCAGTTGGATCAACTTATTGTAAAAGCAAGAAA
This sequence comes from Protopterus annectens, assembly GCF_019279795.1. Classification (NCBI taxonomy): domain Eukaryota; kingdom Metazoa; phylum Chordata; order Ceratodontiformes; family Protopteridae; genus Protopterus; species Protopterus annectens. The sequence continues at coordinate 1,561,495,661 of NC_056728.1, read as the reverse complement.
CAGAATATGCACTGCTAAGAGCAAGTTCTGTGGTGTTGATAAAGCCCTGACTGCAACCCAGATAATCCTGGAATCGACTACTGCTAAAAGGTTTGGCTTAGAAAGATGTGAGCAACTAATACCAGTAAGCCCATTCTGTAAGATGAGTAGCAGCTTTACCCACTGAAGTGGTGACACCACACAGAGGCTGCTAAAGCAATAGGCTGATATGCACACCCATTTGCAGAATAGTGACTCATGCAAGGAGGTGAATATGGGTGAGTGGGAGAGGCAGTATAGAATCCCAGTGATGTCATGCTGTCATGGTGAGCTATAAGGAGATAGATCTTGGCAGTAAGACTAGCATGAGTGTTGGACTTGTATGACTGAGTACCATCCATGGGGAATTAATTGATGTGGTGGGCAATGCGTAGGATGATGTTCAGAAAAAAGAAAGAGAAATATGGGCCAATAAGAAGTTTATAAAATAAATTGCTACATTAGTATTCTCCAAATCAGATGGAGCCTGGGCTACTCTTGTTTGATTATTAATTTGTACCACTGGACCACCTTGATCTGCTTCAGTGTAAAATCTGAAGATGTTTTAGGGCAAAGTGAAAATTAGGAGATAACCCAAACTTAACAGGCCATTTACACTAGAAAAGCAACCCAGAACTGCATCAGTCTCGATCTTCAATATATGTTTCAAAATCTGTATCTAGAAACTTGAAACTGTTTGCTCTCTCTGCTAACAAGTACAGATGCCTTTGCCCTCCCATAGCAGACATAAATTGCAAAAGCCTGGGAAACATCACACTATGCTGGCAACATTATCTTAGACAATGTGTGTGTCATCTCATTTTAAAGTGCATTGTTACATTTTTCATGTATCTGTGTTTTACATGCAGTTTTATTTCTGGATATATTTCAAAAGGTAAATCTACAAGTGATTTGAAAACAAAACAAAAATTATTACTTTTTTGATGTTTTAGTTGTATTGTCAAGTTCTGACCACACCCCAGAATAAAGTCATCTTAAGAAATGATAATAATTTCATGCACCGGCAATGCATTCTTAGTAATTCAAAACACCAACACCTCTTTTGAAGAATAGAAACTTACTTTATAGTTTCACTAATAAATCATCAAAGGTATTCGGTTTTTGTGTAGGGTATTTTACATGTGAGACATTGCTGACAACTTATCTTTCTAACATATAAATATCCCCTGTTGCTGCACTTAACATGGAAAAATAATAGTGTATGGAGTAATGTTGGTAGCATGGCATTGTGGGTTCAATCTTTCATGATGTCAAATCATGGGCCATATTCCAAAAGAGTTGTTCTCATTGTAATTCTGTCCTGATTCCAACAGATCCATTCTTTTTAATTTCTCCAAATCTTTTGGGCTTTTAATACCATGACAGGAGTGGACTCCATTCCTAAGTTAAAGTACGATTAAAGTTCATGAAATTAGTATTGTTTCAATCTTTGATATCAGCCAAAAGTGCTCTTTGCAGCACCCGCAATGTGCCCAGTAATGACTTCTGCAATTCGTACAGGGTTACATGGATTGGTAACATATCTAAAGATGATTGCAGATTCTTTTTTTTAACATGACCCATTGCTCATAATACTATTGGAACTGTCTGGGTATCTTTCTTCCACATTACTCTCATTTCTGCCTGCAGAGCCTGATATTTTATGACTTTGTGTCTCTCTGTATGGAACACACTGTAGTCAGTGGGTGTGGTGATTCCAACGATCAATGCTACTTTTGTCTTCTTTTCATGGACCACTATATCTGCTTTTCTAGCATCTATCTTTTGAACTGTTGGTAATGGGTGATCACACATGATATACATTTCATCATTTTCTATGATGCTTTCTGGCTCATGTTTCCAGTGTTTTTTGGCTACTTCAATACCATAATGTTTGCACAATCCTCAGTGCAACAGTCTTGGCACATTATTATGCCTTTCAGTATGCAGTCCTTCTGCCATTAGTATGTCACAACCAGCAATGAGGTATGTGACTGTTTCCAATTTGGTTTTACAAAACCTGCATTTGTTTGTTTCTCCCACATGTTCAATGGACTTTGGAAAGCAATGTGTATGTAGCCCACTATCTTGGGCCATCAATATTAACCTTTCATCTCTTGGTTTGAATTTGCCTCTCCTTAAACCATTTCTGGGTTAGACCCTGACCAACATGAGATTCTTTCAGAAGTTTTCTATACGTGCAACTATATTTATGCATTTTCCATATTTCTTGTATTTTCATCTGATCCTTTACCTTATATTCTTTCTTTTGTTTTTTGGCACATTCAGTTGCTGCCTGATTTTTATCTATGTCTGGTTTGATTTCCATTCCTGCTTGATGCCGATATGCTTCTGCTAGATTAAGCAGAGAAGTCTTCTTAGATTTATTTTCCTCATGTTTCAAAACTTTCACTACATTTGTGTCTTGTGAGATTGGCAGTTATGTATGGATTCCTATGATTGCAGATCTATACATGTAATCATTTTCATGGAAGCCCATCCCTCCTTCGGAACAGGGAATATATAATCTTGGTATGCACTGATTTTTATAAATCATTTAGTGAGCATGAAGCATCTTTCTTGTTTTCCTATCTACTCTATCCAACACGTTTTGGGGCTATTCAGTCACTCCAAAACTGTAAGTTAAGGCAGGAAGAGCAAATCAGTTTATAGTTTGGATTGTGTTCCTAGATGTCAATGGTGTTTTCAGAATAAGTCTCCTAAAGTACTCCTTACTAAGTTTTATTTGCATTTGTTCATGTTTTATTGTTGATCCATCTTCAAATTTCAAATATTTATACACTCCTTCTTGCTCAAGTTCTTTTATATCACATTCTTGTCCCAAACAGATATTTCCTAGTGCTACAGTTTTTCTGCTTTAAAGGTTGCTTTTGCACATTTATCAAGACCAAATGACATTCTTTTATCATCTGAAAAAGTTTTGACAACCTGTAGCTGTGCTTTCAGTTCCTCATTTGATTAGCTATGTAGTTTTAAATCACTGACAAACAGAAGGTGAAAATCTTAACACTTTGTTGTTTTCTAGGAGCCAAATTATTGCCATGGCCTAAGCTTTTAAGTAAACAGCCTAATGAGTTAAGGGCAAAGTAGAATAGCAACAGTGAAGACAGTCACCCAGGAATATCCCCCTTTGAATTTTTATAACTGGGATAATAATTTGTCCTTTTTCATGGCTTAATTGCAAAGTGGTATGCCACTGTTTTATGGACACTGTAATGTAGTCCATCAGTGTAGTGTATATCTTATACATTTTTAAGCACTGTTTTATCCACAAATGTGGGATACTGTCAAATGCTTTTTTGTAGTCAATCCATGCCATACTTAGATTCTTCTCCATTTTACAGTTCTCCACTATGATGTTATTTAACAGCAAACGAGCCTTTGTTCCATATTACTTTCTTTTATTGCCCTTTTGTTCTACTGCCATAATTGAGTTTTCTTCTAAATGACTATAAACTCTGTCAGCATCAATTCCCATGCATAGTTTATACATCGTCGGAAGGCAAGTTATTGGTCTATAATTTTTAGGGTAGTTTGCAGGTTCACTCTTAAGTAGGAGCATTGCTTTTCCTGTTATTAGCCAAGTTGGTGGCTGTCTGGGATGTGTATATAAATGATTCTTACTCATGGCCAAGTCTTTGTGCAAAGATGTTAATACTTTTAACCAAAAGTTAGGCACTGCATCTGGGCCTGAGTTTTTCCAATTAGAGGCTTTTCTTAACTTTGTTTCAGTCTCTCTGGCTGTTACTTCATCCCATTTCATATCCTGTACCTTTAAACTTTTTGTTATTTCTTTTACTTCTTCTATGCATTTAGCATCTTTGTTATGTTCCTCAGGATCTTCATAGATATTTCTCCAAAATGTATCTATTTCTACATTTTTTGGCAATCTTTCAGTTCCTTTTACCTCGTTTCCCATTTCTCTATAAAACCTTTTTGGGTCATCAATAAATTGCTTATTTTGTACTTTTCCTTTATATTCATCTGCGTATCTTCTAAGTTCTTCTGCCTGTGCTGAAAATTTTAGTTTGTTATTTGTTATACTGCATGATAGATCCTGGTCTGTTCTAATACTGCGCATTGCTTTTATCACATCTATCTTTCTTAGTATTTTTGTTGATATATTCCCTCTGCTGTAGTCTTCTAACAGTGACGCTTCTTGTCCTAATTGCTTTATAGTTTTCTCTATTCGATATTTCCATGATGATATTCGATTTTTCCCTTCCTTTCCCTCAATACTCTGTGTTCTTGCGGTAGAATGTTATCAGTTATTAATTTAGCTACACAGTAATATATCCTGTTTACTTCTGTTATATCGCATGGATCTCTATGGACAGTCCTAATTACTGTGTTCATTTGTTTTATCAGATTTTTGCTTGGGTTTTATTTACCTTCTGCAGTCTATTTATTTCCTTGATCTTAATATATCTAGCTATGTCTATTTAATCAAGCAACTCTTCTCTTAGTGCAATTCTTCCAAACTGAGGGCACATTCCTTGTTTTCCATTTCCTGTGGGCATTCTGTAGAAGGTTCTATAACATCTTTCTAAGGCACATTCTCTTCAGTTTCATCCTGTGCCATCCGTTGCTCTGTCAGATGGGAACTCACTAGACTACCACTCCTCAACATTGACTGCATCAGAATGTCCACAGTTTCCTGTTCCTTCCCTTGCTGTCTAGTTTCAAGTGAACAATTATACTGGTTTCATGTGAAAGGCTCCAAAATATCTTCATATGGTACCTGACCAATTGCTTCCTGTTCCACTGGTTTCCCCTTAATTTGGATATCCATCCTGTTGTGGGGCTTTCTGAATTAGATTTTGTACATACTGCGGTGGTGGTGCTGCGGTAGCATTATTGCCTCACAGTAAGATGCTGTCCTGTTTGATTCTCCACTAGAGCGTCTTCTGTGTGGAGACATGCGTGAATGGGCACACCTTTGTTGAAGGTTATGCGTCAGGGCTGGCAACTCGGCATGTAAAAATCCACTGCCAATCATTAGCAGACCGGAGTTCCGCTGTGGCGACCCCTAACCGGGAAAAGCCGAAAGTCACAACAACAACACTGAATCCTTCACTTTGCAGATACTCCATGACCTCAGTTTCTATTTCTTTAACTTCTCCATTACTAATCTCCTTTTCTACTTTTCCTCTTTGTCTTCTTATTTTTTGTATTGTAAAGTTTCCCATGCCCGGATTCCTTTGCCTGTATTTCTCTTCAAATTTCTTTGGTCCTGCTCTTGATGTATTGGTTAGTTTTGCTTTCTCCTTTGTATAAATATTACACCATATTAAATCCCTTTTTCTCTCCCATGTCCATATTTCTTCTTTAGATGTCTCCTGATCTTCCTGCTTCTCCTTACGTTGGGCACTCACTTCATCATGCTGCGATGTTACCTGTGTTAGACCTTCTACACCAAATCCTTCACTTCACAGGCACTTCATATCTTCAACTTCTATTTTTTTAACCTCTACTTTACTAATCTTCTTTTCTATGTTCCCTCTTTGTGATATTATTTTTTTATTGTGAAATTTTCTATATTCCGATGCCTTTGCCTATACTTCTCTTGGAATATCTTTGGGGCTGCCTTCCTTATATTGATTAATTTGGCTTTCTCCTTTTAATAAATATTGCACCACATCAAATCTCTCCTTCTTTCCCATGTCTATATTTCTTTTTTATACTTTTCAAATATCTCTAGGTTTTGTTGTTTATATTTTCACACTTCCTGACATGCTTCTTTTTCCAAACAGATCAAAGTTCCTTGATCTATATACTGTTTTTCACAAATCTGTTGCATTAATGAACACACCTTTTCATTTGGAGTTGATTTGGAGCAACATGGACCTTCAAAGCAGAAACACAAGCGACCTCCACCCCCCAACTCAACCCAAATGACACATAGCCCACAAACTCAGTGTGCCACTCAACCACAGCCCATAAGGCATAACAACGTACCCAACACTCTAGTCATAGGTGACTCTATAGTCAGGCACACTGATGTTCCACTCACCAGGCTAAACAAGGAGAAAGTTACTGTCAGCTGCCTGTCGGGTGCCAGGATCCGCCACATAACACATGCACTCAGGTTATTGTCCATGTTGGTGTGAATGACCTGAGACACACCTCCCTGGACTACATGAAAAGGGACATGGAGGAGGTATCCAACCTTGTAGCCCAGGCAGGTATAATCCTAGCCCTGAGTAGCATCCTGCCGTTACCCAGAATGATACCACAGTACAAGGACAAAATGATTGACTTCAACAATTGGCTAAGCTTCTGGTGTCATTCTAAGGGGATCCAGTATCTATCTGCCTGGGATGACATGATCGACAAACCACAATGCTTTGCCAGAGATGACCTGCACCTGTCGCCCCTGGGATTCTGGATACTGGCTAAGGCTCTAGCCACCCCTATAGTGCCTTTTTTTTAGGCAAGGTTCAAATGACAAACTCACCACCATAACAGGTACAAGCAAAAAGAATCTGAGGGTATTGTTACTCAATGCTAGATGTCTAAACCTCAAAATGCACTCACTTGAGGCACTCCTTAAAATGGAGAACATCGACATCTGTGCAGAGACAGAGACCTGGTTCAAGGCCCCAGAGAGTACCCCTGCATTACCAGGCTATAATTCATACCACACCTTTTGGCCACCTAACCTGGACCGAAGCACTAAAGACGGAGGAGCGTCCATATTCATTAAGGATATCCACACCTCCAGGCTAGTTGCTCAGCATAATGCATCCGAGATTATCCAAGTGCAACTAACTCTGGGCAAGACCGCAATCCAAATTGTAGCTTGCTACAGATCCCCCACCATGCCCCAGGACTCCCACTCCTCATTTCTTGATACACTGGAAAATATTAGGGTGCAACCTAACACCCTAATAATGGGCGATTTCAACTACCCCACTATTAACTGGGAAAACTACTCATGTACCAACTCTTGTGCTCAACGTTTTCTGGAATTCATAAATTCCAATGCCTTGGATCAACTTATCCACACCCCCACCAGGGGCAGCAATATCCTAGACCTGGTTATTACCAGCATGGGCAACCGGTGCTCCACACCAGAGATCAATTCCTTGTTGGTCAGATCCGACCACAAGCTAATCACCCTAGACATCCACATCCCTCTCCTATCCCCCATTAGGGAAACCACAGTAAAACATTTCTCCAAAGCCAACTTCACGCTTCTTAAGACAGAAGTGGCAAACTTCACGACACCCATGCTGATGGACAATAAAGGTATGACTGCTGAATCCTACACAAATTCACTTTATAAGCACTTATACAAGTGCATGGATCATGCAATCTCTAACAGAACCAATATGCTATCCTCCAAAAAAAGGAAGCCAATCTGGTGGTCCCCTGCCATAAACAAACTCTACAACAGAAGAAAGAAACTGTTGCAAAAAAGAGTAAAATCCCATAATTGGAGAAACTCCCTGGCCAGCCTCTGTAAGAAGCTGAGATCCCTCACAAAATCCTCCAAAGCTAGTTACGAAAACAAAATCACCACTGACTCTAAAGACAACCACAAAGCAATCTATAGCTATGTGAAGAATCTCAATGGCAACACTCAGATCTGCTCTGAGTTATAGCACAATGGCACTAAATATACAGAACTAAATGATATTGCCAACATCCTGGCAGATAGGTTCAGTACTAACTTTACCCCCCTGTTATCCCTTAAAGGGCCCATCACTATACCAGAAGAATTCAAAGTTCCTGTAATCACAGCTGCACAGGTAAAAAACACACTATCCAAAGCCAAGAACACAGCATCCATGGGACCTCACAACATCCCAGGCTGTGTTCTACATGAACTACAGAATGAACTGGCACCCCATCTACGTACCATATTCAATCATAGCCTCACCTCTGGCTATGTGCCCACTGAATGGCACACAGTGACAGCTATCCCACTCCACAAAGCGGGAGCCACCACAGACCCCGGAAACTACCACCCCATTAGCCTAACGAGGCTGGTCTGCAAGGCTATGGAACATATCATCATGGAACTTATAAACAATGACACTGGTAATCTCCAAACTCAGGACCCCACCCAGTTCGGGTTTGTAAAAGGCAGATCATGTCTCCTAAACCTGATAGACTTCTTTGAAGCAGTCACCAAAGCCGTAAATGAGGGTAAGGTGGTTCACACATCCTATCTAGATCTCGCCAACGCTTTCGACACCATCCCCCACTCTGGAATTATAGATAAACTCACTAAACTAGGTATAAATCCCTATGTCACAAGATGGGTTGCCAACTGGCTCACTGACAGAACCCACACTGTGAAAGTAGCAGACTCCAAATCCAACTTCAGACCAGTGACAAGTGGAGTGCCACATGGTTCATTCCTGGGTCCTCTCCTGTTTGGTATCTACTTCTCTGAAGTACAGGCTAACACAGAAGGTATTTGGCTAACAAAGTTCGCAGATGACTGCAAACTAGGAGCCATAATTAAAACTCCAAAATATGTGGACATCCTACAAAAGGGCCTTGCTGAGACAGATGCCTGGTGTCAAAGCCATGGCCTCAAGCTCAATGCCAAAAAGTGCATTGTCATCCCTTTTGGTAAAAACTCTACCCATGAACTACCACATAGGCGGTAGTCTACTTAACAACAAAAGTGTGATAAGAGACCTTGGGACACAGGTGGACAGTAGTCGCTCCATTAATACACACCTCATCACAAAAGGTTTCTCATCCAGGAAAAAAGAGGTCATTGTTCCCCTCTACTCGTCACTCATTAGACCCACTGTAGAGTACAATGCCCCTTTTGGTATGTACCTCACAAGACATCTACAACAACTGGAAAGGCCACAGAAATACCTCACAAAGAGGATTACTGGCCTCAAACAGATGCCCTACGCAGACCGTCTCAAAAAACTGCAGCTTTACTCCATCGCATATCTCCTACTCAGAGGCGATCTCTGCCTAACCCACAAAGCTATGTCAAACCCAGAGCTTTTAGACATGCCCCACTTAAAGAAATCCCAATCCTTATGAGCTACATGCTCTAGGGACTTAAATTTTGTCACCACAATAAACAGAACATGCTGGAGGGATAGATTCCTGCTCCAGAGACTTCCCATACTCTGGAACAAACTACCTATCTATATCAAACAAAGCTCCACATTAGCACTCTTCAAGAAAAATCTTGATGATTGGATGGGAGGTAGGAAATTCACCCCGGGGATCACTTCTGTGGATCTGCTCGACAGTGGCACAGGAAAATAATTTTCTTGGGTGGTGAAAGCCAGGGTACCTTTTGGCTAGGCTTATATAGGCCCTAGGACCAATAGCCTATTATCCCTTGACCCCCCATTAATATTCCAAAACGTGCACGCTGATTGGCCAGCGTGCATGTTGTAAATCGACTTATACTAATGGAAAAAGGTCCAGTCACCCAGACTTTTTCCATTAGTATAAGTCTCTTTTAAAACACTGTCTCGCTATGTTAAAAGAGTTTAACATAGCGACACAGGTTTAAAAAAAGCAACGGAGATCTCCATTGCTTTTTTTAAAGCTGTCTCGCTATGTTAAACTCCTTTAACAAAGCAACACAATGTGTAAAAAGCAACGGCGATCTTGCTTTCTCCGTTGCTTTTTTTTAAACCTGTCTCGCTATGTTAAATGGGTTTAACATAGCGAGACAGCTTTAAAATAAGCAACGGAAATCTCCGTTGATTATTTTAAGACTGTCTCGCTATGTTAAACCCATTTAACATAGTGAGACAGGTTTAAAAAAAAAAGCAACGGAGAAAGCAAGATCTCCATTGCTTTTTACTGTTTTGCTATGTTAAATGGGTTTAACATAGTGGGACAGCTTTAAAATAAACAACGGACATCTCCGTTGCTTATTTTAAAGCTGTCTCGCTATGTTAAACCCATTTAACATAGCGAAACAGTAAAAACAAATGGAGATCTTGCTTTCTCCATTGCTTTTGGCCACAGCTCTGATGTACTGCGTAGGCATGCGCAGTACATCAGAACTGCCGCGGATACCAGACAGCTGCGGAAGGGCAGCAATGAGGCATTATACAATGCCATTATTTAAGAAAAGTAATTATTTCTTTTCTTAAATAATGTCATAGTATAATAGCAATAACCCACTTCTGGGTGTGGGTAATGTGGGATTTACCCACGGTTGTCTTTGTTTGGTCCCGAGGGCGAGTACCCCAACCGTGGGTAAATCCCGCATTACCCACACCCAGGCATGGGTTATTGCTATAGTAGCTACCTATGAACCTATGACAGTTTTTCCTGTTGAAGTATTTTTCTTTCCTCTATTTTCTCTCTTAATCATTTTGTATATCTTGTGTCTGGAAATTCTTGGCTTTTTGAATAATAGAAACAATACATAATTTCTTTCTTATCCTCAATAGTCTACTTTATCATCTTTATGACTCTTCTTTGACCTATCAGTTTTTATGATTTTTGCGGACTAATACTTCCTTCTGCAATGGGGGGGCATCCTCCCCCTGGGCCTGGCCCCATTGTAGGAATGTTTCCATATTTTGAGGATTCTACACTGTCATCTTTTCTAGTCCTAGCACCAGTGTGCCTACTAGGATTGGGCACTTTTTTATCCTGGGACTTGTGCACCCAGTTCTCTTTTATAATTTTTAACTTGCTTCTGTCCATGACATATGATATATAAATGCAGTCTATATATCAGTGTCATCTTGGTGAGGATTTTGTGAAAAACAGGGTCCACCTCATGAAGGTACTCAACAAGACTTGAGGATGAATTCATTTTCAGCAATAATACCCTCCTTTACTTGCTGACTTAACATCTCTCCATTTGGACGTTCTGTTCTCACTATAAGTGAATTACTTTGGTGTAAGGCCTATGTATAAACAAAGTTACTAAGGGGACCAGATTCTACAAGACCTGCTGTCAGTGTAAGTGGTTACTTACATACAGAACAAGTCTTTTGAAATCAGGGTCCAGGATGTTTCATGGTGAAGAAAAATGTTAGGGATTGTCCTTATTAACAAAATTATTTGCAAAAATAGTATACTCTTTGCATCAAACTTTATAAAAATAATATGCCACCCCCCTCCCCCCACTGAAAGGCTCGCAGCACTAGGGGGACTACTGACTGCAAATAAACTGAAAGCCAAGATATTGCTCCATTATTATGGCTTTGTTATTTACATTTTCTGAAGAAAATGTAACACTAAACTTTAAATATAGATTTTGTACATTGTATTTATGTGCAGGGTACACATTTTATACAATCCAATCAATAGTCTGGTTTTGTCTGTAAAAGAAACTTAAATTGGTTAAGCAATTGTTAGCATTAAGGTACACAGCAATTCAACAGCTTGAGCAAAACTGTTAGATTTGCATGCTGTACCTTGGAAAAAAAGAATTTAAAGCCACAGCTGCCAAGCAATATATATACATAATATTTTCAATTCTCTTTAAACAGTATCCCGTGTATGAGACATTATATTGGCACTGTATTGATATAAACGTTTATAGTTCTTTGTGACCGGTTATCACTTTAGAATACTCAAAATGTTGCAAGGGATGCCATAAAGATTTTGAGAATGTAGCCCTCTATAGCTATTTCTTATACCTTTAATTAATAGCTCAATAAACATTGGCATAACAAAATACCCTGACACATGAATGTTTATTGGTAGTGATGTAGAACTCAAAGCAGAATTAAAGCAAACAATACTTCTGGCACCATTACTTTTATTACTGCTGATATGAATATGACCATGATGGGCATAACTAAAACCATTACAAATACTTCGGCTACTACTAGTAATACTTGGACTATGACTCCTACTACTGCTGCTGATGATACTACTCCTACAACTACTTGTGTTACTTCTACTACTTACTACTAATATTACCATGATTCTGACTACTATTGCTTCTATTACTTACTACTAATGTTACTATGATTCTGACTATTATTACTTCTACTTCTACTAATATGAGTCTGACTACTAATACTACTAGTATTTACTAATAATGTTACTGTGATTCTGACTACTATTGCTAGTACTGCATACTACTAATATTACTATGAATCTACTATTACTACTATTTACTACTACTACTATTACTAGGATTCTGACTACTATTACTACTACTACTTCTTTTACTAATACTAGAGTAATTCTGACTATTGTTCATACCTCTCAGCTGTCCAGATTTTCACAAAATGTTCAGATTTTTGTCTCTTGTTTTTGGTCTATTTCTCATAAAATTTGTGGTTTTCTGTCAAATCACTGAAATGGTCTGATGCTGAAGTCACTAAATAATGACATACATTTGAGTTTCAGACTTCAAATCCTTCAGAAAATGTATGTTAACACAAACCCTGCTACTCTAGCAACTTTCTATGTTTATAAGAGCAATATTTAAAATCTGTCCCTGTTTCTGGGCCTTTGCCCACCTTTTTGTCAGGCTTTGTCCAGTTTTCTTTCACTAAGAGGTTGAGAGGTATGCTACTGTTACTACTACTACTTACTACTAATATTACTATGATTCTGACTACTAATACTGCTAGTATTTACTACTATTACTGTGATTCTGATTACTATTACTACTGCTACATACGACTAATATTACTATGAATATGACGACTATTACTACTACTTACTACTAATATTATTAGGATTCTGACTACTATTACTACTACTGCATACTATTAATATTATTATAATACTGACTACTATTACTAGTACTACTTATTACTAATATTACTGAGATTCTGACTACTATTATTACTACTCCTCCTACTCTCCAGCTATTACTGCTATGACCACTATTACTATGACTACAACTACTAATATTACTGCTGCTACCTGCTGGTATTAATATTGCTACTCCTACTTTTACTAGTAATTCTATTATTACTACTATCCCAGTGGCTATTACTACTGGTACAACTACTAGAATAGTTGCTAAATTACTTTTCTTATCATTACTACAACTACTATAACTATGATTACTACTACTATTATTATAGACCACAAAGCATGGTGATTATGCTCTGATATTCAGAAAAAGACAATCCAGTTACGCAACAGAGTGGCGCATGATCCAACATAAATAATTGTTAAGCACCCCCTGCTTATATTATTAAGGTCAGGTTGGGTTTATTGATTGCAGTTAAATCTGCCTGTACAGACTAGCAAATGGCAGAGGTAGAACAAAACATTTGTTTCTGCCTGCTGCCCTTACCAGTAATGTATTCCCAACTTCCTCAGATAAACTTAACTACTTGAATAACAGGATGTGTTAGCATCCATTTTCTGTAGAACATGATCTCTGAAACTCAACTGTATGTCATAATTAAGTGACTTCAATCCTCAATGGTTTGTCAGAAAACCACACATTGTATGAGGAACAGACCAACATATGAAGGAATAATCTGGACATTCTATGGCAATCTAGAAAGTAGAGAAGCATGGAGGTCAGCATAAACATAACAGACTGCATTACATTTCCTTTCTGACAGCATCTGCGAAGTGTATTGTGGCTTTGAAAGCCAGTAAAATACTTTGTGATTTTTTTCCTGTAATGAGTAGTACATGGAGCTGATAAAGCTCCATGCACAACAAAGAATTATGATCGTCTCACCAATCATAACCTTAAATTATTTGTTCTTGACATGGATGCCAATGTTTCACTCTCAAGCTTTCCTCTTGTGGTGAATTTCTTGACATCCATGTCTCAAACACATAACAAGTAGGTTATGAATGGCAACCTGATGATAATCATGTATACTGTAACTATTTTAATTATTAATCATACTTCTAGAACTACTACTACAACAACTGCTACCAAGACTACTGCTTACTAAAAAAATCTGTGACTGTTAAGTATTAAATTGATTTACTGTCCATGATGAAAGAATTGCTTGCACTGCTGAATTACTTTTATGTTTAGTTATCTTGTTAGCGTACCCATCCTGGACCATTGTAAAATATTGCATTTGGTGGTGTTTTTGTCCTGATACTTGCTGGCACTGTCAAATTCTTTTTGAACTAGTATTTCTGCACTCATTCATCACCTCTGAATGTGGTTAGAGACTGTTGTAGAGGAAGTTCAGTCTTGAGATTTGCATTGTTCTAGGATATTGCATTGCCTGACTAAAGGACATGTGTTGGCCTGGCTCTCATATGAGTGAGTGGCGGGCCAATTAGTCTGACATTAATCTACTCCTTAGAAATGTCATAGAAGTGTAAGGGATACACCCATTACGGTATTCTTCTCATTCCTCCAGAATAGGACACACCTCCAACTTGGTCATGGAGGGGCATTCTGTTAAGCTCAACCAAAGAACAGGAAGGTGGGTGTCTGATGCCTTTTTCTCATATATCCAGGAGCTGCCTTAGGTCAACTGGTGCCCTAGGCAAAAGGGCTCCATGGCACCCCCCACTATACCACCTGTTGCCCCCATCCTGGTCTACCTACACTAAATAAATACTGGAAAAGTGCCCCTGCTAGAGTGGCACCCTAGGCAGCCTACTAGTTGGCGTATGCCTATGGTCGGCTATGCATACATCAGGCATTAATTTTTATATCTTTTTTCAGGAACGAAGGTTATTTGGCTGTTCATTCATCAAGAGAGCAGCAATCCAAGCTTTCGTCTGCCAGGCTGGACTTTCGGGTAAATTTGATCTTAACAAACGGGCAGTTAATCCCTTTGTTTTTTTTCTGACTTTCGATGGTTTCAGTTTTGGGAGATCTGGCATCAAATTACAGCTGAGGAATCCTTACCCAGGATTTTGGTAATCTACCTTGAGAGTAATGAGTTGGCTTGGGCTCCTAAGAATATCCTGTTAGCCAAAATACTTTCTGATATGCACAGGCTACATCAGCTATATCCATCAGCTATATCCAAACCTGTTTGTTTCTGGTCTTCCATCATAATGAGTATCCATTAGGAAGAAGCTAGAACATCCAGTGACATTGAGATGGCTAGATGATTCATTAGTCATAGAGTTATATTGGTGCCCTGTCAGATAGGATTTCAAATAATTCAACACAAAGATCTTGACAGATTAGATTTTTATGACAGAGACAATGTACATTTTAACAAAATTGGTTTCAATTTGTTTAATTTAGACAATGTTTTAGCTATTAAGGAATTCTTCAAGGATCAATATGGTTCTTTTTCATGACCTATGGTACTTGGTTTCAAGGCTGGCTTTTGGGTGGGAATGGTATGGGACATGCAAGGTTGGTGGTGGCCTTATGGCCTCACTACCTTGTTTCCCCCCTATTGGTGCTAAGCAGGCTTGACTCTCCTTCAGTTAGCACCAGTTTGACTGGTGGCCATCTCAAAGGGCATTTGGTTTGGAAGGAAGAATTAAAGGTGTTTGCCACCAAATCCAAGGTAGATTTGGTTATGCACCCAGTCCTGTACAGGTCAGCCAGAATAGGCTTGGTCACATCAAATTGCATTTGAGTTAATGGTTAATGGTTATGCTTTATATGTTACAGGTGAATTACCGTGGCATAGTTAATGGCTGTCAGTGGCACTGTTTAATAAAAGGCCACAAAGGCAATGCTGTGTCATTATTGAATCAGCTCAAGTAAACAAAACTGCCATTAACCATTCTGTATTTATACACACTGACTAATTCATTAATTTACCACTAATCTCCCTTGCAAGTAGTCATGCAGACTTTTAAGTCACATAAACATCAATGGTTGACGTGCCGCACTGTTGATTTCCTTACACTTGATGGTATTACCACAGCCTTCTCTGTTTCCTTCTCTTATTTGACTTTAAAAAGGTTCCTTTTCTGAAAACTTTTTTCAGTATGTCCCCTGCGATGCTATGATAACACATTCTTAGCTTTCAATTGTCAAAAACAATCACCATCCTTGAGTAGATAACTATAAATGTGTGCTTCTTAACTTTGTAACAGTTGCTGTGGGTAAAATAGAAGATCTTACTAAAAAGATCACAAGCTATTTAAAAGGGCAGTAGCCCATTATTATTTGCAGTAAAAGCATTAATGTTATATCAGGATTTTTCATTAAGTCCAGAAACAAAAGAAACTATGCAATTGCAATTATTTGATTGTTTTCCTAAATGTTCAATGTTTTATGATCTGTTTTTGAAATTGAGAACAACATGAGTCCACAGAGCTCAAATGCAACAGCATATTGTACAAACTGTATTAAACAAACAAGCTCTAAAATGTTGACAGTTTGGGTATACAGCCTTCATTTTGAATTATTTTACTGTTATTTTGCAGCCTGTGATAGTTATTTAAGTTATTAGTTAACTGCATTGCCAGCTAAAAATAATTTTATTATGAATTTATCCATTTTGAGTAAATACTGAAATTACTTAGTTTCTAAATTACATATTATCAGTGTTCTAACTTAACAAATATGAGCAGAGTTAGCAAGAAATGTTGCTGCAAAAGTACTAATAAATAAAATATTTTTAATTTTGTTAGATATTTATTATTGTTTCCAAGTATCATTAGAAGCACTTCATATACATATTACTGATGAAAGAAAAAAAAAATCTAAAATCTTTTCTTTACACAATTCAATGGCTTTAATTTTGATACAATCACTCTTCAGTTAATTCTGACCAGCAAAGAAAATAAACACGCATCCCTGTTTGAATTCAAAAGTTGTAGCTTGTACAAGTGAACACCTGAGGAATTCTAACATACATGAAATGACATTTCCTGTCCTTAATGTTCAGAAACAAATTCAGCCACTTATCTGGTAAGACCATTTAAAGTACAAAGGGATTTCTGGCAAGGTTCTCTTGTAATTAAAGTACTAATGAAAGAAAGATCTGTGCTGCTTTATAGAAAGCCTTTCAGTCAGTGCAGTATTTAAGTGTCTGACAGTTTGCTCCTGCTCTTTCATTTTAGTTTTATTGGATATGTAAAGAAAATATCTGATCACAAGGAGGAATGGCGTTGACAAGAATTAACATAAAGGTGCAACTTTCCCAAATTCTCCCCTTTTTTAAAAGATATTCAAATTTAATATGCAAAATAAGTTTGCACAAAAAATGTTTATATAAAACACACAGACTTTTTTTGTGGTGACAGGTAGTATAGTTTTGTTTGTTTGTTTCTTTCAGCTTTTCCCAGTTAGGGGTCACCACAGTGGAACTCCGGTCCGCTAATGATTGGCAGTAGATTTTTACGTACTGGCTTGTCAGGCCTAATGCACAACCTTCAACGAAGGAACGCCCATTCACGCATGTCGCCACACAGAAGACACTCTAACTGAGAATCGAACGGGCAGCGTCTAACTGTGAGGTGACAACGCTACCGCAGTACCACCACCGCTAAAATCTAATTATTTTCCTGGCAAACTATGGCTGATATATACAAGATGTAGAGACTGTGAAATATTACTTATTAAGAAATTATTTGATCTGTAGCACTGATTGTCAAAAAGATTACCTCTACATAATATATATATATATATATATATGTGAAAAAAAAGACAAAACACTTTCTTTTCATTCTGATGATTCATTCTTAAAGCAAAGCATCTGACAGATTTATGTATTTTGCAGTCGGGTTCCCATTTTAATGAAGATCATCAGATGAAATGTAATAAGCTTTATTTCCGAGACACCCCACTGAATTTCTGTATCATGGATCACAGAGGTCCAGTTGTTTCAGTACAGTTCAACAAGTAATGAGCAAACTTGCGAACAGAGTTATTACTTCTGCTGAAATGTACATTCGTATTTTAATTTTTTGCGTTTTTCCCCCAAATTGCTGAAATTTGGGAAAGCCATAGTTGGTGTGTGTGTGTGTGTGTGTGTGTGTGCGCGCGCGCGCACGCGTGGGTGTGTGTGTGTGTGTGTGTGTGTGTGTGTGTGTGTGTGTGTGTGTGTGTGTGTGTGTGTGTGTGTGTGTGTCTGTCTGGATCTCTGCAAAAAGTAAAGTATTTGCTTTTTATTCTAAAAAAAATGGTAAGAGTAAAGATAGCATGTACAAAATGAAAAGAGGCAAGTCAGTATCTATAAGCATGCATGATAAAATAGTGTTAAGTGATAAATTGCTAACGAGGCTACTCACCATAGCATAAAACTGTATTTTATTTATAACACCAGCCATGTTTAACTGTGTCCACAAAAGGATGGGCAATCAGACTGGGCATGTAGAAGGTATCAAATGGGCAATAACTTTAGGAAATTAATGCAAGGTGACTTTTAGGTATAGTATGACAAACCTATATAGTTTTCTATGAGCAAAAACTGTGCATATTAATATGGTATAACAAGCCTATGGTGATAACAGCTATCAATATCTTAGCCAAAAAAGCCTATTCAGACAATACATCAGATAATGCCAATACTGGGGGGCATGGCCAAGGATGAACACAGGATAGCAGCAGATTTCTTCAGCTCCACCAATTTCACTACACTGACAGGAATTAATTACTTAAACAATTAATTTATGAAGTAATTTTCTTTCTAAATATGTTTGTTTTATATATTTCTTGAACTATATCTAAAAAAGAAAGGACATTTTAACAATATTCCTGTCAGAAATCACATTGGAAATTTTCCTGTCAGTTTCTCTGTGTGAAATGAGTTCCAGTAAGACAATTTCTCAAGACTCCAGCATCAAGAAAGAACTTCAGTCTCTGATAACTACAATCCAGCAACTTACTGCCAAGATGGATAAACTGGATACTAAAATTGATACCTTCATAGAAAAAACTACAAAACAAATAGACTTGTTACATATAGACTTGCAACAACAGAAGATCCAGATTACAGGCATAGAAGAGGCTGTAAATGACATGGAAAATAGAATCCAAGAAGAGGAAATCAACACTGAGTTTTTGCTGAAACAAAATACACATCTATAAACAAAGCTTGATGACCTGGAAAATAGATCTAGGCGCAATAACATTAGGATTTTTGGACTGCCAGAAAATATTGAAGGTAACAATATTACTTCTTCGGTTAACAGCATGGCTCCCTAAAACTTTAGACTTACCAGAAGCATTCTCCTTTGGTTTCGAAGAGCCCATAGATCTATAGCTAATACTAACTCTAACAAAAGTATCCTAGATCAGTTATAGTTAGATTTCTATCATCTTCTGATAAAGAGATGGTTCTTAAATCTGCTTGGGCTAAAGCTCCTGTTAAAGTTAATGAGACAACTGTGCGTTTTGATAATGACTATTCTTCCTTGGTAATAACTAAAAGAAAAGTCTTTCAGCCATTAATAAAGGAGCTTAAAAAAGCACAGTTTAAAACCTACCTTCTGTTTCCTGCCAAGCTAAAAATCTTCCTTCCTGATGGTCCTAAAATTTTTGATGACTTAGACTCTGCATTGCTGTTTATCAAAAAAAATAAGATTCTGGATAAAATAGAGGAAATGGAATGGGCTAGTCCTTCATTAAAGAGGTTGGCAACTGAAACTTCGTGGAAGACTTCAGAGAAGAAGAAGAGACTAAAAAACAAATGACATGTTCTTTCTTTTTTTTTTTTCTTTTTCTCTCTCTCACTTTAATTTTCTTCATTATTAATCTTTTTAAATATAGTTTCTGCATTTTCAGAAAGCCACAAATATTCTGAAAAAGATTTAATCAAAGTTATTTTCTGTGTACAAAGAGCTGTTTTGTCTCATAATCAGTCAAGATATCTGAGGAACTAATAACAAGCTATCATTCAATATGTTTATCTTTCTGATTAAGGTCAGTAACCTGATACTTTCTTTTTTTTTTCTTTCTCTCACTTCTCTTCTTTTTTTATTTTTTTTTAAACAATAACATTCTACTTAGATTATGCAGTGGGTAAGTGGTGGGGGAGGGCAGGCAGAGAAATGTGATGAGAATATGATAAATGGAATGATAATTTATTTATTCCTTGTAAAAAGTTTATATGCTGTTTAAATGCTATTGCTAATTATACTTTCTTGATTATATTGCTTATGCTTATTCACAAATAATATGTCATGCTTTAATTAATAATAATTTGAACTAAATAATAGTAAATAGTATGTTTTATTTCCATCTTTATTAATATAAACAGCAAATAATATTCCACTGTAAATACTTTTTATAGCTTCCTTTTACATTTTTTTATCTTTGCTTTGCTCTCTCTTATTTCCTACTTTCTTTTCTTTTCTTTGTTCTTTCTCTTTATTCTCTTTCATATTAATATATTGACATTTTTTTGATCATGCAGGTATAGTAAATAATAAGATTTGTATAAAAATTGAATTGGGGCAAAAATAATCTGTTCTATCACATATTAATAACTTTGGGCTTAGTTTCACTTTCATAGAGGCTGTAATAACTTGTAAAATGCTTCGCGAAGGTTTTGCTATGTTTAGCTTCACTTATACTGTTAAATGAATGTCAGTCACTTGTTTTTAACAAAATTCCCGCCAAAATCTGAAGGGAGACAATTTGGGATGTGGGTTACCTCTTGAACAGTGTCCTCGAGTTGTTTTAAAAGCTTCAAGACTCAGAACTCATGCAGAGAAGCTGAAAGCAGTCAATTTGAACTTTGACCCCAGAATTCACACTGACACATCGCAGATTCATGAAGAACACTCAACCAGGAAGTAGAACTGCTGCATATGCGACTCTGTGATGGAAAATGAACTCTTTATCATTTAAATGTGAGTTATTTCATATAATTACTTAGTTATTTATGTTATAATTTATAAAATACGTAAGTTATAATGATTTTAAATTATGCAGTTTCTCATAGTAAGCAAATGTGATTTTTTAGAAGGCATAGAAAGTGAAACATTTATACAAGTGTTTTTGAAAGTTTACTTGACTGCAGCATATTAATGTATGTAAAAAACTTATGATTTAAGTATATACACTGCTATGTTTCATTTGATTTAAATGATTGACAAGCATAAATAACTTTATGACTCTATTCTGGAAGAAGTTGTCATCTGCCATATTTTAAAGCAGCAGTTTAGATATACAAAATACAGATGGCTTTCTTCACAATAAAGCAAGTGTTTTTGAGAACTTGCTTAACTATGCAGTATGATCTATAGCAATACCTATAAATATAATATTTTATTATACTGACAATAATATGTATGAGAAAAAAGCCCTGATACAAGTAATTTAAAGTCTTTTGGAAGCTGTTAACTGCATTTACATGACAGAGTATAAATACATCTTAATATATGTAATGTATGAACCATATTAGCCAAAGTTATTGATCTAATTGAACATTAGAACTTATTTTTACAAACTTTGAATAAATTAATGCGTAGATATGCCCTTCCTTTTTTTTTCTTTCTCTTCCTCTCTCACGTCTTTTATTTCTTTCTCTCTTCTTGATTCCTAATATCAAGTTTATTTGAATGCTATTTGAATATTAATGTATTATATTAAATAGATGTATATAGTAGTATGAATAGTTTTTTTAAAAAAAAAAGTTTCTCTTAGTATATATGATGCTGTCTTATCAAATGTGTAGTTTTGTCTTACCAGATAATCTAATTGAAAGTTGTTAATTTAAGTTAAATATAATAAGTATTAAATTGATAAGGTGGCAGCTGAGGTACTGCTGCTTAGTGTAGGGGGTTAACTTGAGTAGCATGTACTACTCTAAGTTGGAGTTTTTAACTCCAGGCTGGGTGCAAGGTTTAATCCTTACATTATTTTCTCTTGTTTACTGTTGTATGTATATAGTTTTGACATCCACAATACACTTTGTAAGCTCATTGTCACTACAAACAAAATTAAATCTTATACAAAATCCCATAAGAAACTCAATAAATACAGCTATATCTAAAGGTACACCTAAAGGAGGAGATATAACATTACTTATTTTGTTAATTGTTATTTTAATCATAAGTTTTCTATGTTTCAAAATTGCCAAATGACTTCTCTAAAAGGAATTTCTTTAAACATTAATGGATTGAATAATCCGTGTAAAAGGGCAAGCCTAATAAGATACATTAATTTACATAAGGCCAACTTAGTCTTTCTGCAAGAAACACATCTCTTGAAAAAAGATATTGATAAACTAGCCACAAACAAATATACAGTATTGGTTAGTTCGGAGCACACTCAGAAAAAAAGAGGAGTGGCTATTTTATGGAATAAAAGTATGCCCATTCCTAAAACTATTAAGTCTTATGAAGATGATAAAGGAATGTTTTGTATGGTTACAATACAAATTAATGGGAAGACTTATACATTAATCAATGTATATTGGATACCTGGAATTGGTATTAATACAGTGAAATACCATCTTGATATGATCATATCATTCTCTATAGGAGATATTATTTTAGCTGGAGACTTTAATTGTATACTACATGAAAATGACACTACCACTATAGGAAAAAGGAAAATTACATCTAATGCAAAACATTTAAAGGATTTTGCTAATTCTTATCATTTAAATGATATTAATAATCAGATAGATTCAAAATCATTACCATATACATTTTTTTCTAACAGATACAAAACTTATTCAAAAATAGATAGAGTCTTTATTTCTAACCAGATGGTAACAGAATTAATTAACTCTAAAATCATTTCATGTCCTATATCTGATCATAATTCAATTGTCTTTGAGTTTATGATAAAAAATACTTACAATGTTCAGATCAAAAGGATACCAGCATACTTAACTCAATTAAAAGACTATAAAGAATATATACTTTCAGAAGTACAACATTTTCTAGATATAAATAATACTCCTGAAGTCTCCATTGTTTATGTTTGGGATTCTTTAAAATCATATCTATATGGACAAAGTATCAGATGGTATAATAATAAAAGGAAATCTTGGGATCAGGAATTGTTAGATATTCAAAGTAAACTAGATTCTTATAAACATAATAATAAAGAAAATATTATGGATAAGAAAGTCATTGAAAAAATAAACAAACTAAATGAGAAATACAAAGAAATTTTAACTCATAAAGTTAAAATAACTTTAGAGAAATACAAGTTTTTGTCTTACTCAATAAGCTCCAAATACTTACATAGACTTAAAAACAAAACAAAAAGGTTGAATAAGCAGAATCATATCAAAGAAATCTTTTCTCTAAGGAAAAAGAAGAATGTTTCTAGTCTACCAGAAATACTAGATGAATTTAGAAATCACTTTCACAAAATTAATCATAATAACGTTATCATGGAACCTAACGATAAAATAAGGGAATTTATAACCACAAACATGAATAAAAAACTTAATAAACAGCAGATTAAACTATTGGATAAAGGTATTTCATATACAGAGGTTGTTACACAAATAAACAAGCTTAAATCAAACAAAGCACCAGGTAATGATGGTATTATACCAGAGATATATAAAATCATTCCTAAAAGTACATACTCATTAATACATAAGGTTTTTATTTTGGCCCACAATGAGCTAATAACACCCCCCCCCATCTTGGCAATATACATTTATTTCGCCAATCTTAAAACCTAATAAAGAACCAACTAGATGTACTTCATATCGGCCCATCTCACTACTTAATGTTGATTATAAAATGTTTATGAGTATTTTTGCTGATAGATTGAAAACAATCATCCCTGGCATTATAGATGTAGATCAGACAGACTTCATTGTAAATAGAAATACTTTTGATAATATAAGGAGAACTCTAACATTAATTGATTTTGCAAATAGGAAAAAGAAAGATTTAACTCTTATTAGTCTTGATATAAGCTCAGCATTTGATTCAGTAAGTTGGGACTACTTGTTTACCTTACTGAAATGCATAAACTTCTCAGAAGCATTTGTAAATCTAATTGAGCATTTATACAAAGGAACATTGGCTTATATTAAGATAGGAACATATGTCTCACAAAAAATACCAATTTTTAAAGGTACAAAACAAGGGTGTCCACTCTCTCCACTATTATTCACTTTAATAATGGAGCCTTGGGCTAATTTGATCAGAAACAGTACTGACATGGAGGGATTTGAAATAGATGAAAATACGACATGTAAAATTCAACTCTTTGCAGATGATGTTCTAATTACATCAGCAGGATCTAATTCTTCTATGCAGTCTCTGTTTGATAAAATGATAAATTTTAAAAGTATTTCTGGTTTAATATTCAATGAAGAAAAAACTAAAATATTACCAATATATACACGAAAAAATGTTCTCATTAATGATTTTACTAAATATGTACCCAATTCAGGTCAGATAACTTATTTAGGTATAATATTATCTAAGGATATTAAATCTATTATACATAATAATTATAATACCTGTCTTCTTAATATACAAAATCTCTTTAATACCTGGAATAATATGTTTTTTACTATGGAAGAGAGACTCACAATTATTAAAATGATAATATTCCCCAAGATATTATACTTAATACAATCAATAATACTTCCACCTACAAAAATAATTATCAAAAAATTGAATACACTAATTTTAAATTTCCTATGGGCACCTAATAGACCTAGGATTGCTTTAAAGAAACATACTAATAGTTGGTCTCAAGGGGGTATTTCTTTTCCAGACTTCAATTTATATACTATCTCTTCTATTATAAAAGTTATTACTTTATTAATCGATCAATCATATGTTGCAAAATGGAAAGATTACTGGGAGATAATTAGTATTCACTTCATGAAAATTTCCTTAACACATAAAAATATGATTATAAATAATTCCATGTTATGGTTACTAAAATAATTTTGCACTTCACCTATTACACCTAAACATATAGTTAGTTACCCATTTAACATTATTGTTAGCTATCATAACTTTATATTCATGCATCCTAAATATAAAGAATGGAATTTTATTATATTCCCTATAATGTATACTCGGGGTATGCTTTTGTCATCCACTTCTGAAGGAACTCATTTAACTACAGATAATGATCTAAAGTATTGGTATCAGTTGATATCTGATAATAAAGTTAAAAATCTAGATTTCTTAAAACAAGAATTTGATCTAAAAGAAACTTGCTGGTTAGAGGTTCACCCCTTTAGACAACATCTCATTGATAAACTAGATCTAATGTCTATAACAGTTAAAGAATCTGTCCCAACATTGATTGATTACTTGATATTAAATTTACAACATAAAGTTTCTAATAAAGGTAAGCTTTCATACATACATAAAATTATCAGACAAGAAACTTTTTACAGTGTAGATACCTACTGGAATTATTTCATTTCCATTGATGGTGATCCACCAAATCAACAAGATAAACAATATATATTGGAATCTGCCTATAAAACTACGTCTTCCATTATCTGGAGACTTTTTACATGGAAATTTTTACATAGATCCTTTTATACACCTTTGATGATGAATAAAATAAATAATAAAGATAATCTATGTAAAAGATGTAATGTAGAAATTAATGCAGACTGGGCTCATATGTTTTATGACTGTATAAAATTGAAAGAATATTAGAAGTCAATTAATGAATTTTTGCAGGCTCTTTTTACAGATAATTTTATTATTTCTAAATCTCTTATATTATTTAACACACCTGTACCTCAAAGTGTTAAAAAGGTTAAGCTTCCCTTGTCATGGTCTATCCTAGCAGTGGCTAGAAAAATAATAACTAGAAATTGGATTTCAGATACACCTCCTTCGTTTAATGAATTTAAAAATGTTATGAATATAGTGTGCCATATGGAATTGAATACAGTGAAGTTAAGAACTACTAGAAAAACGTCTTATTATATTGTATGGGATAATTTACAAAACTTGTTAAACAAATCTTAACTTCAATAACATGGTATTTTAGTTTAAATAAATTGATCTGATTGTAGTGAATGTCTTTGTAAATACTTTGGTTGTTTTGTTGAATGTTATAATCATATCTATTTTAATCACTTGTATAAAATTGTTATGATATTTTCTTGTATGTTAAAAACAATAAACTTGTTTTAAAAAAAAAAGATAATGCCAATACCAGCTAGACACAGAAAGGACACTGAAGGCAGTCAGATATACTATCTCCAGTGCTGATGCTGACATGATCCTGGTGGAGCCGTAGAAATCATATGCTGAGCAAATAAAGTGTCAAGCTTGTAAGAGGTGATTAAACAGTATTTCAAGTAAACATGTGTGATTCTTTGATGTTTTACCATTAAGCATTTTGTGAACAGTAATGTATATTTTCATTGTAATATATTTAAAGATGATATATTAGAAACTGCATTCTGATTATTATAACTATGCAAATATGGGTAGTATCACATTTGCAGCTAGTAAGTATTATTATTTAAACCCCATCCCCCAGTAACAGAATTAGTGAAAGAGAATAGAGAACAGCTCAGCTAGATTAGTGGTAATCTGCTGTGGTCATGGTGTGCAGGGTGCTGGGTTCAAGACTTGTAAGGGCTGATTATTTGGGGGTAGGGAGAGTGGCCTAATGGTTAAGGTGCTTGCCTTACAAACACAAGGTGCAGGGTTTGAGTCTCACAAGAGATAATTGGCTAGGCTTAAAAATGGCTTGCAAGGGCAGTTAGCTTAGTACTAATCTATGAACCTATGAACCTATAAGAATGCCCAAATGTACATGTACAACATATATGTAAATATGTGCATATGAATGCCTTAATACACATGCACACATATGTAAGTACATTCATAACAATGCCTTAAGGCACATGTTAAACGTATATGTACAGTGGATATAAAAAGTTTACACACCCCTGTTAAAATGCCAGGTTTTTGTGATATAAAAAATGAGACCACAATAAATAATTTCAAAACTTTTCCCACCCTTAATGTGACCTATAACCTGTACAATTCAATTGAAAAGCAAACAAATCTGTTAGGGGAAAAAATATAAAAAATAAAAAACGTGCAATACGCTGGTTGCATAAGTGTGCACACCCTCAAACTAATACTTTGTTGTGTGTGCACATTCTTAAACTAATACAAGCCTAAATGGATTATTAGAATGCAAGCAGGTAGGGGTAGTGGTTTAAATGATAGAGTGTCTTTGAAACTGTTTTTGAAATTAAGGGGAATATGATTAGTTTACTTTTTATATTTTTTATACATATTTATTAAATAATATAGGATCATAGGAGGTTAGTAGGCTAATGGCCCTGGGGCCCTTACAAGCCTATCCAAGAGTTTATCCCTAATAAGAAAGCTCAGTTAGCACCTGCACCCCTGTCAATTAGGAGCACAGGTGGAACCCCTGGGACAAATTTGTGGTTTCAAAAACCAATAAACAGTGCTGTGTAAAATGAACTGCAAATACATAAACTACGCCAAAGTAAAATTTAATGCAAAGCTTTTGGGCTAACCACCCTTCATCAGTACATAAAGTATTACATTTCATTTTCACTTTTAAATAGGGCACAGTTAAAGTCACATGTCACAGCCAGCCTATCATCATTTATTATCAATTATTGCATTTAAAACAACAGTACCTAAACTTTGCACACACACACACACACACACACATATATATATATATATATATATATATATATATATATATATATATATAGTATATAAATAATGTATATAAATAATATATATATATATATATATATATATATATAAAATATATAAAGAGCATGAAAACTTTTAAATATTCAGACAGCCTTTCTGTAATACAATGAGAGTATCTTAAAAAAACTATAAGAATGTTATTAAAACTAAATATTCTCCCTTTGTCTTTTTACCAGTACAGGTTTCAAACTAACTGCATTATTCAAACCTGGTTCAGCATCTGCCTGAAGTCTAATAATCCATTCATATTCCTTCAATTCTAACGTGTTATTCATGTCACCTCCTCTATTTCCCATAGTCACTGTATCTATTCCCTCTAAACTTAAACTTATGAGTACTATTATTCTCAGATATATGCTTACTAAGAGCATTAGTGGCCACATTTCTTCTGATTTCCGATTTGTGCTCTACTATTCATTCTCTTAATTTCCTTGTGGTCTTACCTACATAAAATGATGTACATGATACACATGTAGCTAGGTATACCACTTGAGTTGTATTACAGGTTACATTAGTTATAAAAGTATATATTTCATTGGTTATAGGGTGTTTAAAATTATCTGTTCCATCACAGATATCACTACAACAACTACAATTATATAATTATATAAAAATGGACAATATTAATGGCTATGCCTGAGATTAAGAATATAGTTGGAGAGAGACCTCAATTTTCTTATAGGAATTCTAAAACACTGAAACAAAAATTGTGTTACAAGGACTTTAGGGAGATTAAAGAAAGGGTTCAATGGAAAGTGTTATAATTGTAGTTGTTGTAGTGATATCTGTGATAGAACAGATAATTTTAAACACCCTATAACCAATGAAATACAGTTGTACAGATGCTTGTGTACTACAATGGTGTACTGTTTAGCATAGTTGTCTGTATCGTCTGAAGTGTTGATGGTGTGAAGCTACAAATACCCTCCCTTAGCAGGTTCTTGTTAGGTTTTGAGAAGTTTTTTAGCTTGGTTATGGTTGGGGGGTTGGGGAGTTGGGGGGATAGAAACTTTGAATGAGACATTCCGATGATCTGATCTCACCAGGGAAGAACATGCAATGGGAGTGGTGCAGTGGTCACCATTGTTGGTGAGAATGAAGTCCAGAATGTCATCTCCCCTTGTGGGGGATGAGACAAGCTGGTATAGTGCATTAGAATTGATGAAGTCAAGGAATCATTGAATGAGTGCATTAATGCAGGAATAGTTCACTCAGTCTTTGGTGGGGTAGTTGAAGTCACCAAGCATCAGGGTGTTAGAGGGTACCTTAATGGAGTCAAGTAGATCCAGGTAAGAGAAATGGGAAACCTGAGTCATCTAGGGGAGTCTATAGCTGGCTATAACTTGGGTGCGTGTCTTTCCAACTGTCAGTTGCACATGGAGTAGTTCCAGTGCATCATGCTGGCCAACCAGTCAGGAGGTGTGCCTGTCCTTAATGAAGATAGAGACTCCAATAGTCTTAGTCTTCCCGACCTCATGTTGGGGTTGGAATGTGTAGAATGAGGTATAGCCTGGTAAGGCAGGGTTGTTCCCCACAGCTTTGAACCAAGTTTCCATGACCGCACAGATATTGGCATATTCCAGTGCAAGGAGACCCTCCAGTGAGTGCATTTTCAGGTTAAGGCTCCTAGTGTTAAGCAGCATGACCTTCAATTTGCTTTTTGACAGATCTTTTATGTCGGAAGATTTGTCTTTGGGACATTGCCTAAAAAAGGCACAATGGGGGAGGTGAGAGCCTTGGCCAAGATCTGGAAACACAGTGGTGACAGGTGGAGGCCATTTCTGGCAAAGCATCAAGGCCTGTCAACCGTGTCATCCCAGGCAGACAGATACTGGATCCCCTTGGAATGACACCAGAAACTAAGCCAATTGTTGAAGTCAATTATTTTTGTTGGTATTGTGCTATCATTCTTGGTGAAGGTAGGATGCTGCTTCGAACTAGGGTCATACCTGCCTGGGACACATACTCTGAGAGCTCAATCATGTCTCTCTTCATATAATCTAGGGAGGTACATCTCAAGTCATTCACACCAACATGGTCAATGATAGAGTTGTACTTGTACTTGTTGTGGAGAAACTTAAGTGCATGTGTGATGTGGCAGATTCTGGCACCAGACAGTCTACTGACCATGGCCTTCTCCTTGTCAAGCCTGGTGAGGGGGGCATTGGTGTGTCTCACAACTGAGTCACCAATGACAAGTATGTTTGGTTTATTGTTATGTCTTGTCGGCTGTGATGGTTTATTGTTTTGCCTTATGGGCTGTGTTTGTGAGACACTGGTGTATTGTCTGCTGTGTGTGATGTGTTTGGTGCTGTGTGTGGAATGTCTGTGAGTGTGTTTTGGGGGTCTCTGTTGTTTAGGTGTGTGACTCTGTGATGTTGGTGGTGTAGTGTTTGTGCTGGCAATCTCCTCTTTGTCAGGAGTACTGACTGCGATGTGAGAGCATGAATTCCAGGTTACTGATGTAGATGCATTTCTTCAAGTAGAAGAATTATGTGCCAGGAGAAGAGGACTGTCCGTGAACAAGAGGTAGTTGCTTCACTGTCTCAGTATGCCCATGTCGACTAGGCTAGCAGGAGAAACTGATGGGAATTGTCCAGACATAGTGTTCTGAATGCTTGAGCAGACTTATAGAGAGAGGGTTTGATAAGGGTTTATCCACAAGAGTGTACACCACAGGAACCTTGTTAAATGTAAAGTAACTGGCTTGAAGTACAAGTGCTAAACCCAAAACTAAAATGCTAGAATAATGGATAAATTTAATCAGGCTACTAACAAGCAGTAATAAATGCAGCAGAATAAAAGCATTTGAACACTTAAGAGTACACAGCAAAAATAATGTAATAAAGCAGGAAAAACACAATTACAGTAAAAGCAGCTGAATAAAGTGTAATTTTTTTAAGCAGAGAGGGAGGAAACAAAAGATAGTACAAGATTAAGGATCAAACATGGTAGTCCTACCCAAATAATCTCACTGCACTCAGATGAATGGTCAAATGAGATGGGACTGGGAGGAGTGTCTAAAATCAAATTAACAGCAGGGGTGGGCAATTCCAAACCCAGCAAGTTTAAGACTATAACAACACTTGGGTGGGAAGGCAGGAAAAGCAAACAGTGCAGACAAAATAGGACACAAACAACACAGAAAATATATAATTGCTGCAGATACAAAGCAAGTGCAAAAAAAGGATACTTATCGCCTATCAGATGGTTGTAAAATCCTACACAGCCAGGAGATTAACTCTGTTTTCACAGTTCTGCACAAATTCAGAGAAATGTAAGTCATTATAGGAGTACTACACAAAGAATATACCCTCAGGCTATCAGATAAAACAGGAGTGTTGGCTAATAGCTAAATACCTAAGGTGGGCTGGCTCAAATGAAAGCAATGTCAACCCCTGCATGAATCTAGCTACTGAACTACCCTAAGAAACAAACACTGCAGACAAAATAGGACACAAACAACAAAGCAAATATATAATTGCTGTACAGTACAAAACAAGTGCAAAAATATATACCTATCAGTTTATTTATCAGATGGTTATAGAATCCAACACAGCCAGGAGATTAACTCTGCTTTATCAGTTCTGTACAGATTCAGAGAAATGTTAGTCTTTATGTTTTATGTTGTTTCAAAAATGTATATATTATTTATGAAAATGTATATTTTTATATTGTATGGCATAATAGTAAGTTTGTGTGATTTGATACTATTTTATTACTTAATTCTGTTAAATGCAGCCTTTGATTAGTTGCATGCAATCACATTATTCTAATTAAACTGAAGTGATAGTATTAATATACTAGATAGTTACTTCTCACTTTAAATGGTCTGAAGAAGCAACATGATGAAACAGACAAACTGCTTTTTGGCACCAGCAAGGAAACAAGGGACTATGTGCTTTCTTGTCAGCCCTACCCAGCCTGCCCCCCATTGAAAGGCTTGCAATGTTAGGGGGACTACTGACTGCAAATAAACTGAAAACCAAACAGTCAAACTGTTTTTTTTTTTTTTTTTTTTGTGACCAGCAAGGAAACAAGGGACGCTATATTTTCTTGTAAGGCCTACCCAGCCTGACACCCCCCCCCCCACCCATTGAAAGGCTTGCAATGCTAGGGGACTTCTGACCGCAAATAAACTGCAAACCAAACAGTCAAACTGTTTTTTTGCAAATAGCAAGGAAACAAGGGAGTCCGTACTTTCTTGTCAGCCTTACTCAGCCTGCCCCAGCCCCCTATTGAAAGGCTCACAATGCTAAGGGAATATTAACTGCAAATAAACTGAAAATCAAAAATTCAAACTGTTTTTTTGTCACCAGCAAGGAAACAAGGGACTCTATACTTTCTTGCCAGTCCTACCCAGCCTGCCCCCCCCCCCCCCATTGAAAGGCACACAACACTAGGAGACTACTGACTGCAAATAAACTGAAAACCAAACAGTCAAACTGTTTTTTTTTTGTCATCAGCAAGGAAACAAGGGACTCTATACTTTCTTGTCAGTCCTACACAGCCTGCCCCAGCCCCCTATTGAAAGGCTCACAACACTAAGGCACTATTAACTGCAAATAAACTGAAAATCAAAAATTCAAACTGTTTTTTTTTTCACCAGCAAGGAAACAAGGGACTCTATACTTTCTTGTCAGCCCTACCCAGCCTGCGCCCACCCCCTATTGAAAGGCTCGCAACGCTAGGGGACTACTGACTGCAAATAAACTGAAAACCAAACAGTCAAACTGTTTTTTGTCAACAGCAAGGAAACAAGGGACTCTATAATTTTTTGTCAGCCCTACCCAACCTGCCACCACCCCCCCATTGAAAGGTTTGCAATGCTAGGGGACTACTGACTGCAAATAAACTGAAAACCAAACAGTCAAACTATTTTTTTGTCACGAGCAAGGAAACAAGGGACTCTATAATTTCTTGACAGCCCTACACAACCTGCCCCCCCCCCCCATTGAAAGCAGTGCAACGTTAGGGGACTACTGACTGCAAATAAACTTAAATCCAAACAGACAAACAGTTTATTAATCACCAGCAAGGAAACACAGGACTCTATACTTTCTTGTCAGCATCTACCCAGCCTGCCACCCCCCTATTGAAAAGCTTGAAATGGTAGGGGACTACTGACTGCAAATAACCTGAAAACTAAACAGTAAAACTGTTTTTTTTGTCACTAGCAAGGAAACAATGGACTCTATCTTAAAGTCCTACCCAGCCTGCCCCCCCCCCCATTGAAAGGCTCGCAACACTAGGGGACTACTGACTGATTCTGTTCCTCAGAATCCCCAACCACCCATATTAACCTGCATGCATTTACACAAATCATATCCACCCCTACCAGGATAGGTAAACCCAACCAAAAAGAAAGTATACTTGACTGGGTAGACATAAACAGTCACCCCCAACTGTACACCTCTGGTACCCACCTTAATGGCCTAAGCGATCACCTTCTCACATATGTAATTAAGCACAAAACCATTAATTCCCAACAACCCTTACTCAGAAAGGTTAGAAACAATAAAAACTTTGACCCTGCCAAATTCCAAAAAGAACTAAACTCATGTAATTGGTCTATTCTAAAACATCTGCCCTTAGAGGAAGCAGTAGCATACTTTAACAACAAATTCCTTGAGATCCTTGATTTGCATGCACCTGTTCATTCAAAGAGAACCAAGGCAAAAACTGCACCATGGCTTTCTATAGAGTCTAAACTCAAAATTACCCTTGAAAACAAAGCATGAGCTTTATGGCGTTCTTCTAAAGACATCCAAGATCACATTAAATACAGGCAATCCAGGAACGAAACCAAAAAATCAATTTTACAAGACAAAAAACAATACTACTGTAGTTTACAGACAGTAAATCAAAATAACCCTCAGAAGTTTTGGCCAGGTTTAAATAATCTACTACATCCTGGACAAACGTCAACCCCAATCCCTGTTACTACTATTGATAAAACCCCTGAAGATGTTTCTGATAGTTTTAACCAATTATTTACTGAAACAATTCAAGCCCTAGCTAGCCAACTACCTCCTAGCTCCCCTGGTCCTGAAAGTAGCATCCCTAGAAACCTACTTGCGTTCAGCTTCCAACCAGTTGCCACTTCACTTATCCATACCTTGATCAAAAAATTAAAACCCACTACACTTTCTGCTGATCAACTCCTGCCGAGTACCTACAAAAATCAGCTGATGCTATTGCTTACCCGTCTCAATACTAATCAATCGAACCATAGTAGAAGCTAAAATTCCCACCATCTGGAAAATATCCTATGTAATCCCACTTCACAAAGGAGGCAGCTCTACTGAATTCTCCAATTATAGGCCAATAGCTATACTCTCTCCACTTGCAAAGATTATGGAAAAATATATTCATAGACAACTCATGCACCACCTAATCCAAAATCGCCTTATGGCAGACACTCAGCATGGCTTCCGTCCTCATCACAGCACTACTTCAGCCCTCCTAGCCTTTACTAACACCATAAACCATAATCGCAACAATAATTATATATCCTCAGCCCTCTTTTTGGATCTTTCCAAGGCATTCAATATGGTTGATCACCAACTTTTAATCCACACCCTGCAAACATTCTGTCTAGATACTGGAGCCCTCCAATGGTTTCAATCCTACCTGAATGGTTGACAGCAGGCTGTCCTCTGGCAGAACAAACTCTCTAACCTTCTACCTAACACCCTTGGAGTACCACAAGGCTCTATACTAGGGCCGTTGCTCTCCATCTTCATTAACAACCTTTATACTGTCACCCCAAAAGTCAGCTGTATCCAATATGCTGATGACTGTACTCTGATTTGCTCAGCCACATCTCCAGTAGAGTTATGGTCAGCTACCCAGGCCACCTTTAATACAATAAAAAACTGGCTTTCTGAACATCGTCTGATCCTAAATCCTAAAAAAACTAAAATGCTGTTCTTTTCACCAACACGTAGGTCTACCACTTTCACCTTTACCATAAAATCAAATGATGGCACAATAATCTCCCCTGACCCATCTACAAAACTATTAGGTGTCATCATAGACAATAATCTAAAATTTGACCTACATGTTAACCAAACTATCAAAACCATCAATAAAAAACGAGGGTCACTTTACAGAATAAAAGCCTTCCTAACCCCTCCAGCTAAAATTGCCATAGCTCGCTCTCACCTTCTTTCAACCCTTCTGTATGCATCCCCTCTACTCTTGAATTTAAACAAGACTGTCCTTAACAAACTCTCAATTTGCTACAACCACATTGCCAGGTTTGCCACTGGGCTGCCTTTTAGGACACATAATTGTGTCAATCTAAAGCAGCTTGGGTGGCTTGAACTACCCAGCCTGATCCAGTATAACCAATTGATTATGGCCTATAAAATCCTCTATAATCCGGACAATACTCCTGCACTTAAAAATATTATCACCCCCTATAACAATCCTAGACCGCTTCGATCCTCTAACAATCTACTAATTTAGACTAGCAAAATTAATAACACAGCCAGTGATTCTCTCTTTGCAAACTCTGTAAGTAGATCCTGGAACTCACTTCCAGCTGATATTACCTTACTTTCCACCTTAGGTCAATTTAAAAATAGACTCAAACAACATTTGTCACTTAACTGGCTATGTCAATGTATCAAGTCTGGCTAACTCTCTCTAGAATGTGTAAAAATCTGTTAACCAGTTTACTGTGTAATTTAATTTAATCCTGACGTGCTCAGGATTAACTGTAACCTGTGGAACTTGTTTAACTTGCTTACTTATGTAATTTCTGTAAATAGTCTGTTTGTAATATGTAATGCTGGTATTATGTAATGCTGTATCTGCTTACCCTTGGAGCTTTTCTCCCCGGGCCTCCACTGAAAATGGACATGCATCCATTCGGACTATCCCTGTCAGCAAATGTAAAATAAATAAAAATAAAATAAGTAAATAAACTGAAAACCAAACAGTCAAACTATTTTTTTGTCATGAGCAAAAAAAAAGGGACACTATACCCTCTTGTCTGCCCTACCCAGCCCCCCCCCCCCACTGAAAGTCTCGCAATGCTAGTGGACTACTGACTGCCAATAAACTGAAAACCAAACAGTCAAACTGTTTTTTTTTTGTCACCAGCAAGGAAACAAGGGACACTATACTTTCTTGTCAGCCCTACCCAGCTTGCCCCCAACTACTGAAAGTCCCGCAACGCTAGGGGACAACTGACTGCAAATAAACTGAAAACCAAACAGTCAAACTGTTTTTTGTCACCAGCAAACTCTGTACTTTCTTGTCAGCCTTACCCAGCTTACTCCCCCCCCCCATTGAAAGGCTTGCAACGCTAGGGGACTGCTGAATGCAAATAAATTGAAAACCAAAGAGTCAAACAGTTTTTTTCGCCAGCAAAGAAACAATGGACTCTATAGTTTCTTGTCAGCCCTACCCAATCCCCCACCCCCTATTGAAAGTCTCGCAATGCTAGGGGACTACCAAACAATCAAACTGTTTTTTTGTCACCAGCAAGGAAACAAGGGACTCTACACTTTCTTGTCAGCCCTACCCAGCCTGCACCCCCCCCCCCATTGAAAGGCTTGCAGCGCTAGGGGACCACTGACTGCACAGAAACTGAAAACCAAATATTCAATCTGTTTTTTTGTCACCAGCAATGAAACAAGGGACTCTATACTGTCTTTTCAGCCCTACCACCCAGCTTGCCCCCCCCCCCCCATTAAAAGGCTCACAACGATTGGGGACTATTCACTGCAAATAAACTGAAAACCAAACGGTCAAACTGTTTTCTTGTCAACAGCAGGGAAACAAGGGACTCTGCACTTTCTTGTCATCCTCTGCCCAGCCTGCCACCCCCCCCCCCCCCATTTAAAGGCTCACAACGTTAGGGGACTGCTGACTGCAAATAAACTGAAAACCAAACAGTTAAACTATTTTTTTTTTGTCAACAGCAAGGAAACAAGGGACTCTATACTTTCTTCTCAGCCCTACCCAACCTGCCCCCCACCCTCCATTGAAAGGCTCGCAATGCTAGGAGACCAGTGACTGCAAATAAACTGAAAAACAAACAGTCAATCTGTTTTTTTTGTTACCAGCAAAGAAACAAGCGACTCTATAGTTTCTTGTCAGCCCTACCCAGCCTGCCCCCCCCCCCCCCATTTAAAGGCTTGCAACGCTAGGGGACTATTGACTGCAAATAAACTGAAAACCAAACAGTCAAACTGCTTTTTTGTCACCAGCAAAGAAACAAGGGATTCTATACTTTCTTGTCAGCCCTACCCTGCCTGCCTTCACCTTCGCCTGCCCCCCCCCCCCCATTAAAAGGCTCGGAACGCTAGGGGACTACTGACTGCAAATAAACTGAAAACCAAAGTCAAACTATTTTTTTTTGTCAACAGCAAGGAAACAAGGGACTCTATACTGTCTTTCCAGCCCTACCCAGCTTGCCACCCCCCCCCCCCATTGAAAGGCTCACGATTGGGGACTATGCACTGCAAATAAACTGAAAACCAAATGGTCAAACTGTTTTCTTGTCACCAGCAGGGAAACAAGGGACTCTATACTTTCTTGTCATCCTCTGCCCAGCCTGCCCCCCCCCCCCCCATTTAAAGGCTCACAACGCTAGGGGACTGCTGACTGCAAATAAACTGAAAACCTAACAGTCAAACTGTTTTTTTTTTTTTGTCACCAGCAAGGAAACAAGGGACTCTATACATTCTTGTTAGCCCTACCCAGCCTGCCCCCCCCCCCATTGAAAGGCTCACAACGCTAGGGGACTACTGACTGCAAATAAACTGAAAATCACAGTCAATCTGTTTTTTTTTTTTTTTTG
The DNA here is from genome assembly GCF_019279795.1 of Protopterus annectens. NCBI lineage: Eukaryota > Metazoa > Chordata > Ceratodontiformes > Protopteridae > Protopterus > Protopterus annectens. The sequence goes on along the minus strand of NC_056728.1, from coordinate 1,561,458,340 downwards.
TCACCAGCAAGGAGACAAGGGACTCTATACTTTCTTTTCAGCCCTACCCAGCCTGCACCTCCCCCCCCCATTGAAAGACTCGCAATGCTAGGGAACTACTGACTGCAAATAAACTGAAAATGAAACAGTCAAACTGTTTTTTTGTCACCAGCAAGGAAACACAGGACTCTATACTTTCTTGTTAGCACCTACCCAGCCTGCCACCCCCTTATTCAAAAGCTCGGAATGGTAGTGGACTACTGACTGCAAGTAAACTGAAAACCAAACAGTCAAACTCTTTTTTTTTCACCAGCAAGGAAACAAGGGACTCTATACTTTCTTGCAGTCCTACCCAGCCTGCCCCCCCATTGAAAGGCTCGCAACGCCAGGGGACTACTGACTGCAAATAAACTGAAAACCAAACAGTTAAACTATTTTTTTTTTGTCAACAGCAAGGAAACAAGGGACTCTATACTTTCTTCTCAGCCCTACCCAACCTGCCCCCCACCCTCCATTGAAAGGCTCGCAATGCTAGGAGACCAGTGACTGCAAATAAACTGAAAACCAAACAGTCAATCTGTTTTTTTGTCACGAGCAAGGAAACAAGGGACTCTATAATTTCTTGTCAGCCCTACACAACCTGCCCCCCATTGAAATCCGTGCAACGTTAGGGGACTACTGACTGCAAATAAACTGAAATCCAAACAAACAGTTTATTAATCACCAGCAAGGAAACACAGGACTCTATACTTTCTTGTCAGCACCTACCCAGCCTGCCACCCCCCTACTGAAAAGCTTGAAATGGTAGGGGACTACTGACCGCAAATAACCTGAAAACTAAACAGTAAAACTGTTTTTTTTTGTCACCAGCAAGGAAACAATGGACTCTATACTTTCCTAAAGTCCTACCCAGCCTGCCCCCCCCCCCCCCCCCATTGAAAGGCTCGCAACACTAGGGGACTACTGACTGATTCTGTTCCTCAGAATCCCCAACCACCCATAATAACCTGCATGCATTTACACAAATCATATCCACCCCTACCAGGATAGGTAAACCCAACAAAAAAGAAAGTATACTTGACTGGGTAGTCATAAACAGTCACCCCCAACTGTACACCTCTGGTACCCACCTTAATGGCCTAAGCGATCACCTTCTCACATATGTAATTAAGCACAAAACCATTAATTCCCAACAACCCTTACTCAGAAAGGTTAGAAACAATAAAAACTTTGACCCTGCCAAATTCCAAAAAGAACTAAACTCATGTAATTGGTCTATTCTAAAACATCTCCCCTTAGAGGAAGCAGTAGCATACTTTAACAACAAATTCCTTGACTTCCTTGATTTGCATGCACCTGTTCATTCAAAGAGAACCAAGGCAAAAACTGCACCATGGCTTTCTATAGAGTCTAAACTCAAAATTACCCTTGGAAACAAAGCATGAGCTTTATGGCATTCTTCTAAAGACCCTCAAGATCACATTAAATACAGGCAATCCAGGAACAAAACCAAAAAATCAATTTTACAAGACAAAAAACAATACTACTGTAGTTTACAGACAGTAAATCAAAATAACCCTCAGACGTTTTGGCCAGGTTTAAATAATCTACTACATCCTGGACAAACGTCAACCCCAATCCCTGTTACTACTATTGATAAAACCCCTGAAGATGTTTCTGATAGTTTTAACCAATTATTTACTGAAACAATTCAAGCCCTAGCTAGCCAACTACCTCCTAGCTCCCCTGGTCCTGAAAGTAGCACCCCTAGAAACCTACTTGCGTTCAGCTTCCAACCAGTTGCCACTTCACTTATCCATACCTTGATCAAAAAATTAAAACCCACTACACTTTCTGCTGATCAACTCCCTGCCGAGTACCTACAAAAATCAGCTGATGCTATTGCTTACCCCGTCTCAATAATAATCAATCGAACCATAGTAGAAGCTAAAATTCCCACCATCTGGAAAATATCCTATGTAATCCCACTTCACAAAGGAGGCAGCTCTACTGAATTCTCCAATTATAGGCCAATAGCTATACTCTCTCCACTTGCAAAGATTATGGAAAAATATATTCATAGACAACTCATGCACCACCTAATCCAAAATCGCCTTATGGCAGACACTCAGCATGGCTTCCGTCCTCATCACAGCACTACTTCAGCCCTCCTAGCCTTTACTAACACCATAAACCATAATCGCAACAATAATTATATATCCTCAGCCCTCTTTTTGGATCTCTCCAAGGCATTCAATATGGTTGATCACCAACTTTTAATCCACACCCTGCAAACATTCTGTCTAGATACTGGAGCCCTTCAATGGTTTCAATCCTACCTGAATGGTTGACAGCAGGCTGTCCTCTGGCAGAACAAACTCTCTAACCTTCTACCTAACACCCTTGGAGTACCACAAGGCTCTATACTAGGGCCGTTGCTGTTCTCCATCTTCATTAACGACCTTTATACTGTCATCCCAAAAGTCAGCTGTATCCAATATGCTGATGACTTTACTCTGATTTGCTCAGCCACATCTCCAGTAGAGTTATGGTCAGCTACCCAGGCCACCTTTAATACAATAGAAAACTGGCTTTCGGAACATCGTCTGATCCTAAATCCTAAAAAAACTAAAATGCTGTTATTTTCACCAACACGTAGGTCTACCGCTTTCACCTTTACCATAAAATCAAATGATGGCACAATAATCTCCCCTGACCCATCTACAAAACTATTAGGTGTCATCATAGACAATAATCTAAAATTTGACCTACATGTTAACCAAACTATCAAAACCATCAATAAAAAACTAGGGTCACTTTACAGAATAAAAGCCTTCCTAACCCCTCCAGCTAAAATTGCCATAGCTCGCTCTCACCTTCTTTCAACCCTTCTGTATGCATCCCCTCTACTCTCGAATTTAAACAAGACTGACCTTAACAAACTCTCAATTTGCTACAACCACATTGCCAGGTTTGCCACTGGGCTGCCTTTTAGGACACATAATTGTGTCAATCTAAAGCAGCTTGGGTGGCTTGAACTACCCAGCCTAATCCAGTATAACCAACTGATTATGGCCTATAAAATCCTCTATAATCCGGACAATACTCCTGCACTTAAAAATATTATCACCCCCTATAACAATCCTAGACCGCTTCGATCCTCTAACAATCTACTAATTTAGACTAGCAAAATTAATAACACAGCCGGTGATTCTCTCTTTGCAAACTCTGTAAGTAGATCCTGGAACTCACTTCCAGCTGATATTACCTTACTTTCCACCTTAGGTCAATTTAAAAATAGACTCAAACAACATTTGCCACTTAACTGGCTATGTCAATGTATCAAGTCTGGCTAACTCTCTCTAGAATGTGTAAAAATCTGTTAACCAGTTTACTGTGTAATTTAATTTAATCCTGACTTGTGCTCAGGATTAACTGTAACCTGTGGAACTTGTTTAACTTGCTTACTTATGTAATCTCTGTAAATAGTCTGTTTGTAATATGTAATGCTGGTATCATGTAATGCTGTATCTGCTTACCCTTGGAGCTTTTCTCCCCGGGCCTCCACTGAAAATGGACATACATCCATTCGGACTATCCCGGTCAGCAAATGTAAAATAAATAAAAATAAAATAAATAAATAAACCGAAAACCAAACAGTCAAACTATTTTTTGTCATGAGCAAAAAAAAGGGACTCTATACCTTCTTGTCAGCCCTACCCAGCCCCCCCCCCCCCCACTGAAAGTCTCGCAATCCTAGGGGACTACTGACTGCAAATAAACTGAAAACCAAACAATCAAACTGTTTTTTTGTCACCAACAAGGAAACACATAACTCTATACTTTCTTGTCAGCCCTACCCAGCCCCCCCACTCCACTGAAAGTCTCGCAATGCTAGTGGACTACTGACTGCCAATAAACTGAAAACCAAACAGTCAAACTGTTTTTTTTTTTGTCACCAGCAAAGAAACAAGGGACTCTATACTTTCTTGTCAGCCCTACAGAGCCTGCCCCCCACTACTGAAAGGCCCACAACGCTAGGGGACAACTGACTGCAAATAAACTGAAAACCAAACAGTCAAACTGTTTTTTGTCACCAGCAAGAAAACAAGGAACTCTGTACTTTCTTGTCAGCCTTACCCAGCTTACCCCCCCCCCCCCCAGTGAAAGGCTTACAACGCTAGGGGACTGCTGACTGCAAATAAATTGAAAACCAAAGAGTCAAACAGTTTTTTTGTCACCAGCAAGGAAATAAGGGACTCTACACTTTCATGTCAGCCTTACCCAGCCTGCCCCCACCCTACTGAAAGGCTCGCAATGCTAGGGGACGATTGACTGCAAATAAACTGAAAACCAAATAGTCAAACTGTTTTTCTGTCACCAACAAGGAGACTAGGGACTCTATACTTTCTTGTCAGCCCTACCCAGCCTGCACCCCCCCCCCCCTTGAAAGGCTTGCAGCGCTAGGGGACTACTGATTGCACAGAAACTGAAAACGAAATATTAAATCTGTTTTTTTTTTTGTCACCAGCAAGGAAACAAGGGACTCTATACCAGTGGTTCTCAACCTTTTCCAATGGCGACCCACCTTTGTCCCAGCAAAGTCCCACTGGGCCCGGGCGAGCCGCCAACGACTTTTTTATATCTATTCTACATTCTACAATCTACATACCTGAAAAACAGGAATTTCAATTGCAAACTTATTGTTTTTGTATCGTGAATTTAATGCTTTTTGTATACATCTGTCATTCTGTCTGTCTGACATACAGCTGCTGATAAATTCTGACAAAACGCTCGCCTAAGCCGGTCTAATGCAAGTATACAAAGACTCAAAAAGCTAAACGTTGCATTGTAATAGTAAAGTAAGACTGTTATTAAACATATGACAACCAGTACGGAAACTAAAAGTCTCTAAATTTAACTAAAAAATTATGTCGAAGACGTTTGTTCAGCAGTTGCACTGTTTCACGCCTAGTGTGACGGTTGGGACTGCATTCTGCTGACGAGTAAACTGATTCGGGGGCTAATGGTTGTCAGACACAGTCTCAAATCATCGGAAACACGGAGCTTATTCCTGTACTTAGTCTTCATGGCAGTCATCGCAGAGAACCCTGTTTCGCACAAATATGTTGTTGCAAAGGGCAATAGGAACGACATCGCTTCCTGTGAAATAAGTGGATATTCGTTGCCCACATGTAGCCAAAAGTCTGACAATTTCAATTTGTCAAATTTAGTCTTCAGAGTGGTGTCACAAGACAGTTCTATTAGCTGTGACTCCATTTCTGCTGCCAATGACAGTGAGGTCACATCTGTTTCAAACGGATTTCTAACCCATTTGAAGTTCTCTGTTGGCAGTGCTGGAAAATATTGCAGGAATTTTTTGCGCAATAAATCCAAATGACCGACTACGACAGTTTGTATTGCTGCCTGTATCACATCCGTTTTATGCTCAACATTCATTAAATGCTCTGACAAGAACGAAAATGCATCCATGCGTCCCTGTGCAACACGAATGCGCCAGTGCTCCAACTTCTGTATAAAAGCATTAATTTTGTCAGCATGTCTAGAGATATCATTGGCACGTCCTTGCAATGCCAGATTCAAGTCGTTGAGTGCGCCAAATACGTCAACGAGATAAGCCAACTTTGCCAGCCATTCTGTGTCAACCAAATGAGCAGCCAGTGGAGAGTTCTTGCTGGACAGAAACTGAAACACTTCACTTCGCAATTCATACAATCTCTGAAGAATTCTTCCTCTTGATAACCAACGCACCTCTGTGTGAAGGAGCAGATGAACATGTTCTGACCCCATTTCTGAACACAGTACTTCAAACAGGCGTGTATTCAAAGCACTAGCTTTGATGAAATTCACCATTTTCACTCCACTGGCAAGAACGTTGTGCAGGTCTTCGCTCAATTCCTTGGCTGCCAAAGCCTCTCGGTGTATGAAACAGTGATACGACACAGCTTTTGGAGCCATGTGTTTTACTCGTTGAACCAAACCTGATTTCTTCCCTGTCATGGCAGCTGCTCCATCTGTTGTAATTCCAATGCAGTTATCCCAATTCAAACCATTTTCTGTAATGAACTTGTCCAGTACTTTAAAAATTTCTTCGGATGTCGTTCGAGTTGATAGTTCATTGCAAAACATGAACTGCTCGTCAACACATGCTTCAGCCACGTTTACAAAACGAACATAAACCATGAGCATTGCACAGTTGGCAACATCTGTTGATTCGTCCAACTGTATTGCAAAGATTTTACTGGTTTTCAGCATTTTAACAAGTTGCTCATTGACATCAGCTGACATGTCTGCAATGCGTCTGCTAATAGTGTCATTAGACAGCGGAATGGTGCGCAACTGTTTGGCCATTTTCTCTCCTAAAATGGCCTGCACCATATCGAAGGCAGACGGAAGAATTAATTCTTCAGCAATAGTGTGCGGCTTTTTGGCCTTTGCAATGCGTAATGCCACTTTATAAGACGCTGTAACGGCGCTCGTATTAATGGTTGCACATTTTATAAATCGACTCTTCTGTTTCTGCAATTCATCGCGTTTTCGCTGAAAAAATTCAATGGCCATATATTCCTTTGTCAGTCAAACCGAATCCAAAGTTCTTCGTCTTCGTCTTCTTCAGCTTCATTTTCGTCGCTGGATCTTGCACACGGTGACTGTTCGGCAGCTGCACTTTCAGAAGGCCGTTTTAATTTCAAATATTTTTCCACACTAGCTAGCCACGCACGTGTCACGCATGCACAACAAACAATTACGTCAAAGCAGTAGCCAGACAAAAATAGCCCACCAGAATACTTCATCAATTTTTCACAACTTTTTGTGGGAGCATCCGCGACCCACCTGTGACGGCTACGCGACCCACTTGTGGGTCGCGACCCACAGGTTGAGAACCAGAGCTCTATACTGTCTTTTCAGCCCTACCCAGCTTGCCCCCCCCCCCCCTCCATTGAAAGGCTCACAACGATTGGGGACTATTCACTGCAAATAAACTGAAAACCAAACGGTCAAACTGTTTTCTTGTCACCAGCAGGGAAACAAGGGACTCTATACTTTCTTGTCATCCTCTGCCCAGCCTGACCCCCCCCCCCCCCATTTAAAGGCTCACAACGCTAGGGGACTGCTGACTGCAAATAAACTGAAAACCAAACAGTCAAACTGTTTTTTTTTTGTCACCAGCAAGGAAACAAAGGACTCTATACATTCTTGTCAGCCCTACCCAGCCTGCCCCCCCCATTGAAAGGCTCACAACGCTAGGGGACTACTGACTGCAAATAACCTGAAAATCACAGTCAAGCTGTTTTTTTTTTTTTTGTCACCAGCAAGGAGACAAGGGACTCTATACTTTCTTTTCAGCCCTACCCAGCCTGCACACACACCCCCCCCCCCGCATTGAAAGACTCGCAATGCTAGGGAACTACTGACTGCAAATAAACTGAAAATGAAACAGTCAAACTGTTTTTTTGTCACCAGCAAGGAAACAAAGGACTCTATACTTTCTTGTTAGCACCTACCCAGCCTGCCACCCCCTATTCAAAAGCTCGGAATGGTAGTGGACTACTGACTGCAAATAAACTGAAAACCAAACAGTTAAACTATTTTTTTTTTTGTCAACAGCAAGGAAACAAGGGACTCTATACTTTCTTCTCAGCCCTACCCAACCAGCCCCCCACCCTCCATTGAAAGGCTCGCAATGCTAGGAGACCAGTGACTGCAAATAAACTGAAAATCAAACAGTCAATCTGTTTTTTTTGTTACCAGCAAAGAAACAAGCGACTCTGTAGTTTCTTGTCAGCCCTACCCAGTCTGCCCCCCATTTAAAGGCTTGCAACGCTAGGGGACTACTGACTGCAAATAAACTGAAAACCAAACAGTCAAACTGCTTTTTTGTCACCAGCAAAGAAAGAAGGGATTCTATACTTTCTTGTCAGCCCTACCCTGCCTGCCTTCACCTTCGCCTGCCCCCCCATTGAAAGGCTCGGAACGCTAGGGGACTACTGACTGCAAATAAACTGAAAACCAAACAGTCAAACTATTTTTTTTTGTCAACAGCAAGGAAAAAAGGGACTCTATACAGTCTTTTCAGCCCTACCCAGCTTGCCCCCCCCCATTGAAAGGCTCACAACGATTGGGGACTATGCACTGCAAATAAACTGAAAACCAAACGGTCAAACTGTTTTCTTGTCACCAGCAGGGAAACAAGGGACTCTATACTTTCTTGTCAACCTCTGGCCAGCCTGCCCCCCCATTTAAAGGCTCACAACGCCAGGGGACTGCTGACTGCAAATAAACTGAAAACCAAACAGTCAAACTGTTTTTTTTTTTGTCACCAGCAAGGAAACAAGGGACTCTATACATTCTTGTCAGCCCTACCCAGCCTGCCCCCCCCCCCCCATTGAAAGGCTCGCAACGCTAGGGAACTACTAACTGCAAATAAACTGAAAATCACAGTCAAGCTGTTTTTTTTTTTTTTTTGTCACCAGCAAGGAAACAAGGGACTCTATACATTCTTGTTAGCCCTACCCAGCCTGCCCCCCCCCCCCCATTGAAAGGCTCACAACGCTAGGGGACTACTGACTGCAAATAAACTGAAAATCACAGTCAAGCTGTTTTTTTTTTTTTTTTTTGTCACCAGCAAGGAGACAAGGGACTCTATACTTTCTTTTCAGCCCTACCCAGCCTGCACCCCCCCCCCCCATTGAAAGGCTCACAACGATTGGGGACTATGCACTGCAAATAAACTGAAAACCAAACGGTCAAACTGTTTTCTTGTCACCAGCAGGGAAACAAGGGACTCTATACTTTCTTGTCAACCTCTGGCCAGCCTGCCCCCCCATTTAAAGGCTCACAACGCTAGGGGACTGCTGACTGCAAATAAACTGAAAACCAAACAGTCAAACTGTTTTTTTTTTGTCACCAGCAAGGAAACAAGGGACTCTATACATTCTTGTCAGCCCTACCCAGCCTGCCCCCCCCCCCCCCCCCCATTGAAAGGCTCGCAACGCTAGGGAACTACTAACTGCAAATAAACTGAAAATCACAGTCAAGCTGTTTTTTTTTTTTTTTTGTCACCAGCAAGGAAACAAGGGACTCTATACATTCTTGTTAGCCCTACCCAGCCTGCCCCCCCCCCATTGAAAGGCTCACAACGCTAGGGGACTACTGACTGCAAATAAACTGAAAATCACAGTCAAGCTGTTTTTTTTTTTTTTTTTTGTCACCAGCAAGGAGACAAGGGACTCTATACTTTCTTTTCAGCCCTACCCAGCCTGCACCCCCCCCCCCCCCCATTGAAAGACTCGCAATGCTAGGGAACTACTGACTGCAAATAAACTGAAAATGAAACAGTCAAACTGTTTTTTTTGTCACCAGCAAGGAAACACAGGACTCTATACTTTCTTGTTAGCACCTACCCAGCCTGCCACCCCCCTATTCAAAATCTCGGAATGGTAGTAGACTACTGACTGCAAATAAACTGAAAACCAAACAGTCAAACTCTTTTTTTTCACCAGCAAGGAAACAAGGGACTCTATACTTTCTTGCAGTCCTACCCAGCCTGCCCCCCCATTGAAAGGCTCGCAACGCTAGGGGACTACTGACTGCAAATAAACTGAAAACCAAACAGTTAAACTATTTTTTTTTGTCAACAGCAAGGAAACAAGGGACTCTATACTTTCTTCTCAGCCCTACCCAACCTGCCCCCCACCCCCCATTGAAAGGCTCGCAATGCTAGGAGACCAGTGACTGCAAATAAACTGAAAACCAAACAGTCAATCTGTTTTTTTTGTTACCAGCAAAGAAACAAGCGACTCTATAGTTTCTTGTCAGCCCTACCCAGCCTGCCCCCTCCCCCCCCCATTTAAAGGCTTGCAATGCTAGGGGACTACTGACTGCAAATAAACTGAAAACCAAACAGTCAAACTGCTTTTTTGTCACCAGCAAAGAAACAAGGGATTCTATACTTTCTTGTCAGCCCTACCCTGCCTGCCTTCACCTTACTGAAAGGCCTGCAATGCTAGGAGACCAGTGACTGCAAATAAGCTGAAAACCAAACAGTCAATCTGTTTTTTTTGTTACCAGCAAAGAAACAAGCGACTCTATAGTTTCTTGTCAGCCCTACCCATCCTGCCCCCCCACCCCCTCATTGAAAGGCTTGCAACGCTAAGGGACTACTGACTGCAAACAAACTGAAAACCAAACAGTCAAACTGTTTTTTTGTCACCAGCAAAGAAACAAGGGGCTCTATACTTTCTTGTCAGCCCTACCCAGTCTGCCCCCACCCCCCAATGAAAGGCTCGCAACGCTAGGGGATCACTGACTGCAAATAAACTAAAAACCAAACAGACAAACTGATTTTTGTCACCAGCAAGGAGACAAGGGACTCTATACTTTCTTGTCAGTACTACCCAGTCTGCCCCCCCCCCCCCCTGTTTAAAGGCTCGCAACTCTGGGGGACTACTGACTGCAAATAAACTGAAAATGAAACAGTCAAACTGTTTTTTTTTTTTTTTTGTCACCAGCAAGGAAACAAGGGACTATATTCTTTCTTGTCACCCCTACCCAGCCTGCCCCCCACTGAAAGGCTCACAACGCTAGGGGACTACTGACTGCAAATCAACTGAAAGCCAAACAGTTAAACTGTTTTTTTTTTTGTCACCAGCAAGGAAACAAGGTTATACTCTCTCCTACACTTAATTTTGTTACATTTGGAGATTAGCTCTGTAGCAAACTGCTCGGGGGGTCTGCAGCACTGGCAGAAATACGTTACATATTTCCCAATTACTCCTGTAACTAAGGCAAAGAGTACATTTTAAAAACAAGAGCCAAGGTTTAGGAAATCATCTTAATACTTTCCTTTTAAATACCTTACCTTTGGCAAAAACTGTGCATAGCTAGTCTGCACTGAAAAGACCTACTAGATTGGCTCTGCAGCCTCTGGGTCTGCTTGGGGACTACGTAACAGCATTCTCTCCAGTCAGACTGCTGTATCCCATAACAACCATACTAAGGAAGCACGATATTATATTTTCCACGTCTGCCACCATTTTTAAATTATACTCCTAGTGCTAGTGGAACTCATCTCCTGCAGTACTGTTAAATGAAAATATACCTATAAGACAGTACGTTTGCCTGCTTGGAATGTTATACAGTAATTTGCCTGCTCAAAATGTAAAGCTATCTATGTAGCTGCATGTTTTTAGGTTTTACATGAAATAAGGTGAAGTACATGTTTTGTTGATTTAGGTAGCTTGGTAGGAAGCTAGCGACCTACAAGCCTAGCACATATGCTGTTTACTGACATAGTAAAGTAGGATTAAGAGCCTAATAAGTATGCTTAGATGATTCCACAATAAATTATTAAGAATGATGAATGTTTATAGCATTATTCTTGCCTAATTTTACACTAATATCATAACATAACATGGCAGGTATATAGCAGAACATTGTGGCTATAGGTGTTACTGTGCTAACTTAAGTAAAGGTCTACTGGATGTAGCTGTTTTAAAAAGAATTTACTGTTAAGAGCTAAGGGACTGATGAATATAGCTGCCTTAAAGTTAATCTATTGTTAAACGCAAACGGACTGTTATATGTAACTGTTATAAAGTGCATTTAGCTGTTATAAAGTGCATTAACTGTTTTAAAAGGCATGTACTGTTAAGTACTAAGGGACTGTTGTATCTAGCTGCTTTAAAGTCTATCTACTGTTAAGCACAAATGGACTGTTATATGTAGCTGTTATTAAGTGCATTTAGCTATTATAAAGTGCATTTACTGTTGAGGTAATGTATAGATAATGTGCTTTTCTTTGCCCTAATCATTCCCATATCTCCTTCTACTTCCTATGGACTCTATACTTTCTTGTCAGCCCTACCCAGCCTGCCCCCCCACTGAAAGGCTTGCAACGCTAGGGGACTGCTGACTGCAAATAAACTGAAAACCAAACAGTCAAACTGTTTTTTTTTGTCACCAGCAAGGAAACAAGGTTATACTCTCTCCTATACTTAATTTTGTTACAATTTGGAGATTAGGACTGTAGCGAACCGCACGGGGGGGGGGGGGGTCTGCCGCACTGGCAGAAATACATTAGATATTTCCCAGTTACTCCTGTAAATAAGGCAAAGGGTACTTTATAAAAACAAGAGCCAAGGTTTAAGAAATCAGCTCAATACGTTCCTTTGAAATATCTTACCTTTGGCAAAAACTGTGCAGAGCTAGTCTGCACCGGAAAGACCTAATAGATTGGCTCTGCAGCCTCAGGGTCTGTTTGGGCCTTGCTCCGTTCACCTCACTTTGCTCGGCTCACTCCGCTCCTCTACACTGCCCCCAATATCCACCTACCCCCACTACATCTACATTTATCCTAACCCCATATCACCTGACCACTCCCTACAGCCAATCAACTGCAACTTCCCATATCCCACCCCTGATTAACTCTCATACAATCAACACTACTTGCATCCAAAGACCACATAACACAAACCATACTGTTCTTACTTACATCTCTCCTACTAACCCTCACAACCCTAACCTACACTACATCCTCACACACATACATACCACTGCCCCACACCACCTCCCATACAACACAAACCTTCACACCTACAGAAACCCACATAAGCACACCTACAGAAACCCACATAAGCTTCCCAATAGACCCCTCTTTATTTAATAACAACACAACATTACTTATACATGTGTACATTCCACTATCTTACACTAGAAAAACATCATGCAAACTCCACATAGACATTTTACAAACAATCAGACTTCATCTATTATTAAAGAAATACTTCCTTACCTCTGAAGATATTCACCCAAATCCAGGGCCAGGCAACATTATACCCCAAATAAACACACAGCAGATCTACTTATCATTAACCTTAACTCTCGCAGTACATCAAACAAACTCCCTCACTTACACGCATTCATAACTCACTACTCCCCTGACATTCTAACCATAACAGAGACCTGGCTAAAACCCAGCACACAGAAAGAGGGCTCCTTTCTATCTTCACCAACAACCTACATACCTCTATCCTGCAGGCCTCACTCATATAGTATGCAGATGATTCCACCCTAATCTGTTCAGCCCCATCTCTTACCACCCTATAGCACCTTGCCCAAGAATCTTTTGCTTCAGTAGAAAGGTGGATCACTAATATTCAACTTAGCTTGAATCCCAGCAAAACAAAACTAATTCTATTTACCCCAAACAAAGCAAAAACCTCTCCACGCTCCTTCTTTATCTCCTCCAATAATGGAACTGTCATTTCACGCTCTCTCCACAGCAAGCTCCTTAGCATTGAAATAGATAACAACCTCCATTTTGACATCCATCTCTCAAACTATAAAAAAGGTACACAAAAACATGGGTTCCCTATACAGACATAAACATTTTCTATCAGATCAGGCTAAGGTCACCCTAGCTCAAACCCACCTTCTTTCCACACTATTGTATGCAGCCCCAATTCTCACTTATGTTAGGAAATCTGACCTAAACAAACTTGAGTCTTCTTACAACAAAATCGTCAAGTTTGCAAAAAATTCCCCCTTTAGAACCTGTCATTGTATACCTCTTAGGCAACTTCAGTGGCTTGAACTCCTACAGTTATTAACCTATCACCAACTTGTCATAGCATATAACAACTTAAAACATCCTTACAAAACTCCAGCTCTAAGGCAATTACTAACTAACTATACACCAAATCGTCCTTACTGCTCTGCCAACAAATCACTCCTCTCTATCAACTCAGCTAACAACACAGCAGGTAAAGCTCTATTTTCACACAGTATAGCAAAAACTTGGAATAATCTCCCTCCATCTGTGACTTCTGCATCAAATACCACACAATTCAAAAACTCCCTTAAGGCCCATCTTATAAGTTCTTGGCTCTGTCCATGTGTCACATAGTCCTAAAATCTGTTACCTCCACAATTTCTCTTTTCTCTCATATTTCATGCCCTCAGTAAGCATGGTTGTTACAAATGGTATCCCTTGACAAACAAGATCTTGTAATCTCTGTCTGTTTTTATTTTTTACAGCAAACAGAATGTAAATATGTAAATACTGCTGATTAGAATTTTTTTTACTGTTTCTTTTCTCACTAAATACTATTAGTATAACAATGTTTTACATTATGTATAATATCATTATTGTTGTTATTTGTTGTTTTAATTAAGTGGAGCTTTTCTCCCCATGCCTCCACTGTAAATGGACCTCGCCCAATCGGACCATCCCAGTTAACAAATGTAAAATAAATAAAATAATAAAATAAATAAAATGATACATTGCTGAAGCGCCTACCGATTTTTATGCTTCATTAAAAATTGTTATTTTTATGAAGTTTTCATTTGCATTAATTATTTAGCTCTATTAGTTTCAAGGTATTGTTGAAGGCTGGACTGTGCATTGTTTTTACCCATTATTTTATTTGTGTGGACGATATGTTTTGTGTTGTTGGGTTAACCATTTGCTCCAGAAATAGTGTTTTTTGTTGTAATTTACTTCTTGAATACCATTTTTTAACCTTCTTAGGCTGCTTATAACACAGGCAAGAGAGTTCAATGGATACTCCACAACCATCTTCACTTCTTCTGGATTGTCTTCTACTGGTATGTCACCAATGGGACAAAATGTCTTCCTTTTATTATAGTAAATCTGAAAAAGGGTAAAATAAAAGGCCAGCATGTTTAACTATGCCATTATCCTGGACTTAACATGTGACAGCTTCAGTAAAGTCCCAAAAATCATCTTTACCCCTTGTAGGTTAGATACCAGAGATGTAGACTTCTATTAGTTGATGTTACTAATTATCTGCTGCAAGCAAAAAGGTATCTGTCCAGACTACTCAAAGTTATTAGCATGAAATCTGTAAACATTTAAGCCACATAATAATATTTTCCCCAAGCCATTAACATTAAAGCCTTATGCTGAGTTATACATTGTTTAATTTAACCTCTCACCCATGCATTCATGTTCAGCTTTAGCTTTCCTGCTTTCCTAACATCAAGTGACAGGGAACTGAACAAAAGTCTTTCCAAGAAAGTTAAATGAAATTGTGATTTATTTGTAGGGAAAGATACAACGTCATCATTGTTTTGTCTGTTCCACATAAAATTTGTGGGTTTTTTTGAAAATCACTAAGGATTAAAGTCACTAAATAATGACATACATTTCAGTTTCAGACTTCATATCCTTCATATAATGACATTAACACAATTTCTATTATCCTTGCAACTTCCTAAGGTTTTAAGAGCAATATTTAAAATATGTCCCTATTTTTGGCATCCCCCCATTATTATAGGCATTGTCCAGATTTCTTGTGTTAATAGATTGAGGAACATGTTAAATGTGAACTTAAGAGCACTATGGTGGTAGATCCCTGAAGTCAGAAATGGTGTTTAAAGTTATATTATGTAGAAATATGTCAGAACCATAAGTTACTCATCTGTTGTCCTGTGCAGGTCTATTGTACTCCTCAACTCAAAGTTCAGGAGCAAGAAAGTAATCCTTCAGAAATGGCATGCTAATGCAGAACATATTGTTCTAGGAATTAAGTTTATAAGAACAATATTTAAATTTTTGGGCTGTTGTTCAGATTTCCTCTCATTGCTAGTCAGCACCCAACCGTATAAGTGCAGGAATAACATGGCGCAAGTCTAAGAGTTAGCTGACATCATGGGGGGGTGTCAGCCATACTGTGAGCTTATTGGTGCTCTGTGGCCAAGGTCTGCCCTTAGCTTAGAATAGCTAAGGAAGGGGATGTGTCTGAAACCATCTAGCAGTATTTACATTGCCTAAACGGGTGTGTGCATCACACACCAGGTTTTAAACAAAACAAACAAAACGTGAATTAGCAGCTCTATTCACATCTGAGCACTGGGAATGCACGGTGCACCTCAGGGTTTAAACATGAAGGCAATAGAAAAAGAAAACAGTTTGCCCATTGCGACTCCCATATTATCAACCTATATACAGATACCCTGCATAAACAAGTTGCTAGCCGTAGGTATAGAATACAAAATTCTGCACTGGACTACAACCTACCTGGAATGGAGTCACACACTCAATACAGAAGGTCATACTGGGCATGCTCCAACATTTAGAGAAATGTGCTGATGTCAATCACTGTATACAGTTGCGCTTGGTAGCCCTCAGCCCTATAGTGTCTGTGGTGCTTGTGATAACTGGTTAACATGATAGTACAAATCATTATTCATCTAGCATTCATACACCCAGTCCTGTCAAATGTAAAGTTGTGTGTGACTGAGTGTTATGTGGGTGTCCCCAGAGGAATGGTATATGGCCCAGTCATACACAATGCACTGCCCATATCCCATGTTAGCACTCATGCCAATGTCAGTCACCTTGAAATAAATCTCTGGCCAATTTTTAGCCCCATAATCTCTGTGGTGCATGCAATAACTGCATAATGCTATAGTGTAATGTAGTAATAGGAGTTCTAATCCCTAACATGGCAACTGTGAAACTCTGAATGATTTTGAGGCTGTTCACAGTCACAACACCTCCCATAGCCCCACGTTATCAAGCCTGCTGATGTCTTCCACCTTGAAATACACCTTTAGACATGCTTTTGAGGCCATTCACAGTCACACCCCCCATAGCCCTACTTTAGCAAGCATGCTGATGTCATCCACCTTGAAATACACCTTTGGGTAAGGGCTAGCCCTATAATCTCCGTGGCACATGTGATAACTGCATAATTCTATAGCTAATGCTATAGTGTAATATACTAGTCAGGTAGGAGTTCTAATCTCAGACATGGCAACTGTGTTTGTGTGTAGAGATTAATGATATTTTTAGGCTTTTCACAGTCACAACACCTCCCCACTTTACCAAGCCTGATGATGTCATCCACCTTGAAATACACCTTTGGGCAAGGGCTAGCCCTATAATCTCCATGGCACACGTGATAACTGCATAATGCTATAGTGCAATGTACTAGGCAGGTAGGAGTTCTAATCTCAGACATGGTAACTGTGTTTGTGTGTACAGATTAATGATTTTTAGGCTATTCACAATCACAACACCTCCCATAGCCCCACTTTACCAGCCTGATGATGTCATCCACCTTGAAATAAACCTTTGGGCAAAGCCCTGTAATCTCCGTGGTGCATGCGATAACTGCTTAATGTTTTAGTGTAACTTACTAGTCAGGTAGGAGTTCTAATCCCAGACATGGCAACTGTGTGCATATAATTTAATGATTTTGAGGCCAGTCACAGTCACAGCGCCTCCCATTGCCTTACTTTACCAAGCCTGCTGATGTCATTCTCCTTCAAATACACCTTTGGACAAAGGCAAGCCCTATAAGGCCCATGGTGTGTGCCATAAATGCAGAACAGCATATTAACAGTTGCTACACAGCTATGGGTTGGAATCTCATGTGTTTATGTGGGTACATATGTATGTGTGTACCTCAATGATTTTGGCCCCGTTTACAGACAGTACACATCTCCGAACCTGGCTTTAGCAGTCCTGCAGATAGCATCCACCTTACAAGTACCTGTTGTAAAGCCCAAACCATGTCAGGACAGTGGTGCATGTGGTAAATGCATAACATAATAACCTGTAGAGGTTGTTAGATATTGGTTTGAACCCCACCACTGGCAAATGGAAGTGTGTGATTAGGGTGAAATAATTTTTGCAAACTCTCACCGACTATATTGCCCAATGCTAGTATTTACAAGGGCTGCTGATGTGCCTCACCATAGAAGTACCTTGGGACAACATTCACCTAATAAGCTTCATGGTGCATGCGATAAATGTGGTACATTGTAGTGGTGATATATAGCTAGGTAGGGGTTTGAATCTCAGTACTGGCAAGTATGTGTGTGTGTGTGTGTGGGTCTGTCATCAGCATTCTCTGTGTTGATTGTCGTGCTTGTGTAATGACAGGAAGCATTGTGTGGTGGGTTTTGCTAAATTATTATATTGAGGACCTACAATATTTCACAATGTCCACCTTACAAGGACAACAGATGTCAAACAGCAGAGAGGCTGGTGTAGAGAATCCATAGCCCCACATGTGACATAACGGATAGATTAACAATATGGGTAACCCTTGTAGTACTCAGAGAACACTCTCCACCCATGTGTCTTACTCAACCAGACTTGTCTCTTGTTGTATTACATCCTTTCTTTCTTACTTTGTCTCTGTCTCACTGTTTCACTGTCTCCCTCTCTGGTGGATGTAGAAAAGTACAACTGTTTTGCATAGGCAGCAGCTTGACTATTGTAAGGAATGCTCATGATCAGCTGATGGCCTATGCATGAATAGCAGTCCCTCACTTGCTAATTGCATGTGAAACAGCTGTGGCATCATTCCATAGCCAATTGCTTGGAAACACACACCTATAACTAAGCACTTCATGTTGGTGTGGGCTCTTTTCCTTCACTGCGAGCAGTACTGCATGTGGGTGTGTGAAAAATAGCATCACAGAGGGTATTTGGAAATACATCTACAACATACACTGTGGAGACAGGCCAACAAATAGGAGGGGGAAGTTCCAGACATGGGGACAAATGTAAGTATTGCTGTTCTACATTTTAAGTAATGTTTGTTTAACAGGGTTTGTGTGAATATGGCTGCTCTACATGATTTGAAGTCTGGCATGACAGCATTATGTGGGTGAGGAAAGTCTCACCTGTAGGGCTATCTGCAGACTGTCCAGAGTTTGGAGTCTTAAATGTGTTTTGTTACTCACACATTTCCTATCTATAGATATGCAGTAGCATACTCTGATGATAGCAGTCAGTACATGCTGACATCCATGTGAGTTACTGGCTTCATATCCCTCAGAAGACATTTGACACAAAAAATCCTGTTACACCAGGTAATGTTCCGATTATCACAGTAATATGTCAATACTGGTGCTGTGTTTGTGCCTCTGTCCCCCAAGTCTGTCACCTTTTGTCCATATGTCATGCAGTAAGAGGTGCATATCTACAGTACATCATTATTTACTGAAATCATACCTGGTAACAAGTTAGTGAGATATCAGAGTGCTAGACATGTTATGTATAATAGGCTTCATATTTGAGTACAGAACCTGGACATTCTGTTGTAGTGTGTACAATATCGAGGTCTGTGTACTTATGGTGATTGTTTGCAGAGTGTGTATTGTGCATATGTTACCTGGCCTGTGTACAGACTGTGATAGATGTCAATGTCCTTGGTCCTGTTCTATTAGAAGTTGCATGCTGTCCCAGGTGAAGGTACCTTATCAGTGTAAATGTTTGTAGGGCCACAGCAGCACATGTCCCATACCACAGTCAGGCATCAGCCTACACTGTGTATTGGCTGACTATATGTAGGGTTACTGTGTGAGTGGTTCATATGAAGGTGGTGTTGTTCACACAGTACATATACTGTAATATTACTTAGGCTTACCTTAATGTGACTGTGACTGTGTTCAGATTGGTTGTGGATATGCACTTTCACACTGGTGTCTGTTACTCCATGCCGTTACATGCCTGCAGTGCCTGCTATATTTGCAAGTACATGTGTATACCCCCATAGGACACTTGGGTCAGTGTTGTGGCAGTCTACCTGTAGTTTGCACAGTGCTATCTGACATGCCTAGAAGATCAGTGTGTTTACCTAGTGTGATGTTATGTCCAGATGTTTGTCAGATGAACTGTTGCCTGCCCACCATAACTGTTGCGGATGTACAAAAAAGCAGTGGGATTATGTAAAGATTTATGTCACTAAGTAGTGTGTAGTATGTGCACTTGGAACATCTGCTCCTCTGGTTAATATGTGTTAGGACAGATAGAAGTGTGTGAATGCATCAACTGTGTGAGCTTATCTATTTCAGTATTTTTGTGATATCCCCATTAACATGGCTGTCAACATCCACTTTGTGAGGTGTGGTGCACACATCTTGCACTAAGGAGGTGACTGTATACTTTTGCCGTGACCAGATTGTGTCAGACTGTTCACGTTTATTGGTCATGTCTCTGCTGCATTCCACAGGATCAGTACTGTGATTAATGTGCTACTTCACTATGCTGATCTTATGATGTCTGTCGGTCAGTGATGGCGTACCTGTCAGTAGCAGAAGTGACATCCCACAAGACATGTCTGTTAACACAACCCCTGTCACTGTAGCAACATTCTACATTTACACCTGCAACACTTACATGACATCCCCTTGCAGTAAGAAGTTGTGACCATTGCTGCTGCAGTATGACTCCAGTACAAAGTTATGGCCATGTGAGATATATATATATATATATATATATATATATATATACATATCTACACACACACACACACGCACACACACGCACACACACGCACACACACACACGCACACACACACACACACACACACACACACACACACACACACACAGGTCCTTAGGTTGGTACCTGGCTATCAGCCCTAGGGCCTGTACAAGCCTAGCCATAACAATTCCCTGGCTATTTCTTCCCACAATATTTACCTCCCTGGACCCCTGTCTAGCAGGGAGACTGACGTGATCCCCGGGGTAAATTTCCTATCTCCCATCCAGTCATCAAGGTTCCTTTTGAAGAGGGCCAAGGAGGTGCTCTGCTTGACATGTATGGGCAGTCTATTTCAGAGTATGGGGAGTCTCTGGGTCAGGAACTGATCCCTCCAGCATGTTTTCTTCATTGTGATGACACGGTTTAGGTCCCTAGAGTGTGTGGCTCTGATGGATTGGAATTTCTTGAAGAATAGCATGTCCAAAAGTTCTGGGTTTGACATGGTCTTGTATGTTAAGCAGACATAGCTTCTGAGTAGACAATATGCAACAGAGCATAGCTGGAGTTTTTTTAGTCGATCAGCATAGAGCATGTGCTTTAGGCCTGTGATTCTTTTAGTGAGGTGTTTCTGTGGCCTTTCCAGTTGTTGCAGATGTCTTGTGAGGTACATACCAAATGGGGCATTATACTCTATGATGGGTCTAATGAGGGATGAGTACAGTGGGACAATGACCTGCTTTTTTCTGGATGAAAAGCCCTTAGTGATGAGGTGTGCCACATAGAAGGATTTCCTGACTGTTGTGGCAATGTGGTTATAGAAGATGAGACCACTGTCCACCTGTGTTCCTAAGTCTCTTATCACACTTTCAGTGTTTAGTGTACTGCCACCTATGTGGTAATTCATGGGTACATGGTTTTTCCCATAGGGGATAACTATACACTTATTGGTATTGAGCTTGAGCCCATGGCTCTGGCACCAAGCATCTGTTTCTGTAAGGCCCTTTTGTAGAATATCCACATCATTTGGGGATTCAATAAGGGCTCCCAGTTTGCAGTCATCTGTGAACTTTGTTAGCTAGAGTCCCTTAGTATAGGCTTGTACTTTAGAGTAGTAAATTCCAAACAAGAGCGTTCCCAGGACTGACCCCTGAGGTACTCCACTTGTCACTTCTCTGGAGCTGGATTTGGAGTTGGCTACTTTTACAGTGTGGGTTCTGTCAGTATGCCAGTTGGCAACCCATCGAGTGATGCAGGGATTTATGCCCAGCTTAGTAAGTTTATCTATGATTCCAGAGTGGGGGATGGTGTCAAAGGCCTTGGCGAGGTCCAGATAGGCTGTGTGGACTGCCTTACCCTCGTCCATGGCTCTGGAGACTGATTCAAAGAAGTCAGTCATGTTCAGGAGACACGAGCAGCCCTTCATGAACCCAAAATGGGTGGGGTTGAGGGTCTGAAGGTTGCCAATGTCTTTGTTTATAAGTTCCATGATAAAACATTCCATGGCCTTGCAGATCAGGCTCATCAGACTGATGGGATGGTAGTTCCCAGTATCCAAGGTGGATCCCCCCTTGTGGATTGGAATAACTGTAGCTGTGCACCACTCAGTGGGCATGAAGCCTGAGGTGAGGTGCCAGTTCATTTGATAGTTTATGCAATACACAGCCCAGGATGTCGTCTGCTCCCATGGATGCTGTATTCTTAGCTTTGGAGAGTGTGGTTTTTACCTGTGTGGCCATGATTACCGGAATTTGGCAATCTTTTGGTATTGACATGGGCCTTTTAGGGGGTGAGAGGGGGGTAAAGTTGGCACTGAATCGATCTGCCAGGATATTGGCCATATCCCGCTTATGTGTAGAACTGACTGTTATATATACATTCCCAGATGTATCACACCATAGTTATCTGTTATGTATATAGTCAGATATCACAACATACTTGATTAAACAGTAATATCACTTACATGCACTACATAATTGTAGAAGTCAAAGCAGTTTTTCAATACTAATCAGTATGTGTACTGACAGATAAATGTGGAAAAGCATCAGCCATTATTACAGCTGTGATCGCTTAGTGGTTAACTGCTAGACTATAGTGTACAGGGTCTTGGGTTCAAAACCTGCAAGGGCTGTTTATTTATTTTACTTATTAACCAGGAAAGACCAACTTGGAATGAGCTAATTTTCAGTGGAGGCCTGGGAAGAAATGCTCAAGATGCATGTCTTTGTAACATGGGAGGAAACCAGAGCACCCAGAGGAAACTTACATAAACACAGAGAGGACATGCAGACTCCTTATAGAAGGCACCCCAGCCAAGAATCAAACCAGAGAACCTCTTGCTGTGTGGCGACAACCCTATCACTGCACCACTGTGCCATCCACTTGTTGCTAGGCAGAACAAGGGCTGCTGGATACAAAGTGGTTAAGGCAGTTTTGAGCAGCTTTAAGCGTGTTTGTGTGGGTTTGTGTGATGGTAAGCGCCACTAACATATGGTTAAATGAATAGGTGCTTACACTGTGTAAGCTCCACTTACCAGTGCACAAATCAGCTTAGCATTTACATTTAAGCAATGGTCACACCTGTTAAGTATAGCTTAGCCTTGGTGAGCACTGATCACATTCCGGTCTGATAAAATAGCAGGGTAATGACATCATTAATAAGTGTATGTCATGTAATGTACATAACATGCGTCTGTGTGCTGTCATTACAGTAGTATGGGTGTGAGTATACTGTCTGGGACACCTGAGTATATATCGCTAGGACATCAATCTCTTCCTTTAGTATGTGTTTCATACATGGGGAGTATCCCAGGCTATATGCAGTCACAGCATTAAAGTACCACTGTTGACAGCGCTTTCCCAAGTAAGAGTGGATTGCAGATTGTAGTATTGGAACCATACACCCTTGCATGCAAAGCTGGAGTCTGACTACTGACTATTGTGTTGTCAGTGTGTGAGCTGTGTGTTATCAAATACTTGCTACTGGATGCTGATCTGATATGTTGATATTAAGTGTAGACTACTATGTGTATAGGACATGTCATTGAGGGTTGCTGTCATGTAGTAGTGGCATACCTATCAGTGTCAGATGTCTATCTGTCAAAACAGTAATCATAATGCATAACTGGTTGGCTAGCTGATATCTATCTGTCCTCTGTACAGATGTACAGATGTCAGGTATCCATCTGGGCTGTTCACAGGCAATCTATCCTGGACTGACACTGACATGTCTGCCCAACTGTGTTATGAATGCTACAAAGAAGGAAACCACACCCTGTATACACCACATGCCATGGATTCCTCAACTACACTAGCACAGTCACCAGAACATGCTTGAGTACAGGTCTCCAACCCAAACACTGACCATGTTATATAATATATGTTGCATACAGGTCAGTTGGTGCACCTAGCTGGGCATTTGCAAGAGTCAACCAGATGATTGGATGTTGCATGTAACTGTTACCCTGAGGAATCAGTCCTGTGGCATCAGTTGATAGATGGCCTGCTGACAAATGTCAGGTGGCATGATAACACTGTACCCACATCCCCAGTTTTCCCTTCTATCCATGGACAATATCCTGGTACACAACTAGGAACACCTGCACCTATGGGCCCCAGTACTGACATATGTGTTACTGTGCATTGCTGATAATAACAGTATCTGTGTGTTTGTAAAACTGCAGTTGATAATATCCCTAAGACCTCCTCACACACTGCACCCCTCCCATTGCCATAGTTAGAAATGGCTGCTGCTGTACTGCACCTTACATGTACCTTGCCACACTCTTCACCCTATGGGCTACCTGGAGCTTGCAGTACCAGCACAACACTGTTGTACAAATGGCTAAATAGCCACTGGTTACCCTCTGAGTCCTGGCAAGTGTGTGTATGTGTGCAAGTGTGTATATTTGTAGGATACTTCATTCTGAGGCCACATTGTCCAAATGCAATACAACTGCCCATACACAGTAAGGCATAGTGATGTTGGTGACATTCAGAGAGCCATGGCAAACAATCACCCTACTATCCCAGTGGCATGTGCAATACATGCATATCCCTGTAGTAGGACTGTTGAGACAGACAAGGATTTGTATTGCAGTCCTGGTCAATGTGTGATTGTGGGTACATCAGAGAATTATCATGGGTGCCAGTGAGCAACATACCCAATGTGTGTTGTGGGTGTTGAGTATACTGTTGTAACACCATGGTACCCCCAGTACATGTTCTAAGGTCCACTGTATGTGGAACACTGTCACCATCAACCATACATGTAACTGAGTACACTATACAGCCCAATGATGCCTGTGCTGTGTGCAAGGTACCCGTAACAGAATTAACTCACTGACATGGTAGTTTGCACTGGTAAACCCAGGTCTGTCAGCTGTGTCTATGACTATAATGTGTTTGTCAATGTGTCTATGACAGTAGGGCATACTATGTGCTGTCCAATAACACCCAGTACATCCCCCATTACCATACTGCACAAGGCCTGGTGATGTCCCTCACCTAAGAAAATACTCGGGACACACCTCATCCTACAGCTGTGTGTTCTGTGCAATTACACCAAAACCATTAGTATGAATACGTACCTAGGTAGGAGTTCTACTGTCAGTGCTGCCAAGTACGTGTGTGCATGTGAAGGGATCTACTTCAGTTCACTGAATATACATGTCACAGGAGGTCATTTGTCCATGAACTGACTGGCATATGATGACATGTCAAAGGACTCCTGTGATGGGAATTATGTCCATCAAAATTGGTAGTAGATGTGTACATGCCCGCTTTCCCACTGTAGAGCTGAACATTGATACTGGATTTGGTATATATAGTTGGCTGTTAATGTTGTGGACACAGCCACCCTCATTGGGTTATTGTTGTGTGTATCCCGACGCTTAGTCTGCTGTAATACTGTACAGCGTATGTTAACAGGTTAGGTAGTCATCAATCACATGATGTGCAGCTGTACACCACCCCACAACCTCCAAAATCTAGGGCTGTGCCACACACACCAGCACACCTATGTTTACTAATGCCAGGATTGCCATAAATATAGAAGGGGAACACATACCCTGCCAGTACTATTTTGATGACATTAAAGTAGAAGACTGATTATGTACTGCTGTGATGTTTTGCCTGTTATGTCTTGGTGGAATTAAATAGGCTAAAATGTGTTCACTGACAAATACAGTGCCTCCATCTGTACAGTAATGTGTGTGTATAGCATCAACACCAAAGCCTCTGTGTGTGTTTGTTATAGAAAAACATGTGGTGTGTGCCACCCAGTACACTGTACATTGTCACTGTAGAAGGGCTGCTGACATCAGCCACCATGCACTCACATGTATACACCCTTCAGACCTATCAGCCATGTGGCACATGCAGTAATTATTATACAGACCTATTACCTGTGTTCAGCTGTACCCAGGATATGACACAGTCAAAATGTGTCACCACAGTGCCAAACCCCTTGTAGGACACAACAACAGACCAAACCCCTGATGACATATACGCACCTACAACAGAAATGGAATACTTTCTAGAGACCACTATCAGTCAGTGGTAATACCAGCTGTATTGCATCATGCCTGTACAGCTACACATCCTGACATGTAAGCATTAAACTTGCCTGCTGAAAACATATTATGGAGCATTACATTGATGCACCTTAGTACATTCACCCTATGCATCAGAACCATAGTAGCCTGTCCCTGCATCAATGGTATGGATGACAGGTATATGGCACAGGTATCATCATATGCACAGGGTGTTGTGTGGGTTTGCCAAAGACCTAGACTGACCCATTTGGTTGACATCATATGTGTGTATTAGGGGGCTTTGCTAATAATTGGGCTGAGAAGATGTGGTGTGTGTAGCTATGGAGGTGCCCTAGCTGTCCTGGCGATGTGTGTCTGTGTGTGTGTGTATGTATGCACACAGTTTGGCCATTTGCCTGCCCTATACATGTTTTTTTGACAGCTACAGACCATACATGGCAGGGTGTGCAGTTCACTGCCTCCGGCCACAGACATGAGAACTATGCCTGCCAGGGGTACCACGGGCACTACCAGGTACAAGACCAGATATGGTACTCTCCACTGGGGAAGACACCTGTCCTCTGGATCTGGGTCCCTGTTGGGACTGGCCAGGGCCACTTGCACATTGCCTGCTGTGGTGTGGTGTGGACAGCACCCCCCTGCAGTGCTGGTGCTGGTACTGCCACTATGGGAGTGGCTATGACTTCTTGCACATCCACGTAGACCTCCACCTGTTGGTATTGCTGACCTACATCCATGTGGCTGTTGCCGTATTCCCACAATATGCTCTAACACAGACAGTGTATGGTTGACCAGTCCCACCAGCTCACAAAACCATCTATCCATGACCTCTGCAAAATAACGGTGGGCACCTGCAAGATCACGGATGGTGTCAATAACATCTGAATGTGTAGCCCTCTGTAGCCTCAGACCCTGTCTGGTATACCATTCCATACATGCCTGTGCCTCCATGATGGCCCAACACATGCGTCTGGTGACACCAGCTGTGGCACTGCTGCCAGGGACATGATGTCTAACAGCCCTCCTATGAGCACCCCTGTACAACTGCCTATGTGGTCACTTGCTGGACATCTGGCTATGGCTGCTGTATACAGACACACATGCCATAGTCCCCACACTGCCCTGTTCCATGCCACCACCCAACAACTACCCCTGATCTATGGCCACTGGTGATGTGGTATGTATAGGCAATGTGACTGCGTGTGGGGATGGGGTGGATAACAGTGGAATGACAGCCAATGGCACAGCTTCAGCCACTGACAACCCCACCTGTGCCTCACCACATGTATCATCATTGTCAGAGTCTGTATGGACACTAACTTCAAATTGCCCGCAGGAGGGACCCTGCCCCACCTCACCACCTGTGAGGGGAAAACAGAAGCCTTACTTTCAGACCTGTATGTCATTACTTACCTCTACACCCACAACCAGACCCCCACACCCTCACATCACACACACACACACACACACACACACACACACTTAAAGGTGATGTGTCATATAGATATTACACACACCTCTGATTACCCAAATGTCAGCATGCATGACATATATCACTCAACAGTATGCAGTGCAGATATACTCAATACCTGTAATAGACATTATACATTTCTGTGATGTGTGAGTTGTGTTAGTAGGTGATGACCCTTCCCCTGGAACACACTGTACCCATGTACACAGTATTGTTGTGCACCTGTTCAGCACCCAGCCATGTACTGTGCACCATACCTCACAAGTGTACACACCATTGCTGACTGTGTATATGTGTGGCGGTTATGTTTGCTTTGTTGCCACAGCCTCTATGTGTTTGACAGATACATACCTGGGCTGATATGAGGACAGATGGCAATAGTGAGTGTCTGATGTTTGATTTGCAGATCTCATCATCAGCAGTGAATGTGTCAGCAATGCATTCCAATTATACTGACAACCTCCCAAGCTTACTGTGACTATGAGGAGTGTATACACCCTGATTGACATGCCACCCTCTTCCCTGATATACCATGGGGCCACAATACTGCATATGTTACCATTACACATACCTGATATGTGATATATGACCTGTGGAATCACACACAGTACCAAACAAATGTATTAGTTGTGCAGATGTTGATTGTGATGTGTACTATATGTGGGTTGCATAAGTGTGCACAGCCTTAACACAATGTTTTTGCAGCACCTGTACATGAACGACAGCAGTAACCTTTCATGGAAGGTGTGTGCTAGCATGGCCCATCCTCACTTACCATTATCTGGTCACCCCTCCCTACAAATGTCCCCCAACTCTGTCAGATTGCAAGCATGGCTCATGTGCACAGACTTGGAGGTCACACAGTCCCTACACTATTGCTGTTGAGTCACGGTTATGTCTTGCACAATGCGTGACCTTGATTGTGTTCAGATACATCCATTCTATGTGACCTTTGGACATATGTTTTGGTTCACTGTTGTGTTTCAGGGTGACACTCCATCCCATCCTCAGCCATTTTGCAGATGCATGACAACTATGTCCCATACATGAGTGTCATTTGGCAGTGTCCCACATGCAGAAAACCAGTCTACCACCATAGTTTCTGCTAATTAACAGCAAACCTACAGGGTACAGATGGGGATGGTGGGTGTGAGGTGGACTGAGGTGATGCTTGTGCAGCTCATGTATCTTTATTAATAATGTCTGTAGGTTTCAGCCCTGGTATTGGAACACCATAACACATTGCAACACATGCCTGTGGAGAGACCCCTGAATGATGTCCCCTGTGGAACAACTCTTCGATCTGATTACCCTAACCCATATGCCACAATTATGCAGAGTCCAGGTAATTGTCGACACAGGTACTGTTCAGGCAGTACCTGCTATACATTCCTGCAAGTACACAGTGTTGCTGCATGTGTCTGGGCAGCCTCCATGACTGGTTTGCAACATGTGCTGTCATCTGTCTTGGATGACCATCTGTTTATTTCTGACATGAATGTTGTTCCATATGTCATGCACACATACATGACTGTCTGCACTGTTTGCCATGGTATATGCAATGTTGATGTAAGGCTACTTTTCCTACTCCTGAGTGCTACCTTTCAGATATGGGATGTATTCCATGGTTTGTAACAGCTGTGCAAGCCAGGGCTGCCTCTGTTGCAGGTGAGTGGGCAGATGTCATGGACAGATGTTTTGGACAGCAGAACATTACTTGGTGTGACATTTAGGCCTTGTATGTGACGGAAGGTGTGTAGTCTAGAAGAGTGAATGCTGTCAATGCCTCACAAGCTGCTTCCACAATATATTATTTGGAGTGTGTACACACATATGCACCCAGTGTTTGTTAAGGTATGCATTCCCCATAATTGTTGTCCTAACATAGGGTTCCATATTACACATGCAGTGCTCATTTTAGGATCACATTACAGTTTGTAAACAGTGTGTATTGTGGAACTGTGGTTTGCCAGTGTGTAGATCTGGAATAGTTGCCATTGTGATAGTGGTGTATACAGTGTTTTACACACTGTAGAAGGGTACTGAGTCAAACATGTCCATACTGTAGGCCATTCCTCCCACCATTATGTTCATCTCTGTCCACACATCTTGCACTAACAGGTTGTATGGTATACTGAAAGACTCATACATACCCTTCAGATATGGCACCAAGGTGGCCACTGTGATGCATTGCAGTTAACTGCAACAATAAGTGAACATGTACAGCATGCATTATGGGTAGTTGTGTTACATGTGTGCATGGCACATAGCTTGGCTATAACATGGCCAGTGTATTGGCAAACGTGAAATAAAAAAAAATCCATACTCACCAGCCGCAAGCTGCTGCCCTAGTTGGATACCAAAGGGACCTGCATAGTTGTATGAGAAATGTAATGTCAGTAGCCACACCTGTGCCATTGGTAAAGGGTGGGAGCAGCATTTCAGAACATCATCTATGCAGACCAACAATATTACAGATTATGCACATCTGCTCTTTAATACACTGCAGCAATATATATAATATATATATATATATATATATATATATATATATATACTTTAAAGATGAGGATTGATAAGCAGCACTGATCTATTAATGTGCCCTGGGGCCTTACCTGGATGCTCCTGCTCCATTGTGTGGGTGGCACCCACCTCCACAGTAATTTCTTCAGCTGCTTGAATTTGCTGGTGTGTGGGTGCCCCAAGGCTGGCAAGGAGCTCCTCCACATGAGTCAGTGGGGGCTGGATGGTATGCCCCCCCCACCTGTGGCTTGCTGGTCTCTTCTGACAGCAGCAGCATGTTGACGGACATGGTGGATGAGGTCAGTACAATGACGTTGTACCTGCTCATAATATCGGTTATGCAGGCCAACATTGTTTACCCTGCGGACAAGGTCATTCCACGAGGCAGTCCTCTCCTGTATATCATGTGATGTCAATGAAAACAGGGTTCCATGATGCTGCATGAGGTACTGCACAATGATGTCTGTTTCCTCTTCTGTATATGCAGGCAACCTCTCCTTGGACATGGTACCTGAAAGACATAAACAGGTGACAAGGTCTGAGGACATCATACTGCAGGGTTATCGTACTTGATAATTAACATCTCTCTCACCCCCATCAGATATGCATAACTGATCTGAACACACACATCACTCAGTATGTTTACACCAAACCTTCTGTTGGGACATATATCCTATTGTGCAGCAAATGATGAACTTTGTTGTTATTCATGTTCCATGTTTAACCAGCATCATTGTTGGTCTGTTGCTAACAATGTCACCTACATGCCATTGTAATGGCCACTGTGGTTACATATATGCATCTGTTCTGTTTGCTTTGCAACCATTCTGAATCCGGTGTTGTGGGTTACTGGGACTATGTATGTATGCTGTTATAGCTAATCCTGGATTATGTTGACTATTACTGACAACATATGTTGTAACACTGGAACTCAGTATGACATTTGGGAAGGCTGTTCCCAGCAGACCCACCTCTTCCAGCTCATCTGGCCATGGCTTTAGGCCACATCACATCTGGGACCCGACACGGGACCTCTTCCTCTGCTGGTCCTATACTACCTTCAGGTGGACCCACCTCAGGGGATGGGGCCTCTGCCCCTCCCCCGGGAGTGCAAACAGACAGGATCCTGTAACCTGACATCAGGTCCAGGGTCTGGTGTATAGGGATCTCTGCAGAAAATTGTGTGATCAGCAACACAAATGTGATGTCCTCATGACACATGCAGAGGTTCAGCCTGCCCCTACTGCTCAGCCTCAGCACAGCCACCTTCAGGGCTGTGAAGGTGCAGTGGTGACTGCCTATATGTGGGGAGCTGAGCCTCACTATTTCCATTTGGCCTGTTTAGGACTTCCTATTTCCAAACACCCCTCCCTGTCCAAGGTGTTTACTCACCACATGTGTCATACACCAACCCTGTATGATGTTTTGTCCATCATGTCTGTCTTCCAAACCACCCTACCTCCCCATATATATCTATTATCCTTCTCTAACATTCCACTCTCACCTTAACACACACACGGCAATGTGTTACCAACACAAATGTCACACCATACATGACTGTCCATTTTGCACCCACTAATGTGCTTACGGGTGCCTTAATCACTATGTATCTAACAGCCCTTGTTCTGGCCAGCACATACATTATCAGTCCTTGCAAGTGTGTAACCCAGGACCCTTCACACCATAGCCACATATATTTACCAGTAGGCCATCTGGGCTGCAGGTATGTGTGAGGTGGTACCAAACATATCATACAGCACAGTCATTCAAAAGTAGGGATATTTATATATATATATATATATATATATATATATATATATATATATATATATTAATATAAATATAAATATATACATATATATATATATATCACTTCACTGAAAGACCATTTCACTGACACCCATTTCATTGAGACAAACATACCTAAGGTTAATGTCACTTAACAGTCATTGCACTTAATAATCATTTCACTGACAAGTAGTACTGTAAGGCAAGTGAAAGGTATATGTCCTTTTCCCCACTGTATTGCGATCCTGGTGTTAGTATATATAGGTGTGGGGGGGGCATAGCCCCACACAAAGTTGGGTTTTGCCATATAATGTAAAACAACACCAAACAACAGAGAACCAAATTATGTGGGGGTCTACACCCCCCACACCCCCATTGTGGAATGTGTGCCCCCCACAACACCCCTAACTATGTCTACTAACACCAATATTGCACTACAGTGGGGAACAGGACATATATACCTTTGACTTGCCTAAGACCATTACTTGTAAGTGAAATGGGCTTTAGCTAAAATGAACTTTCAATGAAATGAACTGTAGGTGATTTGGTGTAAGTGAAATGGGTGTCAGTGAAATGGCCATTCAGTGAAGTGATACAAATATATATATATATATATATATATATATATAGTGACCTCAGACATGACGTCCATACTCTGACCCCCCTTCCTGAAATGCTGCACTGTTCTGCCTTGCTACAACACAGAGCATCATATGTGGACACAGCCTCAGATTAGAGGGAATAAATAATAAATAGGCCAGATTGTAGATAGGCCTATTACACACCTATGACATTTGTGCATGATACATTTCACATTGGCATGACTGTTGTGCATGTGGTGGGGTCTGACACTCATGTGTGTTTAATGACTTCATTTCTCCCACCTTTAGTTATTTGCTACACTAATATACATGTTTGGAAGAACAACATAGACATTGTGATGGGTTACATCTTGTCATTCTGTGCAGATCCACACAGTTGACAGGTATGGCCCACTGCCCATAGGACCAGTTGCTATGTCTATAGCAGTTGTTCAGCAGAACATCATTACAACAAGTCTTGATGGCACATATCAAGTCTTCAACATCATCTGTTCCATTATTACAGACCAAATACTACATTCAAATACAATGGTGTCATGTTTCACATACCTGTTGTAGTAGTATGTTCTTTTCTGTGTTGCAACTCAAGGATGTCTGGCTTGATGTTTTTCCTGTTTGTATAACTTTTGGTTTTAACTTTTAGTTCTGTTTTGGCTGTTTTTTTTTTGGGGGGGGGGTCTTAATCTTCCTGTCTGTCTCAGTCTCTCTTTGTCTCTCTCTCTCTCTCTCTCCACTACAGGGATTGAGTTACTTTGAATAGGTTGCAGCATGCCTTTTGTAGATGTTGCTCAGGAGCAGATGATGGCCTCTGCACCAATTCCTGTTAACCACTTGCTAACTGCATGCAGCTAGCTGTGTAGTACTTCCAATAGCCAATCTCATAGCAACCCACTACTATGAATTATTGCAAAATTGTGGGGGTTGTCCCTTTACCTCTCCTGTATGGAAGAAATCCTTCCTGTGTGTAGGCAGCATTGTTACAGACAGCAGGTAGCAATACCTTCCACAACAGGACTTGCGTACACAGGACACATACAAGTTTGTATAAGGTTCAAGACCTACAGACAGAGTGTAAGTATTGCTGTTGTGTGCATTGAATACTGCTGGTTTTACAGGGTTTGTGTGTAG
>NC_056728.1:1561370027-1561422527 GCF_019279795.1 Protopterus annectens | reverse complement strand
CACCAGATTTGGAACAGTTGCTTAGCAAACAGAACCCATGCATATATGGAACCACAGTGGTCATTACAACAGCATGCAGGTTACATTGATGGCAACAGGCCAGCAATGTGAGAGTATTTCAACATGGAACACATTTCAATATTTATCAAACAATAGGATGTATGTCCCAACAGTAGATTTAGTTGTACACATACCCATTGATTTGTGTATTTAGATTATTGTTACAGATATGGTGGGTGAGAGAGAGAGAGAGATGTCAATTAGCAACTTATATATCCCTGTAGTTCTCACTACTTTCATACTCACTGCTGTAATCTGTAACCCAGTGGTATGTTTGTAAACAAGTATATATGTGAACTGTGTTCAACATCTTGAAAAAGCCCGGGAGAGCCCGGGCGAAAGCGCTTGACTTATTGGATTATTTAGCTGTGTTGTACGTTGTTTCCAGTGAAGAACAGTATTTTATATATATTTGTTGGTACAGACTTCACCAAATATTTGTGGTTCTACTTGTTTTACTTCAATAAATTTGGACTGTTCAAGAAATGCTGGTTCCGTTCCGTTTCCTGCTGTGGTGCTTGGTTCAAACTTGGAGGTTGTCCTGCATTGTTCTTGTTTGCTGAACTGTGTTTTACCTACAGTCTACACCTCTTACCTGGTATACCTGTGAAGGAATTGTTTGTTAACACTACCTGACTGTTTCTAGATATATTCCCAGATTCCAGGTTGATGTTATGCACATACCTCTCAATCTCTTATTGCACACCCTCAGGTCAAGACTTGACAACATGCAGGTGGAAATGGGACATATTGTGTCATATTTTGTCTCACTCATAAACTTTGAGTGAGTTGCTACAATGACAGGTTTGCTTTCATATACATTTTCTGAATATTTACAGGTCTGACAATTAGTTATATGTCATTAAAAGCTCACTAAAATTCTGAGATCATCACACTGATTTCCAGGGGGACAGGGTAACAGGCAACAGATATGGGCCAATTATCTGTTCATTCTGAACAAATTTGTACAGTTGAGGGGTATGATTATGCATACAGCTTACTACCACTCCCAGGATTCGAACCATGGCTGTGTCTACTAAAAATAAAACAGTTTACATCACAGTTGACTGTGCTAGTTAGATATCGCTGTGTATCTTTTCACTGTTTTCTGTTTATAAGTCTCTCATGGTTTTACAATCTGACCTTGTAATTACAACAGTCTTCTACAGGCACTTATAGACATTTTATTATGTAGCGCAGTGTGGGAGACAGTGATTACTAATACATTATTATTCAGAGTAACTGCAACACTAACAGTGCCATACAATACCAGAATAAACAGTACCAGTCCAGGATTTCAATCTTTATTTTCAGGCACAGTTTTCTTATCTGACAAACCTGTGGAGGGAATGTTTGTTAACACTACCTGAATGTTGCCACACATATTACCAGATTCCAAGTTATTATTATGCACATAAGTTTCACTCTGTTTCTGCACACACTCTGGTCATAGCTTCACAACATGGGGATAGAGATGGGACATATTTTGCATATTACTCTCATAACATTTTGGTGAGTTGCTAGAGTAACAGGTTTGTTCTTGTAGACATTTTTCTGACAGTTATGATCTCTGACAATCAGTTATATGTCATTATTTGCGGCCTATAATTCTGTGATCATCCCACTGATTTGCCAGGGGGACAGGATGACAGGCAGAAAATATAAGCCAATTCTATGAACATTCTGAAAAAATCTGTACAGTTGAGGAGTATGATTATGCATACAGCTTACTACCACTTCCAGGATTCGAACCTTGGCTGTGTGTGCTAAAAATACAACAGTTTACATCACAGTAGAGTGTGTGTGTGCGTGTGTGTGCGTGTGTGTGTGTGTGTGTGTGTGTGTGTGTGTGTGTGTGTGTGTGTGTGTGTGTGTGTTCACTGTTTTCTAACTCTCTCTCAGTTGTACAATATGACCTTGTGATTACAACAGTCTTATACAGACATTCCTACACATTTTATTTATGTAGCACAGTGTGGGTGACAGTGCTTAATGCAACAGTATTATTAAGAGAATGTAGCACTACATTACCATATGATACCAGAGTAAACACAAGCAGTCCAAGAGTTAGACCTTTATTGCCAGGCTGTTACACTTTTATTTAACTGCAACCTATATGACACTCTTCCTGCCATATTGTCTGGTTTATTCAGTACATCCCATATACAATACAGTTTTTATACTAGCAATTGACTTTATACTACTTTTATATTTATTCCTTATGACAGTACATGCAAGGTTATTACTAACCTGCCTCGCGACACAGCCTTTGCAGCCTACAGTGATGCCTGACCTGCTCACCTACTCAGAGGTGATCTCTGTCTAACATACAAATCTATGTCAAACCCAGAGCTGTTGGACATCCTCCACTTAAAGAAATCCCAATTCATCCGAGCTACATCCTCTAGGGACCTAAACCTTGTCACCAAAAAAACAGAACATGCTGGAGGGATAGATTCCTGTTGCAGAGACTTCCCATACTCTGGAATAAACTACCTATCGATATCAAACAAAGCTCCTTGTTAGCACTCTTCAAGGAAAATCTTGATGATTGGATGGAAGATAGGAAATTCACCCCGGGGATCACTTCTGTGGCTCTGCTCGACAGTGGCACAGGAAAATAATTTCCTTGGGTGGCAAAAGCCAGGGTACCTTTTGGCTGAGCATGTATAGGCCCCAGGACCGATAGCCTAGTACCTACCTATGAACCTATGAACACGCATGGGCTTCCTGATTCACAGCCCGCTCTGCTGCAGCTGTATGAGACATAGAGACATATTTAGCCATACCTATCCATAATATACACAAGTTAGGCAATTATTAAACAGTTAGTAGAATGAGTACTTACACACTGCTGGGACATCACCCCTCTGCCTGGCTTCTTGGGTCCACTGATCCAAGAGCTCCCTCTTCTTCCATTTCAAGTCAACATAGTGATGCCTGACCTGCTCACCAGTTTGAGGGATACCAGTGGCACTGGTGAGGTCAGAGGTGAGACAGTCCCAGGCTTCTGCTTTATACTGGGAGCCCTGGTCCTGGCCCTGCAGTAGTCTCTGTTCATGGTCTTTTAACAGGAGTCCTACTATGACCTTAGACTCCTGGATGCCCTAGTGCTGTGCTTGGAAGCTCAATCCTTCTCCAGCACCAGCCATTGTGCCTACAGGAGGAAGCTGCAACCAGTTATGAGATGTATTTCTGCCTGTGGGGTTTAAATATGGCCAATTTCCCACACTTTGCCATCATTGGATGGTTTTGAAAATGGTAAGCTATGGGCAAACCTGCCTACCTAAGGTTTACATTGCTTAAAGGGGCATAGCAATGGGCAAATCTATTTAGCTGGGCTACTCATTGCTTACACCTATTAAGCAGAAGTGTGCAATGCTTAGCGTTGCTTATTGTTAATTTTACACAGTATTTGCTGTATGGCATTGATTTATCATTCATTACATGTTATAAATTTGTTTAGTATCCCTGATTCATGTGTATGTATACTATATGGGGCACTTGTGTTTATTGGGGGATTTCACCACTTTATTACAATGACACCTCATATCTGAACTTAATTCAGTACTCCAGTTCACAAATAAATGTTATTTAGTAGGTTATACAACAAAATAACTGTTTATAAATTCCTTTCACATGTATAATGGGAAATTATTATTGTAAGGATTGAACCCAGAATGACTACTTGCAAAGCAAATGCTGTAACCACTATACCATTGCAATACTGTTTTGATGGAATGAATCTTGCTAGCTAACTTCTTGTGCCATTTAAGCTGGAGTATGCATAGCTAAGCAAAGGGCAAATCCGCACAGCTATGGTTAAACTTTTATCACTTTTATAAAAAAAATAAAATTGTGATTGTTGTCATAGCTGTCAACCAATCAGGGACAACTCTCAACAGAATCGGGGACAAAGACAGACAAAATCGGAGACAATCAGGGACACTTTTAAAATATTAGTTCTATTAACTTGAGACATTAACAGTATTGGAGAATGTGAATTATTGTACATTTCCTGCAGTAAAATAAGTCATCAGCTCTTAATTATTGTCATTATATATTCTATATAATTCACCACCTTTTGTTCAGATGGCACCAGTGTTACGAGGGATTCAGAGGGACAAAGCTAAACTTTGAGTCAAAATCAGGGACGTCCATGACAATCAGGGACAGTTGAGAGATATGTACTATGAGCGTTCTCACTCATTGTAATTGCTGTATGGCAATTCTTGAGTGCAGGGGCATGTATATTGTGAGAGCTCTGCTCTCAGACAAACCTCTTGCACTCGTCCACAGCTCCATGTTCGTTTAGGAGCACAGGCAGTGCGCCTTCATAAATATGTGTGGCATGCTGCCGTGCTACACTTAAATGGTTGTTTCCATGCAGGAATACGTTATTCCTGCATGGAACATTGCTGAATCCTGGGGATCATGATTAGAGACATTGAGAGGAAATTGAGTGTTGTTTTTGTATGAAAGAGGGTGCTCATATTAGAGTTATAGATGGAAGTAAGGATGAAGAGAAAAGGAGATTCTAAGAGGAGTGCATGGTAGTGTGTCTGCAGGGAGCTTAGGTGAGTAGGGAGGAAAGAAAAAGAGGTAAAGCAAAGGTCTGCAGAGAGAAAGCTGACATGGTAAGGTAGTGGGAAAAACAAAATAAAGGAATAGAGTAGAAGGTTGAAGAGGGTTATGAGGTGTGACTTACATTTAAAGGGGGATGACTGAAGTATAGTGAGTAAGTTCAGCCAGGATTGACACAGGAGCAGGTCCATGGTTTTGTAATGTATTCTTTTTAGGGAGCCTTTAATGGTGGATATGTTAGAAATAGTTCTGGTAGTTAGAGGCAGGGATTTTTATTTATTTTTTTTTTGCTGAGGACAAGTATAGGCTTTGTTCAGGGGATTTATTTGATTTATTTATGGTGAGAAGTTGTCTTCTGATCTAAGAGTTCTTTTAGGAAAATATATGCTGATTAAAGGGCTATGAGCTGGGCAGGCTAATGGTTTGTGTATGGTTTTATGTATTGTTATAAGTTGAATGTAGGAGACTTGGAGGGGGGTTACAGCCAGCTAAGGGTATGCAGAGCTTTACAGTGGTGGGTAAAGGTGGATGACTTAGTAGAAACTTGGCAATTTTGCTGTAGCAGCTTTCAATTTTGTTTTGTGATGGAGGGTTGTAAATTGGTTAGAACTGGGACTCCACAGAGTAGGGAGGGCAGAAAGTAGGTTTTGGTTAGAGTAACTTTTGCAGGTGTGCTGTGAAAATGTTTGTTTCTGTATAGCATGCCTAGTTTTTGATGGGCGTTCCTAATATTTCTTTGGATGTGGAGCTCAAATTTAAGATTATCATCTATTATGACTCCCAATAGCATGATATGGTGAACTAATTCAATATTAGTGTCATTTGCTGAAAGCATTTTGAAAGATGCTTTGTTAGGGATGTTAGGTTTTGACATAAAGAAGTGGGGCTTGTTTTCTTGAGGGCCGAGTAAGAGTTGGGCTTTTGTAAGCCAGGTTTCAATGGAGATGATAGCTTGTTGAGTGACCTCTAGGAGGTGAGTTAATGTGTTTGAAGAGAAGATGATGGCAGAGTCATCTGCATATTGAATCAGGGTGCCTTTACAAGAAGATGAATATAGATTATTGATAAAATTATTGAATAGTAGAGGGCCAAGAATGGATCCTTTTGGGACTCCAGTGGAAGTGGGAAGGTATGAGGAGACAGATCCTTGCCATTTTACACCTTGTTGCATGTTGGCAAGGTAGCTGGAAAACTATGAAATAGATGGAGAGGATAGACCCAGGGTGGAAATTTGGTTGAGGAGCTTATTGTGAGAGACCAAGTCAAAGGTTTTGATAGATCTAGAAATACTGCAGATACAAGTTTATTAGAGTTGAAAGCTTTATTGACAATGTATGTAAATGATAATAATGCAGTGGAAGTGCTGGTGTCTGGCCAAAGTCCATGTTGTGTATTGCTGATTAGCTTATTTTGTAAGAGATAGTGGAGAAATTGTTGATGTATACACCTTTCGAGGATCTTACAGAGGGAAGACAGAATGACTATGGAATGGAAATGTGTAATGTCAGTGGACTTACCTTATTTATGTAAATGGATAACGTGCCATTTTCCATAAATTAGGGACACAGGACTCTGTAACTTATCTATTAGTAAGAATGCAGCCTGGGTATGCTATTGCATCTGTAGCAAAATTTAGCTATTCCAGGGGAAGGTTGTTGGCTGAGGAGGAACAAGGTTTTAGCTTCTGTAAAAGCTTTTGTATGAGAGTTACATAGAAACTTGTTGAAAAGTAAAGTGTGTGGAGCTGTCTGTGTGTCTATCAGAGAGGTGAAGTTAGGTGAGTTTTATATGACGGAGATGTGTTAGGATCTAATGTAGGGGAAGCTAGCTGTGTGGGAGGGGGTGTGTTAGGTGAGTCTGAGGTTACATTGGCTATGTATTCAATGAAGTATATATTGAAATAGGGTCTATATCATATATTCAAAAATCCAAGATGTTGAACACCATAGGTTCGAACTTGGAATTTCAAATATTGAAAACATCGAAAGCTCAGAATAGCAAATTTTTAACCAGGGTAAAAATTCGCTGTTCTGAGAAACATAAACACAACACAAGCACACCAAAATAAATAAACCAAACACATACAGTTAACAAAACTCAACCCCACACGAAACCATACATACATTACTAACTATCCACTTACCTTAACCCGCACCCTAACCCTAAGGTCTGTACCTATTGCACACATACCCTACGAAACTATACACAAACAAAGCAATAAATACACACACATACAGTTAACAAACACAACCCCACACGAAACCACACATACATTACTAACTATCCACTTACCTTAACCTGCACTCTAACCCTAAGATCTGTACCTATTGCACACATACCCTACGAAACTATACACAAACAAAGCAATAAATACACACACATACAGTTAACAAACACAACCCTACACTACACCATACATACATTACTAGCTATCCACTTACCTTAACCCGCACCTTAACCCTGAGGTCCCTAACTCTCACACCGCAGTGGAGGAAATAGCGAAGCCACAGAACAGCCCACCGAAATCTTGCCCTAGGTAAGATTTCGATGTTCCGGGGCTTCACTATTTTCAGCATTCGATGGTTTGGGTTTGACGTTTTGACATTCAGTGTTTTCTGTGTTCGGATTTTGATATAGACCCTTGAAATAGGTAACTGTTTGAAAATGGGGAGGTTTGAGAATGGGTTGATGAGAGAGGATATGGAGGACCAGAGATTTTTAGAGTTGTTTTGATGGCAATCTGACTTGGTTTTATAGCTAAATGAATAGTTGCAGATTTTTGTCATTTTTATTCTTTCACCATTTAATCCATGCTTTGTCTCTGTCTTTCATAAAGAGTTTGCATCGGTTAATAAACCATGTGCTATGGTTGCTTTTAATTCTTTTTTTACACTGTGGGGCTAAGGTATTAAAATATTTAGAAATGCTGCATTGAAGTATTCAACTGCATCATTTAAGGGGAGGTTTTTTTTTTTAGGATGGACCAGTTAACCACTTTCAGAGCATCAGTGAAAAACTCTTTGGAGAAATTGAAGAGATTGTGGGTAGTTTTTGATTATGTCCCTTTGTTATTTGTGGAATATTTCTTTGGGTATAAAATGGTAGGTGGTCCTTTAG
Organism: Protopterus annectens; assembly: GCF_019279795.1. Taxonomy (NCBI): domain Eukaryota; kingdom Metazoa; phylum Chordata; order Ceratodontiformes; family Protopteridae; genus Protopterus; species Protopterus annectens. The sequence goes on along the minus strand of NC_056728.1, from coordinate 1,561,414,766 downwards.
TTCACCTGGGATGGTACCTGAGAAGGTAAAATTAGATGGGTCGATAACTAGAATCCAGTTTAGGATAGACTGTTGAGATATTTTTGTCATATCTTGGTGCATTAATACGTTGAGTGAATTCAAAGAGGTTCAAGATGTTGATTGTTAAATTTACAGATAAGACAGCCAGTCAATGTTTATATCACCCAGGAGGATAATTTCATTTGTCACTGTATCTGCTAACCAGGATAGTATGTTTTCAAGTATTGGAATGTTCTTTCTTGGGGGGATATATGGCACAGCAAAGCATATGCTCTTGGCTCTACTAAGTTTTAGGAATGAAATTAGAATTTCTGCTTTGCTAAATTTTGGACAGTTGCTTTGAGCATATTTGGGAAGTTCTTAGTTATTCCACCTACTTTTTATGCGTTCTATTGATACTACTAATATTATAACCAGGGGTAGTATTTCAGCATCTTTTATGTAAGTTTTAGCCTGGTCTCTGTTGTGGCTAAGATATCTGGGTTATGCTAAGTCATCCAGGCATGAAAATCTGTGATTTTATTGCATATACATCTAGAATGACTATTCCTAAACTTTTAGGGTACACTCTTTAGTTTGGGGTTTGGTTGGGGTAGATGTCACCACACTGATGGATGGTGGTGAAGGACGGTTTGTTTTTTATGGCAGTTTTTAGCAGAGGTGGGTAGAAGTATTACCTTGAGATTGTCACTGACATTTTTTTAGTATTTTGGGCTTATGGCAGTGTAATGAGGTTATGCGAAATGAGCTTGAAGAGATTTTTGAGTGGCTATTGGGAGAAGATGGTTGACAGGTGAGGATGAAGTAATAGGTACATTTTTTCTTTTTCTTATTACTGATGGTAGGGATGATAGGAATGAGAGAAGGAGGATGAATAAGGTGGTACCAGAGGGAAACAGCATAATTAGTTTTGTAAAAATCTTGTAGTATGGAGAGGTAACGGACAGTGATAACAGTGTGGAAAACAGGTAGGTTTTGATAGGGAAGGAGCAGAGTGAGATCTGAGGCGGAGTTTATAACAGAAATGGGTAGGATGATATAAAGAGAACAGTTTGTGACTGGATATTGCAGTTAGGCACAGGATAGGAGGATGACTGGAGGAGGTGGAGTTAACAGAGATACAAATTTAGATGTAGTGAGAATGGATAGGAATTGGGGTAGGGCAGGGGAGCAGAATGAAGTCCAAGCATAGTAAAGGCTGAATGGAGTGGGTTGGTCCATGGTGGAATAAATACCAGAAAAACAATTTGTATAACTGCAGCAAGACAGGTGGTAAGGCAAGTTCTGATAACTTTAAAGGAAGTAAAACAAGCTGCTACATTATTGTTAAGACACGCCTAAGTTACTGTAACAAGTAGTATTGCAGTGAGTTTTGCATGAAGTGAGTATAAGAAAAGTAAGTAGGTGATGAAACTTATGCCCTGATTATTATCTTATAGGTTCATAGGTAAGTACTAGGCTATCGGCCCAAGGGCCTAAGTAAGCCTAGCCAACAAGGTTTCCTGGCTTACGTCACCCAAGAAAGTTAATTTCCTGTGCCCCTGTCAAGTAGAGCCACAGAAGTGATCCCCAGGGTGTATTTCCTATTTCCCATCCACTCATCAAGATTTTTCTTGAAGAGTGCTAATGAGTAACTTTGTTTGACATAGATTGGTAGCTTGTCCCAGAGTATAGGAAGTCTCTGGGACAGGAATCTATCCCTCCAGCATGTCCTGTTTATTATGGTGACATGGTTTAGGTCCTGAGAGCGTGTAGCTCATAGGGATTGGGATTTCTTTAGTTGTAGCATATTCAACAGCTCTGGGTTTAACATAGCTTTATATGTTAGGCAGAGATCTCCTGGGAGTAGGTGGTATGCTACAGATTAAAGCTGGAGTTTTTTGAGACGGTCAGTGTAGGGCATCTGTTTGAGGCCAGTAATCCTCTTTGTGAGGTACATATGTGGCCTTTCCAGCTGCTGCAGATGTCTTGTGAGGTACATTCCAAAAGGGGCACTGAACTCTATAATGGGCCTAATGAGTAGAGGGGAACAATGACTTCTTTTTTTCCTGGATGAGAACCCTTTTGTGATGAGGTGTACCACATAGAAGGATGTCCTGACTACTGTGGTGATGTGATTATCAAAGGAGAGACTTCTGTCCACCTGGGTTCCAAGGTCTATTATCACACATTCGGCATTAAATAGACTGCCCTTTATATGGTAGTTCATGGGTACAGAGTTTTTACCAAAGGGAATGACAATGCACTTTTTGGCATTGAGCCTGAGGCCATGCCTCTGACACCAGGCATCTGTCTCAGTGAGGCCCTTCTGTAAGATGTCCACATCATTCTGGGACTTGACTATGGCTCCAAGTTTGCAGTCATCTGCAAACTTCATTAGCCAGAGGCCTTCTGTGTTAGCCTGTACTTCAGAGAAGTAGATACCAAACAGGAGAGGTCCCAGAACTGAACCCTGTGGTACTCCACTTGTCACTGGTTTGAAGTCAGATTTGGAGTCTGCGACTTTTACAGTGTGGGTTCTGTCAGTGAGCCAGTTGGCAACCCATCATATGACGTAGGGATTTATACCTAGTTTAGCAAGTTTAGCTATAATTCCAGATTGGGGGATGGTGTTGAAAGCCTTATAGGCTGTGTGAACCACCTTACCCTCGTCTACAGCTTTGGTGACTGTCTCAAAGAAGTCGATCAGGTTCAGAAGGCATGATCTGCCTTTCACAAACCTGAACTGGGTGGGGTCAGAGTTTGGAGGTTACCAATGTCTTTGTTTATGAGTTCCATGATGATACGTTCCATGGCCTTGCAGAACTGGCTCATCAGGCTAATAGGGTGATAGTTCCCAGGATCAGCGGTGGCTCCCCCTTTGTGGAGTGGGATAACTGTTGCTGTGTGCCATTCAGTGGGCACAAAGCCTGATGTGAGACTATGATTGAACAAGGTGCTTAGGTGGGGAGCCAGTTCATTCTGAAGTTTGTGTAAAACGCAGCCTGGGATGTTGTCTGGTCCCATGGATGTTGTGTTTTTGGTTTTATACAGTGCAGCTTTTACCTGCATAGATGTGACTACAGGGATTCTGCATTCTTCCTGTATATATATATATATGGGCCCTTTAGGAGGTGAGAGGGGGGGGTAAAGTTAGCACTGAACCTATCTGTCAGGATGTTGGCAATATCAGTTGGATCTGTAATTTTCATGCCGTTGTGCTGTAACTCAGAGCAGATTTTGAGTGTTACCATTGAGATTCTTGACATTGCTATAGAATGCTTTGTGGTTGCCTTTAGAATCAGTGGTGATTTTGTTTTTGTAGCTAGCTTTGGATGATCTTATAAGGGATCTCAGCTTCTTAGTGAGGCTGACCAGGGAGCTCCTCCACTCATGAGATTTTACTCTCTTTTGCAACAGTTTCTTCCTTCTGTTGTAGAGTTTGTTTATGGCAAAGGGCCACCAGATTGGCTTCCTTTTTTTGGAGGATAGCGTCTTGGTTCTGTTTGGGATAGCACAATCCATGCACTCATGTAAGTGCTTATAGAGTGCATTTGTGTAGGATTCAGCAGTCATAACTGTATTGTCCATCTGCATGGGTGTCATGAAGTTCACCACTTCTGTCTTAAGAAGCATGAAGTTGGCTTTGGAGAATTTTTTTACCATAGTTTCCATATTGTCGGTGGGGGCAGGATGTGGATATCTAGGGTGATTAGCTTATGGTCTGATCTGACCAATGAGGAGTTGACTTCAGGTGTGGGACACTGTTCACTCATGTTGGTAATGACTAGGGCTAGGATATTGCTGCCCCTGGTAGGAGTGTGGATAAGTTGATCCAGGGCATTGGAATTTATGAATTCCAGAAAGCATTGAGTGAAAGAGTTGGCACATGAGTAGTTTTCCCAGTTAATGGTAGGGTAGTTGAAATCGCCCATTATGAGGGAGTTTGCTTAAACCCTAATATTTTCCAGTATATCAAGAAAAGAGGAGTGGGAATCCTGGGGCATGGTGGGGGATCTGTAGCAAGCTACAATATGGATTGGAGTTTTGCCCAGAGTTAGTTGCACTTTGCTGTGCAACTAGCCTAGAGGTGTGGATATCCTTAATGAATATGGACACACCTCCACCTTTGGTGTTCTGGTTTAGGTTAGATGGTCGAAAAGTGTGGTATGAGTTATAGCCTGGTAATGCAGGGGTGCTCTCTAGAGCCTTGAACCAGGTCTCAGTCACTGCACAGATATCAAAGTTCTCCATTTTAAGGAGTGCCTCGAGTGAGTGCATTTTAAGATTTAGACATCTAGCATTCAGTAGCATTACCCTCAGTTTTTGCATGCCTGTTCCTGTTACAGTGGTGAATTTGTCATTTGAATCTTGCCTAAAAAAGGGTTTACCTTCATAAACTCGAATCACAGTGGTTCGTGTTCTCATATGAGCGACTCGAAACCACGAAAGTGAAAACGTCGACAGCCCTTAATGTTCGAAAAACAGCAAATCAAAAAGCAGATTCCCTGTTTTTCGAACATTAATGTCGAACAAAAAAAAAAACAAAGGGTAAAGTAGGGGGCAAGCCCACCTGCACCCCCTATGTGGGGGGCTGTGCTCCCCACATCCCCTCCTTATTATTCTAACTCCGAGATCGCACTACAGTGGGGAAAGGAACCATTTCCTGATCCCCACTATAGTACAATCCACTCCACAATGTTGAATGTGCATTCACTCATTGCATATTCAAACCTTTTTTCTTTCGGCGTTTGCAAAATTTGCAAACAGCCTTTCGAACACTTGCTGTTCGCTCGACTGTGTATCGCCTATATAAAGGTAAACCCTAAAAATGGCACTATAGGGGCGGCAAGACCCTTAGCTAGTATCTTGAATCCCAGGGGCGACAGGTGCAGGCCATCTGTGGCAAAGCATCGAGGTCTGTCAACAATGTTGTCCCAGGCAGACAGACACTGGATCCCCTTAGAATGACATCAGAAGATTAGCCAATTGCTTAAATCAATCATTTTGTCCTTGTATTGTGGTAACATTCTGGGCGATGGCAGGATGCTACTCGGGGCTAGGGTCATACCTGCCTGAGCTACAAGATCAGAGAGCTCTTCCATGTCTCTTTTCATGTGGTACATCTCAAGTTGTTCACACCAAGATGGACAATGACAGAGTCATATTTGTACTTGTTGTGGAGTGACCTGAGTGCATGGGTTATGTGACAGATCCTGGCACCCAACAGACAGCTGACAGTAACCTTCTCCTTGTGTAGTCTGGTGAGTGGGACATCAGTGTGCCTGACTATAGAGTCACCTATGACTAGTGTGTTGCATACGTTGTTAGGCCTTATGGGCTGTGGTTTATTGAGTCTGTGGGCTATGTGTCATTTGAGTTGTGTTGGGGGTGGAGGTTGCTTGTGTTTCTGCTTTGGAGGTCTCTGTTGCTTGAGCAGATTATTATTGAAAGCCTCCGTGAATGCTTTTGTGTTTCTATGTGTGGATTTTGGTGGTGTAAGTTTAGTGGACTATGTGATGAGTGGAGTGTGGTGCAAGTGCTTACCTTCTCCTCTTGATTGTCAAGTTCAGTCTTGGTTGGAGAGAGCTTTACCCGCAGTTTGGCTAGATGAGTGCATCTCTCACAGGTTGTGGTGTTGGGAGGTAGGAGGAGAGGGTTGTCTGTGTACATGAGGCAATTGCTACATTGCCCCAAGATGCCCAGATTCATCAGATAGACATGAGAGAACACTAGGAGTTGACCCTTGGACATGTCTGAATAAAAACTACTTTCCTCTAGACAAGTGAGAAAAGTGAGTATAAGAGCTGTTTTTCTCTAAGTAAGTGAGGAAAGTAAGTAGAAAAACTGTTTTCTTCAATGTAAAGAGGAAGGTTGAGTGCTATAGTAAGTTGTAGCTTATTTAGTGCTAACAACAAGTTCTGAACAAGTGCTGAGCACAAATAAGCAAATTCAAGTGCTAAAACTAAGAATTTGTACCTAGATCTTGTGGTAGATAGGCAACCTAGTGCTTACCACTCCCACTGATATGCTAGAATGCTTCCCTGCAACACAGAAAGGCTTGGGGGGGTTCAGAAGCTTACAAGCAGTCCTGGATACAGCAAATCTGTATCTGGACTGGACTAGTTACAGGAAAGGTGGGAAACACCCGCAAACATAGGCTTTTAAACCAGAAAGTTGAAAGAGATGGAAAAACTGCCAAACAGCCAATAAACTACAATTTCTAGGTCAGAAACCACTCTTGTGGTAAATAGGCTACCTAGTGCTTACCACTCCCACTGATAAGCTAGAAGACTTCCCTCCAACACAGAAAGGCTTGAAGAAGCTTACAAACAGTCCTGGTTACAGCAAATCTGTATCTGAACTAGACTAGTTACAGGGAAGGCAGGAAACAAGCTTAGAATTTTTTTAGGGGGGGGGGGGGTTGGAAAGGGAGAAAGGAGAACCAGAAGATAATTCAAAATTAAGGACCTAAGTGGCTTGCTCTTCACAAATGTTCTCTCTGTATTAGGTAGGATGAGCTAGTGACACTAGACTGGAATAGAGCTGGGACAGAGCTGAACAGATGGGACTGGTAGGAGTGTCTGAAGTCAAAATATGATCTCACTGTACTCGGATGAGTGAGCAAATGAGATATACCCAGGAGGAGTGTTCAAACACAAATTTACAGGAGGGGGGGAGAGAGAGAGAGACCACAGTATTCTATGAAACAATTAAATAGAAAAATAAATAACTACAGAGAGATACAGACCGCAATATTCAATGAAACAAATACACAGAAAAATAAAATGCAGTACAATGTTTAACACTGCAAGTTTGTAGTTAACTCAGCTAGTAATACAATTGATTGTAGATATGTAGCAGAAGCCAAACAACTCAGATGTTGAGCAGTAATTAATTCAAATATATGTGACTAAAACTTATAAATACAGAGAAACCCTCTAGCCTAAGAGTTTAACACTGAATATCAATGAGGTGAAACACAATAGCCCCCAATTACTGCAGAGACAGAGAGAGACCACAGTATTCTATGAAACAATTAAACAGAAAAATAAATAATTTTAGAGAGACACAGACCACAATAGCCAATGAAACAATTAAAAAGGCAGAAAAATAAAATGCAGTACAATCTTTAACACTGCAAGTTTGTACTTCACTCCGCTAGTAATGCAATTGATTTTAGGTATGTAGCAGAAGCCAAACAACTCAGATATTGAGCAGTAATCTTGTATTTTAACTCTGACTTTGGCCAATTTCAAATTGTTTATTTAGGGGGTGCAGGTATTACAAGACATGTATCTGTTAGAGTATAATAGGAATATGTTGATGTTGTAGGAGTTTTGGGGGTTGTCCATTAGGCGTGTGTTCACACTGACCTCTGAATTAATTAGCTTTAAATGCACTATGCAAATCAAAACTATGATATATCTTATTTTTAAAATGCTGTAGGTTATATCACTGTTTTCAAAGCAGTTATACTTAAAAAGTTAATATATAGCAGTTTTGAGTGACATAGTTCATGCTTTACAAGAGTTCTGTGTCTGTCTGGTGAGGTTTTAGTTTGATTAGTAGCTAGATATATAGATTGAGGTCCTTCGGTGAATAACATGTCCCAGTAGGCTGAGATGTGGAGACTAATTAGTGCTGAAATGAGTGCTTAAGCATGGGCAGCTACAATACAAAAAATGGAAAATCTGTACAAAGACAAGGTCTTTGACCTCTAACTACTTCAAGTGAGTCACAGCATTTAATTTTATTGTTATGGGCTTTATTTGCCTTTTCCAAGGAAATTTCACACTGCTAGAATAAAATATGCTAAAGTGTTAATTTAGCTGCACCTTAAGCAGTATAAGGCCTGTGGGTGTGGATTTTCCTCCAGCAGATTCAACACTACAGTATAGAACACACTGATGCAGAAGTGAGGGAAAATACATTTATTTAAGTTTAATTTGATTCTTGGAAACTGTTATATAGGTATTAACTGAAGGTATTTCTTCTTTTTTGCTTTTGCATCTGGAGTGATATTCAGCTGTAGAAGTCCCCTCGATATTGAGATTGTATTAACTTCAGCAGCAAGAATTTTCAGAGATACTATGTGCCCAGTACAATTGATTTTAAGTGAAGATATTTCTGCTTTTGTGCTTTTGCAGCTGGAGTGAAATTCAGCTGTAAAAGTTATCTTGCTAGTGAGGTTGTCTTGACATTTACAGCAGGAATTGTCAGAGATAACATGTGTTCAGTACAGTAGGTTTTAACAGAAGTTATTTCTCCTTTTGTCATTTGCAACAGCAAAATATATGTCCCAATTAAAAAAAATAATACCTTTCTTACTGCCTTCTCAAATTTGTAGGTAGCAAATGAAAAGTAATTTATTGAAGAGGGTGCAGATGGAGATCAACGTGACTTGGGATATTGTTTTTAACTCACTTTAGTTATGCATAATCACGGAAATTAGCAACCATGATTGTATATCAGACAATATTTTATGCTCATGTCTGAATAATGGAACTAGCAGCATTGATGGGGGACCCTGGCAGCTGCCTAAGGAGCATTGTGCTGTATCTGAATCTCCTTAAAGCAGATAATGAGGTAAAACCCTCGTCATCATCAATGCCAGGAAATGATAGAAAAGCTTATTACCACCTAAGAAGTTTCCTAACTAAACTCCAGTGGGACTACCATTGATTATAATCTGTCAGACTCAGTCAACTGCAGCCCACAGAAGACATTGCAGTCATCAAAACATCTTTTCACAGGGGCAAGCTCTGGAACTTGCTAATTCCATCTTAATGGGGAGGGAGGTGATATCTCCGAGATACTTCTATCTCAGTTGTCTCTGCAACAACCCTGGAATCATGCATTCATGATGAACATTTAGAGTATCGCTCACTGGTGTGACAGTTTTAAGCATTGTACCCGAAGTATTATGATGTCTGTGTATGGCAAGTTCCAGGCTGTCTTACATTTTGATTCCTATGATATTTTACAATGTAAAGTCTATTGAAATGTGTACAGTGGGTTATGAAGCAGCCTGCAGCAGAAAATAAGTGTTTTTAGCTTTAGGACTAAGAGATGGAAATACAGTGACATTTTCTCCTATCAAACCCTGTGGCACACTTGGCATGTCTGCGGGAAAGGACTGTAAGTATTTGCATGCTCTGTTGGGTAACCGGTGTTACAATGGCTACTGTAAGTTGGCATACTTAGCAGTAGGAAGCCAGAAACAAACTGACATGTTGGTAAGATAATGCTGCAGTCTGCAGAGAATGCCTAGATTAAAGTTTTTTTTTTTTATCAGTATAGTTGAAGTAACTTGTGTAAGAGATGGTATGGTCCAGCACTATGCTAAAATACTTCAAGAATTGAACTTCATCAATCAAATATCTCACAAGCGTTTTGATGGTGAGTTGTAAAGCAGTCTTATTTTCCTATTTCTGGCATTTGAAGAGGATAGATTTACTTCTGAAAGGCTTCAGGATTAAATCTCTGTCTTGTAGAAATGTTTTTCTTTCCTAAAAATGCCATTTTGAACTTTATACCTGATGAGTAAAGACTGGAAGTAGGTCAAAATAGTGTCTTCAGCATATTGCATGACAAGGTTGACCTCATAATTCAGCAAGTCCAACATTAATGAAGAACAGTATGCTATATATAATAGTTCCTTGTAGAATGTTTTAGAGCATCCAAGTAAGATCTGATAATGTCACTCAGAGCTTAAACACCTAAGTAATATTTAGACAATGCTATGGCCATGTTATAGTCAAGGGGCTAGAACAGATAATAGTGCTGTAAAATAAAATAGCATAACGCCACTAAAAAGGAATTTAATGTGTTTCTGAGTGCATTATATTTCCACCAGTTTGGATGTGTGTTGTTCTTCATGTCTTACAAGTCCAGTATCCCTATTATTCCATTGTTGTCATTTTAGTATGCTTAATAAATAATACACTGACATCATATGTGGTCTAAATTCCATGAGTTTTCTACTAAACCTACATGTTCTGAAACTTTTGTGTAAGCCACATTATATATAGGTCACTGTAAGCAGATAATTAGCATTTAAATATATATATCTAATGTCTAATAGTTATCAGCTTGATACCAGGAGTTACAGAATGATAGCCAATTCATTTGACTGTCTGTTTTTTAATGGGGTGGCTTAATTTACATACTCAAGAATAATGCTGTGAAAAAGAATGTGGATTCTTGAAAGGACAGGATAGTGAAAGCAGGTGACAAAGTAACAAGTGAGGGCAGATAGGTTTTAACAGCTCTTCATGTTGTGGAAAATATATACCTCTTTACACAAGGAGAATGACACTTTCTGGGGAAATTTTCTCAAATTTCATTAGTGTTAGAGTAATCTTTGAATGTCTTAAACATCAGCTATATTGCTTGGAGATAGGAAGAGTAGATGGAGACAACCCAGTATAGTGACACTAATAAAGAATTATGTTGTTAACACCTGTGTGAGGAACACTGAGCTGATGGAAAAAAACAAGAGTGACCTCTATTATAATTTTATTTGGAATAGAAAATAAAGGAGGTAGATATGAGTAAGATGAAACTGATGAGCTAAGAATAGGTAAATCTGAAGAGTAGAAAAGTGCAAGATGTGGAGGTGGTGAAAGTAGAAGCTTGGAAAAGATAGGAAATAAACTAGACAGTACAAATTTGGATGGGATCTGGAAAAGAAAATTATTTGAGTGGAATGTTACATGATGATGTGAGGTTAAAAGAAGAAGAGGAAAATGAGAACTGAATATGGACAACCAAGATTTAGCTGTACTGTGGGCATAATAAAAGTACAATTTCAGCTGTGGACATAAGGTAATGAAGAACAGTTGTTAGTGAGTTAAAGATGGTGGTGATGGAGTTCTGGGAGAGATAAGGGGGAATAGAGAAAGAAGAACAATTAGAAGAGCAATTCTTGTTGTCATATGAAGTAACAAACTGCATAAACAAAGTGCATGATTATTGTAAAATACAATCTGTTCCATTTGTGCACTTTTATGTGGTTCAGGGGTATTATGCAATAAAAAGTATAAACAGAAATACATTTGTATTAAAAACCAGAAAAAATAAATTGGTGAGACTAAATTTTAGAGTATTATAAAACAATGAATAAAGGGAATAGACGAATAATAGAAGTGGTTTTATTCCAATACTTTATATGTAAACTCTTCAACTAAAACAGTTCTTATTCAAAAAATAAATCTGCTTGCAGATTATATATTATTGATAATAATAAGCATTAACTCCACTGTGTTTAATCACAATGCCTCATTAAAACCTTAGAGAAAATGACTAGTTTTAAATTTAATAAAAGCAAATTGAAGGCAATTCTAAAAAAATAAATGTTAAATCCTTCATTAGAAAATAAATATAATGATAAATGGAATAAAATCATTTAAGCATTTAAACATTTTATTTGCTAATAATCTGAAAACTGTAAGACAACTTAGTTATGACCATAGCATGAAAGATCCAAGTGAAAATAACCAAACAATGTAATAAAGATGTATTTACTTTTGAAGATAGATTCACTCTCATTAAATCAATGCAACTACCAAAATTGTTATATAACATTTAAACTATTTTCAGATTTTCAATGGTAACGCAATAGACTCAGGATAATATAAAAAAGGTCACATCAGAACATCAAAATAGTGTAATAGGTCTGCTATATATAGAAGCAAATGCATTGGCATGTGGTCTTAAGATACTGGTTTGGTAGATGGTATACAGCAAAGTGGAGGATGATACATACAAATTGTATAACAGCAAATAATATCAAAGTACAAACCAATCCATTAATATAATTGCTAATGAACTTTTATCTATTTATTTATTACTTATTTATTTTACATTTGTTTACCAGGTAAGTTCGAGTGGGCAGGTTGCCCTTTTTCAGCGGAGGCCCAGGGAGATAAGCACCATTCCAATTACACAGTTAACAAAAGTTTAAACATACAACATATTAGTGGACAGACAGCATATAACAGTTTAACAAACATGCAAAAAATTGGCAAAGGTTTCCATAGGAGTATCAGTCATACAGTTGAGAGATAAGAAGAGAATACACAACTTTGTTAAAACTTAACAGTGTAGTAGTCTACATTATTTTAAACATAATTTCACCACATTGGAATACAAATATTACATTTCTTATTTCCAGTATTCTATTACTACTCTCATGATCTCAATTTATATTAATATCTTGATAAGCCTTAAAACTAATTTTATATAAATATATACATATATATATATATATATATATAGAGAGAGAGAGAGAGAGAGAGAAAGAGAGAGAAAGATAATCATGTATTTTATGTCTTTTATGTGTATGTGTGTGTGTGTGTGTGTGTATAGATATATATATATATATATATATATATATATATACATATACATATATATATGTATATATATTTGTATGTGTGTGTGTGTGTGTGTATCTATGTATATATATGGATCTAAGACTATTGCTCAAAATCACATTTACTCGAAACGTAAACGGCCGAGCACAATTTCATGAAAGTGCATTTCTACTGAAAATGTACTTTCGTGAAAGAGAAACAAAAAAAAAACATAAAAAACAAAAAAATAAAATAACAGAAATCATGTTTATGCAGGGGGGCAAGCCCCCCCTGCACCCCCTATGTGGGGGGCTGCACCTCTCCAAACCCCCCCTACTTTTATATTCTCACTCCGAGATCGAACTACAGTGGGGAAAAGGGAATATTCCCTTATCTCCACTGTACCACGATCTAAGAAACAGCCCCCATTGCTCAGTTGCCATTTTTTTATGTTTTTTTTTTTTTTTTTTTTTTTTTTTTACTTCTTTTTCATAAAAGTGCATTTTCAGTAGACATGCACTTTCACGAAAGTGTGCTTAGCCATTTACCTTTTAGGTAAATGTGATTTCAAGCAACAGTATGGATCCTACATATATATATATATATATATATATATATATATATATATATATATATATATGGGTCTAGTTCAGTAGACCTAATTTACACTTACCCAAATTGCAGATTCCAGAGATGAGAACTTCAGACTTGCAATAAACTGAACCTGAACATCACCAATTATTTTTACAAAGGATGGAAACACTTGGCCATCATGGGGAAATTGGTCCTTTTCCCTACTGTAGTGTGATCCTGGAGTTGGTATGTTAAGTTAGAGTGGTGTGGAGGGTGCAGCCCCACACATTGAGGGGCTTTGCGGTCATAGGTGGGTTTAACATACCTCAGTGTGTTATTTTGTTAAATGTTAGCCAAGAGTCTTCTTTCCCTGTAAAAACTTCAGTAATGTGAATGTTCAGTTTATTACAATTTTGGTGTTGTCATCTCAGTAATCTGCAATTCGGGTAAGTGTAAATTGGGTTTACTGAAAGAGAACATATGTAGATATATATATATATATATATATATATATATATATATATGTTTCAAAATACTGAAATTCTAAATTTCAGTATTTCAAAATTAGAACACCGAAGCCTTGAAATCCTGAAACACCAGAAGCGCGAAATTCAAAATCCCGAAATATGGAGATTTTGAATTAGCGCTTCTGGTGTTGTGGTGTGTGAATGGTTAGATGTTAGTTCGGGTATGTATGTATGTGTAAGTGTGTTGGTTAGGGGCTTTAGTGTATGTTAGTGTGTGTGTTGTGACTGAGATGTGTGTGTGCGAGGGACTGTGAAATGTGTGGGTGTGAGTTACCTTTGTGTGTCTGATTGTGCTTTCTTGGAGTTAGTATATAAGTAGGGGGTATGGGGGGGTGTATGCGAGCTTTCTCCCCTGCTTATATGTGGTCTGGGTTTGTCTGTGTGCTTGTGGGGGGAAGTTGTGTGTATGTTTATGTGTGTGCTCTGTGTATAGTGTAGGTTCGGGATTTTGAATTTCGCGATTATGGGTTTTTGGGGTTTGAAGTTTTCGGCTATGTACTTTCGAAATACTGAAATTTGGGATTTCAGTATTTTGAGATTTCATAGTGAACCGATATATATATATATATATATATATATATATGTGGGTCTACTTCACATGACTGAAATTTCATTTGACTAAATTTGATTTGACCGAGACCATAATACTGAATTTTTAAAATAATGAAAACTCATTTGACTGAATCTCATTATACTGAATTGTTAGCCATAGACATAATGTGAGTTTCCCTTCTACTGTGACTTGCTTCTGATAAAAGAATTATTGTAACTTATAGTGCTGATTGTAAGAATACCAATAGTCATGTAAAAAGTAGTGTTGTAGTGTTTCTAAATGTGGGTATGTCTGTTTACATTTTTATGGGAAGTATTTCAAGTAATATGGTGGATGTTTTGTGCATTTTCAGCAGTAGTGGTAGTGTGTAGACTACTGTAAGGTAAGTAAAAGGTATATTCCATTTTCCCCACTGTAGTGTGATCCTGGAGTTAGTGCATATATAGCTGGCGGGGTGCACAGCTCCCCACCTTGGGGGTGTGGGGGGAGTAGCCCCCACCTAGTTTGGTTTTATGTCATCCGGTTTCTGTTAAGAGGGTACATAAGTAGTTTTTAAGTTCTGGAAATATTTAGTCATTGGTGTTGTAAGTGTGCATGTCTATGGTTTCCAAGTTAGTATTTTGAAATGTAGCATTGTAAGGTTTCAGTAGCATGGGTTTCAATCAAGTTTGTTTTTAGTATTTTGAAAATTAGGTATTTTGTTCTTGGTCAAAAGAAAGTCAGTCAAATGAAATTTTAGTCATGTAAAGTAGACCCATATATATGTGTGTGTGTGTTTGTGTGTGTGTGTGTGTGTGTGTGTGTGTGTGTGTGTGTGTGTGTGTGTGTATTTCTATAAACATACATTCCCCGGAGTAAAATTACAATTTTCTACCTATTGTTTTATATCAGGTTTTATTGAAAGTTCTAAAACTAAGAAAATGATAGACTGGAAGGAAACAAGTTGTTTAAATTCCACAAACTTAACTAGGAATAGATTGTATTCAAAATAAATTAAAGTAGATACTGGGATTCATTATTGATACAGGGCATAAGACAATAATATTCTCTAGAATACAAGGTATAACTTTTTATAATACTTTAGAGCTTTCCTCCCTGGGCCTCCACTGGAAATGGGATCTTATCCATTTAGACTTTCTCAGTAATCAAACCTCAATAAATAAATAAATAATAAATAAATAAATATCAACAAATTACAGAATTACCCAATTGCTGACAACATCCTTTGTATGTAAAGTGAGATTAACAAGAATATTTCTAACTCAGAAAGCAATATTTTAACTATAGTAAACTACATTAAGACAGCAATTCATTAGTCTTACTGGAATTATATAACACAGACTAATTATACTGATTTTTCTGATGTAGATAAAATCTTTAAGAAAAACAATTATGTTACCTTTTTAGAAAATAGCTACTTGGAAATGTTTATATCATGAACTTTATATACTGTACAGAATGGGAGAACATTAACCAGTAGCACTAATCTTTGTTGAAGATATAATATGTTGGTTAAGGATGATTGTTAACTTATTTTTGTGATTGTGAAATTATATCAGCATTCTGAAATAAATTTCAGTGATTTCCTTTGTCAGTATGGAAAGACAAGTTTCAGATTTCTAAACAATTGGTATTAATTAATGTTTCACGTCCTGGTTATGTCAGTAAGGATCAAATTCCTTTCCTTTGGTGTCTACTAACAACTATTTATAAAAGCTGATATTGGAAAAAGCCTAATTCACTCTTATTTTTGGAATTTCTAAGCAGAATCACTATAGCGCATGATAATGGAATTATAAATGTTGGCCAAAACTGTAAATTTTGGAAAAATATACTAATGGCACAGTGCGTGCTTACATTAGCTGTATAGATGCTGAACTCCCTGATACATTATTTTGCTCTATATAATGAATATTTGTACACATATTTATAATAACTTAATACACTTTGTAAATGTTATAAATAGTTTAGATTGTATTAGAATCTTGATGTTTATTTTCTAAGTTATTTTTTATCATACCTAATAATAAACATTATTTATTTGCTTTTGTTTTGCCCATTTGCATTAACTGAAAAAAAATAAAAAAAAAATAAATAAATAAAAATGAGCCATGTGTGATGATTTGATAAAATAAGGGCAAAATCAGTTAAATGTTTTTTAATAAATCCTCAGTTCAGTACCATTGGGGTATTCATATAGTTGAGTAATATTCTCTAAACTGTGATAATAATTATAATTATGTTTCCCAGAGTTGTCAGCAACAAAACCAGTTGCAAGACTTTCTTATGTATTACATTACTTTATTTATCCTTAATAAAATTGACTGTGCCACAGTCATTGCTGAAATGTGCTCATTAGTCACGCTTTAGTCATACTTGCACAGCATGGAGTTTATGAGTCATTATTTCAAACACATGCCTGCAAGTGTTTCTATTGAACTATAGCCAATAAAAGCAATAAGTCAAATGCTGCAAGTTAAAACAATAAGATTCGCTAATGTTTTTTTTCTGCTTCTCTGATTTACCTCTAATTATTAAGCCTGTCTCACAAGAATAATCCATTTACCCAATCATCCATTGTCTGGCAATGACAGCTGTGCAACCCATTTGGTCCTTTTATGACAAAATGCAAATTCTATGAGTGGCACTGACACTGACAGGTCAGACTGGGGCTTCGGCCTTTAGGGTCCTGCATACCCCAGTGTATATAACTGTAGATGCCCTGAAGGTATGCAGTTGGCCTTTGTGAGTTGTGTCACCCACTTCCACAAGTGACATAACCCATAAAAGCCCTGCCCCCTTTTGCCAGATTCATCTGTGTGATCTCTGGTCACTAGTAAGAAATCTGTAGATGGACTAAGTCACCAAGTTATGTGCATCCATCCCTTCCCCAAGACAAGTTGGTAGGCATTGCCTCATCATTCATCTCGGTTTACCTTTTTATCATTGATCACACATGATCGACCAGGCACTTAATTGAACCATTTCCACAAAACCAAAACCGCAAAACTTCTCAAATGTCGAAATAATGTTGAATTTCGACATTTTTGGCCGCACCACACTTCCACATCAGTGCTACCATGGGTCAAAAAAGGGCTGAGGTTTTGCCATTTAGTTATATGGAATTCAGCGTTAGAGACGGAAGTGGTTTCGCTCATACTGGGATCGACGATATGAAAATAAACCATTCATCTGTCATGTTTTCATCAGCTGCTGCAATGCCCATGCTACTAATTAAACTTGAGTCATTTAGGTCATATACAGGGCTTTACCCTCATTGTAACAGAGCTGGTGTCAATCTTTGTTGGTAAGAAATGTAGGACACATGCAGCATAGTGATGCAGAGAATAATAGTCACCTCAAAGCAAGAGAGTCTATGATTAAATTCTCAGCTAGACCACCTTCTACATGAAGCCAGCATGTCCTCCATGTATTCATGTGAATTTTCTTCAGGTATTCCAGTTTCCACACACATCCTAAAGACTTGCAGGAGGCAGACTGGCAAATCCAAAGTTTCTGTTAATGTGTACTCTGTGTGGAAGTTTTGTGTGTGTGTGTGTGTGTGTGTGTGTGTGTGTGTGTGTGTGTGTGTGTGTGTGTGTGTGTGTGTGTGTGTGTGTGTGTGTTTGTGTGTGTGTGTGCGTGTGTGTGCGTGTCTGTGTGTGTGCACGCCTGTGTCTGTACATACATATGTGTGTGTGTGTATGTGTGTGTGTGTGTGTGTGTGTGTGTGTGTGTGTGTGTGTGTGTGTGTGTGTGTGAGTGTGTGTGTGTGTGTGTGTGGGGGTGAGATATAGAAGAAAGGTCTGGCAATCTACTTCTGTTTGTCCCCATGCCTAGTAAACACTGTGGATGGGGGTGAATAGTATTTTTGCAGTAACGCTTAATAGAAACATTAGACGTTCTAATTTATAAGGTGATAATAGGAGTTAGAAGTAGCTCCTAAGCCTGGATGGATGGAATGCAGTAATAAATATTATTATTAACTTTTTTTAAGAAAATATTAAGTATGGCTTATTTTCCTGGTTTAAGAATAACTCTTGGCCTTTGTGTTAACAGTCAGTAAATTAAGGGGTTGTCAAGGGTTTGGTCATTCCCATGATATACACACACAGTATGAATTATAACAAGGAAAACACTTGTCACTACTTATTGTTTGCCTTTCATAGGTTCATAGGTTCATAGGTAGATACTAGGCCATCTGCCCTAGGGCATTTATAAGCCTAGCCAGAGTGTATTTGGCTTTTGCCTCCCTATTAGATTAGCCTGCTGTGCCTCTGTAAAGTAGGTCACAGAAGGTACCCTTTTAAGATTAGTTTACTGTGCCTCTGTCTAGCATGGACACAGAAGAGTTCCCAGGGGTGAATTTGCGATTTCCCATCCACGAGTCCAGGTTTCGCTTGAAGAGGGTCAGCGAGGGGCTATCTCTAACATGAACTGGGATTCTATTCCAGAGTGAGAGGAGCCTCTGGGAAATGAATCTGTCCCTCCAGCATGTCCTATTTATTTTTATGCTGAGGTTTAGGTCCCTGGAGTGTGTAGCTCTAAGGGACTTGGATTTTTTGAGGTGGAGCATGTCCATTAATTCTGGGTTTGACATGGCTTTGTACGTCAGGCATAGATCGCCTCTGAGTAGGCGGTAAGCAACTGAGTAGAGCTGGAGTTTCTTTAGTCGAGCTGCATAGGACATCTGTTTGTAGCCCATGATCTTCTTGGTGAGGTACTTTTGGGGTCTCTCCAGTTGCTGCAGGTGCCGGGTAAGGTACATCCCAAAAGGGGCATTGTATTCAATTATGGGCCTGATGAGTGACGAGTAGAGGGGCACAATGACCTCTCTTGATCTAGATGCGAACCCTTTCGTGATAAGGTGGGCTATATAGAAGGTCTTTCTAACCACTTTGGCAACGTGATTATCAAAGGAGAGATTACTATCTACATTGGTCCCCAAATCTCTAATTACTTCTTCCATACTTAATGGATTACCACCTATGTGGTAATTTGTGGGCACCTTGTTTTTCCCAAAGGGGATGACTATGCACTTTTTAGCATTTAGCTTGAGGCCGTGGCTCTGGCACCAAGCATCCATCTCTGTGAGACCCTTTTGGAGGATGCTTGTGTCAGCTGGAGATTCGATTATGGCACCTAGTTTGCAGTCATCTGCAAACTTTATCAGCCATAATCCCCCCCGTGTAAGCCTGAACCTCAGAGAAGTATATACTGAACAAGAGAGGTCCCAGAAATGAGCCCTGTGGGATGCCACTTGTAACTGGTTTGGATTCGGACATGGCACCTGCGATTCTGACCATGTGGGTTCTATCTCTGAGCCAGTTTGCAACCCATCTTGTGATATAAGGGTTGATATTTAAGCTGGTAAGCTTATTTATGATGCCCGAGTGGGGTATTGTGTCGAAGGCTTTCGCGAGGTCCAGGTAGGCTGTGTGGACTACCTTGCCCTCATCTATGGCTTTAGTAACTGTTTCAAAAAAATCAACTAGGTTTAAGAGGCAAGATCTGCCCTTAGCAAAGCCGAATTGGGTAGGGACCAGTGTCTGGAGGCTCCCAATGTCTTTGTTTATGAGTTCCACGATAATACGCTCCATAGCTTTACAGACCAGACTAGTCAGGCTTATGGGGCGATAGTTTCCGGGGTCCGTTGTGGCACCACCTTTGTGGAGTGGGACCACTGTAGCTGTACGCCATTCTTTGGGTACATATCCTGTAGTAAGGCTAAGTTTGAACAGTGACTCAATGTGAAGGTTCAGTTCTTCTTGGAGCTCGTGTAAGACACAGCCTGGGACACCATCCGGTCCCATAGTTGCTGTGTTTTTTGCTTTGGAGAGGGCAGCTTTCACCTGTGCATCTGTGATGTCAGGGAGGTTACATTCAGTTGGGATAGGCATTTGCTCCTTTGGGGGGAAGGGTGGGAGATGTTTGCACTGAATCTGTCTGCCAGGATGTTGGCTATGTCTGTAGGTTCAGTATATTTTGTACTGTTATGCAACAATTCAGAGCATATCTGGGAGTTTCCGCCCATGTTCCTGACATAACTAAAGAAGGCCTTGTGATTATCTTTAGTGTCTAGGGCAATTTTTCTTTCGAAACTAGTCTTTGATGATTTTATGAGGGATTGAAGTTTCTTGCTAATACTGATCAGAGATGCCTTCCCTTTTTGGGATTTTGCTCTGTCATGTAATAGCTTCCTCCTTCTGTTGTATAGCTTATTTATGGCCGGGGTCCACCAGACCGGTCTCCTGTTTTTGGAGGAGTGAGTCTTGGTTTTATTTGGGATAGCACGATCTATGCATTCCTGCAGGTGCTCATAGAATGCATTTGTAAAGGATTCTGCAGATTGGGCTGTATTATCCTCTGGCCCAGGGGCTTTGAAGGATTCCACCTCAGTCTTGAGAAGTGCAAAGTTGGCTTTTGAGAAATTCTTTACAGTGATTTCCTTGGCTGGGGGTGGGGACGGGATATGGATGTCCAGGGAAATTTGTTTATGGTCTGATCTTACCAATGAGGGGTTTATGTCTGGTGTGGAACATAGAGTCCCCATGTTGGTGATGACCAGGTCCAATATGTTGTTCCCTCTTGTGGGAGTGGTGACCAGTTGTTCCATTGCGTTAGAGTTTATAAATTCAAGGAACCGTTGGGCGAGGGTGTTTGGGCTTGAGTAGTTTTCCCAGTCAATGTTTGGGTAGTTGAAGTCACCCAATAACATAGTGTTTGGAGAGACCTTCATATTCTCCAGTGTTCTCAGGAATGCCAGTTGGGGTTCCTGGAATAGGGAGGGTGTTCTGTAGCAGGCTACAAACTGAAAGGCAGTTTTGCCTGCTGTTAGTTGCACATGGATGGTTTCCGATGCTTTGTGCAGTGCCACTAACCTGGAGGTGTAGGTATCTTTGATGTATATAGATACTCCCCCTCCTTTTGTGCTTCGGTCCGAGTTTTGGGGCCGAAACGCATGGTATGAGTTATAACCTGGTAGTGCTGGGGTGCTCTCAGGAGCCTAGAACCAGGTTTCTGTTACTGCACAGACATCGATTTTCTCCATACTGAGGAGAGCCTCGAGTGCGTGCATCTTGAGGTTTAGATTTCTGGCATTGAGTAGCATTACCTTTAGTTTTTTTATCCTTGGGTTGTCTATGGAGGTGGGTTTGTCCTTTGAGCCTTGCCTAAAAAAGGCACTATGGGGGTGGCAATAGCCTTGGCCAGTATAAGAAAGCCTAAGGGTGACAGGTGCAAGCCGTCCCTAGCGAAGCAATGTGTATTGTCGAGCATGTCATTCCAGGCTGACAGACACTGGATCCCCTTTGAATGACACCAATACTTTAGCCAATTGTTGAAACTGATCACTTTGTCTTTATACTGTGGCATCATTCTTGGTGAGGGCAAGATGCTACTCAAGGTCAGGGTCATACCAGCCTGGGCTAAATGGTCAGATAGCTCCTCTATGTCTCTTTTCATGTAGTCCAGGGAGGTACGTCTCAGGTCATTCACACCAGCATGGACAATGACGGAGTCATACTTGTACTTGCTTTGGAGTGACCTGAATGCTTGCGTTATGTGGCAGATCCTGGCACCCGACAGGCAGCTTACAGTGACCTTCTCCTTGTTCAGTCTGGTGAGCGGGACGTCAGTGTGCCGGACAATAGAGTCCCCTATAACAAGTGTATTTGGTGTGTTGTTTGGCCTTAAGGGCTGTGACTGTGAGGCACACTGATTTTGTGAGATATGTGATTCATGGGTATTGTTGAGGGGTGGCTGTTGCTTGGATATCTGCTTAGGAGGTCTTTGCTGTTTAGGAATTTTTATTTAGAGCCTCCGAGTATGTTTTTGTGTGTTTATGTGTTGGGTATGCAAATGCAATAGGTCTGTGTGAGACTGGATTTGTGGTGTGGGTGGTTACCTTTTCCTCCTGACTGACTGTGCCAGTCTTGGGTTGAGAGAGCTCTGCCTCCAGTTTGGCTGTGTAACTGCATCTCTCACATGTATTAGAGTTTGTTGGAAGGAGGAGAGGGTTGTCTGTGTGCATAAGGCAATTGTAACATTGCCTCAAAATTCCCAGATTCACCAGCTGGACTGGAAAGTAACCTTGAAACTGACCCTTGGACATACCATATTAGTATAGGGAACTGTTTTTTTCTGATCAGATTAGGGAAGGGAACTGATTTTTCACTTGATCAGGAAGGACCAATCGGGAGCCTAATACTTATGAGAAGTCAAGGAGGGTGTAGTGCTTTAGTTAGTTAGTGTTTCCTTATAAGAGCTGAGCAAGTGCAAGGCTTTAGAAAGAGAATAGAGTGATTACTTTGAGAGTTTGAACAGTTCTAGGGGAAAATATGAAGAGCAGACTTTGTGGAGCCTGGAATAGTTTAAACCTGTTTAGGCGGCACTGCCCGATGCTGCTCAGTGCGCAAAATCGAGCAAAAAGAGAGTTGTAGAGTTTTAAGAGAGAGAGAGAGAGAGAGAGAGAGAGAGATCAAGGAGTTTAGAATTGACCCAAAATGGCCAATAAAACTACAGCTTCTAGGTAGCACTTTTGGTGCTATATTACAGTTCTTTCTGACTCAGTGACGTTTATGCCATTATTTTAGTGCGCACTCTTTTCCTCTTCCTCTCAGTCGACACCAATGTCACTCACCTGGGCTGAACATGAAAAAGACTCATCTTGGATTAACACTCTGTCCTGATTAACAGGTTTAGATAACTAAATAAATAAATAAATAAAAACCGTTCACTTCAATAACTGCTAATTATACATTTGGCAATTGCCTTCGTGGTGTGTCTAGATCAAGAACTCTGATACTGTTGTCCAACTAATATTAGCTTGATTATTACAATGACCCTACAAAATGTTTGTTGAATGCTTCTATTAAATATTGCTGTGAAATTATACCCTTGTAGTAGCTACATTTAAATCTGGGCATAAAAGGAAACTGCTGAAACTGGCACATTACCAAATCATATAATGCAACATATTGCACTTGCTGTTGGCTATGCTGGACATTTTGTACTTGGGAATGTGATGAAAAATATTTGTTGTGGCTAAATACACTTTCACTGCACACATTTCTAAGAATTTTGCATTAAATGTAATTATTAACAAATAGTACTGACGGTTAATAACTTCATGATCCAGAAATAATAGGATAACCAGCTTAAGGCTGGCATGTCACTGAAATCTGTGCACACAATAAATACAATTATTCTAACTAGTTATGAAAGAAAGTACTTTCTTGCCAAATGTTCCCATTTATAGAAGCTGATTAAAGAAGCTCAGTGTGACAGCTTTCTTCTGAAGCATGTCCTGTTCAAATGGATTGCTTCAGAGCTACAGGTTCCTAATGCTCTTAATAAATAGTGTAAAGGATCACACTACAAGTCTCATAATGAGCTTGGCACCATGCATGGTGTCCTACACTAGGTCTGCTCCCCGCTGTCTTGTCTCATTTAATGTCAAATTAACAGTCAGTGTAATTAATCTGTGCTAACATGGTGCATACAGTGTTGCTCCCAAGCTGATTAGAGGGATAATGTGGTAGCATTAAGGAATGTAACAATACGATGTGCTCTGCAGCACAGCTGTGCACTTACTTAGAGTGTTCAGTCCTTAGAATAAATCATGAGCACACCTGCCAGGCCACAGTATTTTCTCAGCAAAAAACATTTCACATCCTTAATATAGCATAGCCTGTATAAAGACTCCATCTGAAAATAGAGCACCAATTATATACACACACACTCATATATATATATATATATATATATATATATATATATATATATATATATTTATTTTACATTTGTTTACCAGGATAGTCCAACTGGATACATGTCCATTTTCACCGGAGGCCAGGGGAGAAAAACTCCACATAGACAAACGTATATAAATTACACAGAAGTTAGCAAACAATTATAAAAACAAAGTGATTATATACAATAGGTTATGATGTAGTTGCAAGTTATGATAATTGCAGAATATGCTTTTAGTTTATAACTAAAATATAGACCCTATATATATACTATATATATATATATATATATATATATATATATATATATATATATATATATATATATATATTTATAGTCTATATTAGCTGAACAAAACACAATAAGAGTGAATGTGCTTTGGACGACACAAATGCAGTGAACACAGTAAATGCCGAAATGCAAAATATCGAAATGTTTTGTTTGGCCAATCTCAGAAACCCGGTGTGATAATCAACATAAAACAAACGTCATTAACACGCTCAGTTAATCTCAACACTGAGCTTCTAATGTGAATATATGCACAAAGCAGCAGTTCCCCACTATATACAAACCCTCTACTAATAAACTGTAAATGTACCTGTGACATAAAAACACCTAACGTAAACAAAATAGCGTGTGTCTGCATAACAAAAAGTAAACATTAACACATTCTGAGATTCCCTTATCCAGTATAGCTCACTAACGTAAATGTGCAATAGTTGCTGACCTTAGGGTTAGGGTGCGAGTTAAGGTAAGTGCATATATAGTAATACATTCAACCTACACCTTAGGGTTAGAAGTAGGGTTTGTTTATATTCACATAGTTCCTGCATTGGTGGGATATTGCACATTAATTGAAATATATTTTGCAGTTTTAAAAGTATTTTGCATGTTTAACAGCACCTATCCTTTACTGGTGCACAATGTATGATGTTTGCACTATATGTTCCATAACTTTCTTAACTGAATAAGTCCAGTCTTGTCTATACCTTTTGCTGCTTGACAGAGTTACGTCACAGACAGCATTTCGTCAAGTATGACAGTTCATTTTTCAGTTTTTTGCTCATTTAGCGGTTCGTCTTTAATGTACTTTGAGATGTATGTGTCGCCCAAAGCGCATTCGCTCTTATTGTGTTTTGTTCAGCTAATATATATATATATATATATATATATATATATGTATATATATATATATATATATATATATATATATATATATGTGTGTGTGTGTGCATATATTTATATAAATCTGTACATCCATACATATTTAACATCTATGAAAACAAGATATGTGCATGTTGGCTTCTCGGTTAAAGAGAAGCAAAAGTACCAGAACATTTTAACCACTAATGACAAATCTAACTTATGAGCATCACTTTAAAGAACACAATTTCTTTGAGCTGCCGAATAAAGGAATGCATCTCATTTTATGAGTATTAAAATTAATAACATAATAATGCAGTAATTAATCTGGGAAAAGAAAGGCACACAGACTAATGAATGATTTCCTGTGCCTTAAAATGTCTTATGTAAACATAATAAGTTCTATATACGGTAGCAAATCAAAATAAATCAATGTGGATAATTTAAACCAAACATATCAAAGGCATGCTAAGCAAGAAAAACAAGTAACTGAAATAGAGAGCAACCCCTGCAGCCATGTTTGAAAAAGTGGAAAGCATGTTGTTGATGTTTAGCAAAACAGTGCTAATGTAAGCAGCTCTTCCTTAACAAGACCCTTCCCTTTTAGCGTATGATTATGCACCTATGAAATTAAATATCTAAGAATTAGAAATGTCAAAGATGTTTCAAGAAGCATCTTAGCAAAATTTGGTGTAATTTTTTTTATATGCTATGTAAGTTGCTGTGGTGACTTTTTCTTTACTTCCCACATAACTTCCCTGATATATACATTAGAAGTGACATATGCAGACAAGGGGAAGATAGGCTTTTCTTGTAATCATCTAGTGAACTGGATTCTGAAACAAGTTACACAAGGGAAAAGAGCTGCTCATTTATTTTTTAAAGGCATTTCCACTAGCTCCAGAAAAGTCTTAATTCTCCTTTGCACTCATCTTATCAGACCCATTATTGAATATAATGCACCTTTTGTCATGTATTTATCTAAACATATTACACAACTTGACAGACCTCGAGAAACTTGTAACTAAAAAGTGGCTTCAAAAATCTTAGTTATCAGGAGATACCGGCAGCCCTGTCTCTGTACTCAGTCTCTTACAGACTCCTCCATGTAATCTATGCCTAGTCTTTCGAGCCATGAAAGGTCCAACTCTATTTGACCTCCCATTCCTTCGCAGAACTAATGGTACCTCAAGTACTCAGTTAAAGGAGCTAAACTTTCATCAGCAGATAAATATGACATGTTGGCATGATAGATTTTTATCCCACCATATTCCTCAGTTCTGGAACAAAGTTCTACTACATATGAAGCAGAATAGCTCCCTTGCTACCTCCAAAGTCAACACATAATTGGATGGGCAGCCTCAAATTCTCTCATGCTCTATCTTATCTTCCCTTCTTTGAAGCTAGAGGCAACTTTTGAATACATTTATTTGGCTAGACTTGCAATTGCCTGCAAACTGATTGCCTAGTACTTACCTACAGATGTGTGAACCTATCTTTTGCATATAAAGCCTCAATGATTCAACACTAACCCCAGATGTCCACCAGTCCAACCACTTTATTTATTTTCCAGGTATTCAGTCAACATACCCCTTAATTCTTTCTTTTATAGTTGAGCTGGCTCTTGGTCCTGAGCAGATCGCAAAAAAAAAAAAAAAAGCTGAACAGTTCACTAGCTTCCAAGTGACAGCTGTAACATTTATGAAGTGCCCCAACATACTTACAAGTACTCCAGATAGGGTAGATATGTTATAGCCTTCTTAGGTCTATATTAGGACTGTCAGGTACTGAAGTAGAGAGTCTATGGCATGCATTCCTGAATACGATTAGATCCAGATATAAAGAGACACTTGCATACACTACATCATTGTTTTTATAAAAGTATATATATATATATATATATATATATATATATATATATATATATATATATACTCTAAGATCAGCATATTTTAATATTCATTTGCATCTGATAATCAGCATTACTTCTGCTCTAGCATGTGACTGCTCAGGTATAAATCACAAAAGCAACAGATTTCAGCATCACTAGTGCAACTTTCATTCTTTGGAGTCACTGTAGTTTATTCAGACTTTAAGAACTGTTCATCCATCAGGCTAGCTGCATGCATGGATTGATGGGATTGTTGGATCTTGATGTAGCAGCATTGTGGAGCCCCTCGTGACATTTCAGGTCACTTTTCTTCATGTTCAGTTATATCTGAATGATTTCTCTCTCTCTCTCTTTTCACTTTAATTTTGTGTGATACTTGAACACCTTTCTACTCTTGTGCTGTTTCTGGTTGCAACATTTCTTGCTTAAATGTATTTGTATTGACAAGGTGCTTTCTGTTTCCTCTTGTGCAATTTTCCATCTTCTCCACAGGCCACAATAAAAAGATTCAGGATCAGAAGCTACCAACCATTATTGCTTCTGGCTGCTGACTTTCCCAGGACTATTGAATTCTGATTTTGTGAAGTTTCTTCAAATCACATCATTTCTTGCAGTGTTTATCTTAATAAGATTTCTGTCTTTGCTGATTCCTTACCATCATTTTTTTCACTGTACCTTTTTTATTTGTTTATTTTATCTTTCATTAATTGCCTGACCCAAGCCTTTTTATTGCAAACTTCAGAACCATTGATGGATACAGAAAATTAGTTTTAAAAAGTTAGCCATAAAGAGTAGAATACAGATATGTCAAAGCACAGTAAGACATAAGAGATGCAATACAGTACTAATTACTACTTTAGAAATGTACACAAATCATTTAAACAGCAAGTGCAACAGTTCCCTCACAGTCAACGAGGGTAAAACATATGCTTCAGATGAGCTCGTAGTGAAAATTGTAGGCACTGATTTCTAAATCGTATGTTAGTGAAGACTTTGAAATCAGTAACCTAAACTTTTGCCTCCTTCCAACTAATAAATAATAAATTAACTGGCGAGAGGATGAGTTACTGTAAAGAGCTATTCTGATATCCCAAAACTGTGAGATGATAATCCACATAACTACTGCTAGTGCTGCTTGTCATCACATTTTTTCACATTTTCAGGAGCTGTCAGTTCTTGCCCATTCAGCTGTTGGTAAGATAAACATGTAGTTACATGGTTATGCTCTCAGTCTCATTTGAATCATTTAGAATTCTTGCCTCATTTGCTGTGAACCCTTGTCTATAATGACAGCATCTTGTATGCCTTGGCCTGACAGCATAGCCGGCCTTAGGCATAGGCCAACTAGGCATCTGCCCAGGGCGCCGCTCTAGCAGGTGCGCTTTTCCAGTAATCTGGATGGTGTACGTAGACCAGGATGGGGGTACCAAGTGGTGTTGGGGGTGCTGGGGAGATCTTCTGCCTAGGGCACCAGTTGACCAAAGGTTGGCCCTGCCTGACAGTATTGACTTCAGTGGCTAGGCTTGTATAGGCCCTAGGGCTGATAGCCTAGTACCAACCTATGAACCTATGAACATTTATCACACAAGCATATTGAGTGTCTGTGAAGTAAATCACTTCAGAAACTTGGAATTATGATCTACATCTCTCAGACAATATGTCAGTCACAAAATAATGACTCTATAGCACTTTAAACAGCAGTCACAATTAAAAAATCACAAAAGAGCATTTTTGCTGGGAGGCAAGACCCTACACTCTCCAATGTGTAGAGTGGATCTCTACCCTCACAACCATACTAATTACTTATAACAACTCCTAGTTCACTCCATCTTGGGGAAAGGGGACATGTTTGGTAACCCACAAATTTGATCTCTCAGGATGGGGGGGTAGCCTAAGGGTTAAGGTGTATGTCTTACAAACACAAGGTGCAGTTTGAGTCTCACAAGGGATAATTGGCTAGGCTTAAAATGGCTTGCAAGGGCCGTTAGCTTAGTACTAATCTATGAACCTATGAACAACACCCTGACGTCTCCCATCAGTGATCACAAATAAGAATCACTATGTTTTTGTGTGCTGGTCTTGTTATCATAATTTACACATGTTAAGTATGCCATCTGTTTGAATTAAAATAAATCTGTGCCCAGTCTGCTCCAGAGATGACCTGCTACTGTACAGGCTAGCATTTCTTCTCTGTCTTATCATTATGGTAAAAACTACACACAGTGTAGCTTTGTAACACTTGTTCTCCATGCTGACATCTGAGGTCTTGTAAACGATATTATGTTTCTTATATTGTACTTCACTGTTCCAGGATATGACTGATATATTCTCAAATGCATCTTTTCTGTCAGCTGGTTAGGTGCTATAATCTTGTTAACTCTGGACATTAATACTTTGATATGTATGAATGAAAATCTAGACTTGATGTCTTTTCTAAGTAATGATATATGCTCTGACAAACCACTCATTATGACCAATTCAGCAACTTAATTTTCGCAATGGTATCAGTACAGCTCTCAAATCACTTTACTTTTGCAAACTGTATTGTCCCAGTCCCCTTTAATAAACACACATCACACCGAATCATGTTTGACGACCTTTATTAAACTTCCATAACATAGCTTTGATAACCAATATTTATTAATTACAACTAAACATAGTGTAGCTGATTTAATCACAGCATAACATCCATGTAATGTTAACCAGGACAGTGTGATGTTACTCATCCTGACCCAGTAAGCAATGTCCATACCTCCACTCACTTACTTTACTTAAGAAACAGCGTCCCACCACTCACTGCATTTACCATTTATTGAATTACACATCCAACCAAATAAGCAGCGTCCTTACTTCTGCTCGCTTATATTTACCAGTTAAACATCCAACACCAGAGGGGGAACAGAAGAGGGCAATCTTGTCACTCCTCCACCCACCAGCCTGACCAGGCTGTTTCCCCTCTCACCTACCAAAATTTCAACAGCCTAACCACCCATACAAAAGGGGAAGGGTGGTTCAGTCAAACATCATTCGGGGTGTACCCCTCTTCTATAAACCCAACTGGATCCCTATCCTCAACCTCAGAAAACCAGTCATATGAACATGGAAAGCAGCCACTTGACTAACAGGTAAACCTATGATCCCTTTCTCAGTGCTAAAATAACCATATCTTTGCATAGCTTCTGTATATTAACTAACTTCTCATTCATTTCTACTACCAATATTAACTTTGTAATGAGCCCCAGGACCTTACCTGTCCTAGGCAACACCAAAACATAAAACCCAAATGACACATGAAACCATGCAAGGGAAATTGCCTAGCGTCTTAACAGCATCCCTCTATCAAAGTACAAAAAAAAAAAGTCACACAATCCTGCCATCTGTCCAACTATCCAATACCTGCATAGCACCTAATGACCATCCTAGACTTTGTTGACCCTCAAAACACTCCCAGAATGACTAAATACAGCCTAACCTAAAGGCCACAGAAACAGAAACCCCCGTGAATTCCCTATCCCAGCACCAAATCCCCACATCAACCCATCTTGACAATAGTCAAAGTCCCTCCATCTTGCCTCTCAACATACCCCAACCCTTTCCAAAATTTAATTTAGTAGCAATCCTGCCATCACACCCACTATCCAATTATAAGAAATAAAACATTTAAATGACCACCATGGCATTTTAGCATCACAAACACCACAAACCATACCACTGCCTTATTTAACAAATGAAAATAAACCTTAAACTTTCCAACAAGCCATAACCCCAACCCCCTTAAATTATATCCCCCAACTGATCACGTACCTCCTTTATCAAAATGGAACTCTCAATCAACCTCCCTATCAATTTGCCAAAGGCCATTCCACCAAAATACTCCAAAGAACACCAGAATACTAAGCAATGAACCGCATCAGTAAACCTCATGACAACTATTCAAATAACTGGGTGACATGCGGCCTCAAGAACCCAACAGCTGAATGCCCCTACTCTGCTGCTTGTCCTATACTTCCCATTCAAAAGTTCTCTTTCCCTTTGCTACCTTTGCATCAGGTAAGTTTGTCAAGCATAACCTACATCTCCAAGGAATCCCAAAATTATGCCTCGCCTAAGCATTCTAATTTCAGCATAAACACCGCACACAGTTCCCCACATATCCTACCTACACTCCCATCAGGCATGTATAAAAACAAGACACAAGTCAGATATTACAAATTAAACTCACTCAAACCATAACCTGGTATGTGACAGCTGCAGAGCCTACTTGGGGGACAGCATCATCACCCAGAAAAATGCCACCTTTTGGAACTCCACTTCCTTCAGGCCACCGGTGAGGCCCACTCCGCACTTGCCCATCTGTGACCTCATTGTGATCTGCAAAAAAAAAAAAAAAAAAAGAAAACTGTAACTCCTCTACACATGCATAAACCAAAACTTTCCTAATATTAAGCACCACCAAGGGGTTATCTCAGTCATCAAATGCATAAAATCACAACTCTAGTATGTAACACCACAATGAAGCTTAAGATGCTTTAACAAAGTTCCATATCCCTAACATTAAGCACTGCCAAAGGCCTACCCTGTTCATCAACTGCCCAGCTACTACACTTGCCCACAAGCTCCACCCCCCCGGAGAATGGAACCTTGGTAGCTTCCACCTTAACCTGCTTGTTCCACAAGCATCCCTAAGGCAACATGCACCCAAAAGTGAGAGCCAAGATGCCTGAAGCATGAGAGAATATCTCCATAACATACCCATACCTCTCGGGGTGCCGCATCCCAGAGAACTTTCCTCAGTTAGGACCACAGCAGTTCACATTCAAACCATCTAGAACTCTGAAAGGTTAGGAAATGAGTACAGTTCATTGCTCTTCCTTAAGTATTACCAGTATGTATTAAATGCAATACCCTACCCTGTCTCCAAAAGTAACCAGTTTTAGAAGGGATTACAAGAGGCGAAGCTTATATTTTGGACGAAGATTCATGTTGAACTCAGGGCTTTTACAAACATGACAGACTAACTTGGTTGATCGCAAGATAGTTATGGAGGTGCCCCACCCCATGCAGTGAATGCAGCTTTTGTATTAGCATGAATTTCCTAAAGGGCATGAAATCTGAAACTTAAATGTCTGTTATTATCCCAATGTCTAATAATTTGCCACAATCACTGCCCCCATAAAATCTGGACATTCTGCAAAAATCTGCACAGCTGAGAGGTATGATGCTAGTTATCTATACTCACCAGAACTACAATAGGGATAACAGCCTCAAAATAGGGACAACTGAAACACCACTCCCCCAGAATGCCAGAGAACCTCCAGCTACATTAGCCTGAATTTTGGGATGGATGTGACTGAAATGCAACTACCTGTCAGCACTAACTCCTTGAGCTCACATAGCCTACAGCTGACCTGTCAGAACACCTGCACAGCCAAAAGTGCCAAAAAAAAAAAAAAAAAAAAAGACAAAAACACACACACACAAACCTGGAGCAAATCTGGCCTCCTTGCAAATATATCCGCCACAACACTTCCCCACCTACAAACCAGCCCCTTAAGAAAACAACCTCTCAGATTGCCCACTATCATAATATACCCTGTCCTATTTATGAATCCCCAGAAACCTATGCTGCCAATCCACTTGTAAGTTCTGCCAAAGAACCAATTACCTGAGGATGGAGCCACAAATACTGAATAACAAGCCCTGCTCCACTGCAAACCCATGTATAAGTTAACATTAAACTAGTACTGCCGTTTTACCCACCCTATATGTCTTTGGCCACTTTGCATTTACAGTCACTTTATGGCATATACAGTCACCACATGGCATATCAGATTTTTTTTTTACACTAATGGTATTTATTATTATTATTATTATTATTATTATTATTATTATTTTTATATACTGGTATGAAGTCTGAACCCCAAATGTGTGCTGTTATGTCCTCACTTGCTTTGCCACCAAATTGTCTGAAAACTAACCTCTTTATGGAAATGGAAGAAATGTATAAAAGAAAATTCTGGACATTCTGTGAATACCTGTACCTTGAAAGGTTCACTATACAGTGAAAAGGTATGCTAGCAGAGGTGTAGTGTGTGCCATTCACTCGGACACCTACCCCCACCCACCATCAGTGCAGGCACGTTCCCTGCATTACAGTCTACAATCTCCACCATGCAAGCATGAATCCATCACCACCCTGAGGACCTTGCTGCCCACAAAAAGGCAAACAGCACAGGCCAAGACTTCAACCTAAGCCACATGTCCACAGAGACAGCCAAATGGTCATGGTTGATCAGAATTTGGTGCCGCTGCAGAGGCTACAAACATGCCACACCCCTTTTTTATTCTTCCTTTCCTCTTTTCAGTACTTACCTCCCCTCCCAAATGCTCCCCATAATGGCCAGAGAAACCAAGGACCGAGAAGCCAAAGACACCAGCTGAAGTGACGCAAAAGCCCAATACCATAGGCATGACCAAATACTGCTCCCACAAACTCCAAGAACCAATAAGCAACTGGCACTGGATCAGTCTGAGATCACCATTCCCAGATAAACATATCAAAACAAAGCATGCATCCATCCCCAACAGGTGCTCCACACTTCCAGAATCTCACCCAGTGCAACTGTCAGCTATCCATAACTGCCGTAACCTTCCACCATCACCATTGGATACACTGTTCCCCAAAACTATCCGTCCCCTCAGCTCATGTGAAAATCCACAGCATTGAAATGCAAGCTCACTAACCATGGGACACAGCAGCGACCCAGCCCAGCACCATCCATGCACAACCCTCCAAGAACACAGTACACGCGGACACAAACAAGGTCATGTCTTTGACTAGATCCAAGCCAGGACAGATCAATCTCAACTAGGAATGCTGCTCCCACAGGAGTCACCCAGCTTCCATTCAAAACACAAGTATCAGTCCTCTATCCATTGACCATCCTCCAGAAGCATAAAGACAAAACCAATCAAACCTTGCTACCATTTCCCAGCTGACACTGTCAACAAAGTGATTCACCACCTGCCCACACCCTCCCCCAATTCAACACAAGGCAATGCTCCAAACCTGCTAATCACAAGTAAAACCACACTCTTGAATAACCCCCAAGCCAAGAAGGACCACTGAACTACCCACTCTTGACAAGATCTGGGCCCCACTGCCATCCCCTCTTCCCCGTCATGCAATCCAAATACAACAATCCAAAATCAGCTGCATATCAATGTCTTATCCCCTTAGAAATTAATTTTCAGTGCACCCAGCACATGGCCTGCCACCCAGAAAGTTCTCAGTCACCCAGCTCCCATTAAAATCAGTTTCAATAAACATGTCCTGACCCGTAATATAAATAAAAGGTGGTACCTTGTGGTAGCAAGCTTCTCTGTCACATATCCAGTTAAAGCAAGTGTTTAGCGGCTGCACGCAGTGATCACCATCCCTAACAGCTGTAGGTAGTCTGCCTTCCTAACTCCTCTCCCATTCTATGAGAAGCTGTGCTGACTTAAGAACCACTTGCTTCCAAAGCGGTCTGCACATTATTGCTGCTTATGACATAAATTGACCATCCTAACTTTCTGTTGCATGGCTGTAATATTTAACTTAGTTAACATTTTAAAACTTCTTAGTTATAGCCATCGTGCAAGTAATTTAACAGCATCTGGGAAGAAAATGAACCACCGCACATGCACAGTGACAACTGGTGCTGTACCGTACTTGAAGCCTTTGAAAAGCCTCTTGCAGCCTCAGCTGAAAG
Organism: Protopterus annectens; assembly: GCF_019279795.1. Lineage (NCBI taxonomy): Eukaryota > Metazoa > Chordata > Ceratodontiformes > Protopteridae > Protopterus > Protopterus annectens. Next base: position 1,561,380,213 of record NC_056728.1, on the reverse strand, counting down.
AAACAGAGCAAAACAGCCACAGCACCACAAGAAAACAACAATGCTACCATGAATTGGGAGATGGAAAAGTGTGCATGCCCTGACCACTACACTGAACGGCATGAAACCAAGTCACACAAATCAAAACCGCTCCGCCCACATCCCTAACAACAAGCTACAACACTGAGCAGCCCCAGCAGCAGAAAGTGACGAACTAGGCCAACATTGCACCACATCAGTCTACAACACACAGCACTGGGGACAAAGAACATCCACAAGTGGGATGACAGCAAAGCCCCCCCCCCCCAAAGTCCTAAAGCACTTCAGGACAAGAGAACCAAAACAACTGACTGGTTTGCACCCCACTACTAAAATGTGATCCCTTTACCCAGCTACACTTGCCTAAACCTCTTAATCCCCCCCCCCCTTTACCTCATTTCCTCCCAGTCATCCCTCCTACCCATTTAACCCTTTCATCCCCACCCTCTTAACTCCCACTAATATATTTATCTAACCCCCCCTTTTGAAGATGTCCCTGGACAAATTGGTTTGTTACCAAACCTCATTTATCAACCAAAGAATGTCTGGTCCTTCTAGTAAATGTTCTCTTCTGATATACATTCTACTCAACATATCTGTTGTATTTAATGGCTTGCTTGATCTGGATTTAGTTTTCAGGTCATATTTCTGCAAAATAAGCAAAATCCTTTGTAATCACTATGTCATACAAAGATTTTCTGCACTTAGTTTGGATGGGGCTATGCCCTGTCTATATTTGTAGTTCTTTTGTTGTAAACAATATTATTTGGACTTCTTTCATTCATTGAAACCTGGTTAAAAGCTGCAGAGAGCATCTCAGCCATACCAGGTTACTCATCCTATCATACATTCAGACCCCAAACCATAGGCAGCAAAGTAAAAGGATGTGGAGTTGCAATATATATACATAAAAGACATACACACCTCCATGCTGGTCAAACAGTATGATGCACAGGAGACACTCCAGGTGCAGTTAACAATTGACAAGACTCCTATTCAAATTGTAGCTTGCTACAGACCCCCAACTTTGACTCAAGATGCCCACTCCATTTATCTGGACCTCTTTGAATCTATCAAGATTCAGCTCTTTACCCTGATCCTGGGTGACTTTAAGTATCCAACCACAGATTGGAAGAAATATTTATGCCAAAATACAAATGCTCAGAGATTCCTTGATTTCATCAATACAAATGGCTTGGACCAGTTGGTCAACACCCCTAATGAGATGAAGATATCTTGGACTTGGTATTAACTAACATGAGTAACCACTGCAGCATCCCTACAGTGTCATTATCCCTGGTAAGATCTGACCACAAAGTGGCCACTTTCGAAGTCAGTATCTCCTCCGACCTCCCTCCCAGCTAGGGTCAAACAAAAATACTTCTCTAAAGCTGATTACAACCTCCTGAGGGAAAGTATAAACAGCTTCACAGCTCCCTTCCCCTCAACAGGAACTGGCACATATGTCCATTGTCCAAGCATACACTAAAGCACTATGCGAGCATTTATATAGCTGGATGGAATCAGGAATACCCGACAGGATGAAATCCTCCTCCTCAAGGAAGAGTAAACCTGTCTGGTGGACATCTGCAATAAATAAACTCTATAATAAAAGGAAAAAATTGCTGCCCAGGACCAAGAAGGAGCAGGTGTCTAATTGGAAACAATCTTTCCTTAGCCTGAACAAGCAAATAAGAGCACTAATGAAATCTTCCAAAGTAAGCTTCAAGTCAAAACTGGCCACATCTACTAAAGACAATCATAAGACCTTCTTCACATACATCCACAATCTCAAGGGAAGCACCCAAATCTGCTCAGAACTGGTGGTCAAGGACACTACATACAGAAAAAACATAGATATAGGCAACCTGCTGGCAGACAGGTTCAGTGAAAACTTCATCTGTCTGTCCCTCCCATCAGTAAATAAGGACATTCCCAGCACCTGCCCCCTCCCTTTAACTCTAGGGAGCAAATCATCCCTGCCCTCTCAAAGGCAAAAATACAGCCTCCATGGGACCAGATAGCATCCCAGACTGAATACTAAATGAACTCAGGCAGGAACTTGCAGCACCATTAAGTACCCTATTCAACCAAAGCCTGAGTTCTGGCTTCATCTCAGCTGAGTGGAGGACAGCCACTGTCATCCCTTTGCACCAAGGTGGACCATCCACGGATCGGGAAATTATAGACCCATCAGCCTAACTAGCCTGATCTGCAAGGCCATGGAGCAAATTGTTATCAACCTCATTAACAAGAAAACTGGCAACCTCCAAACACTCAATCTCACACAGGTTGGATTCATCAAGGGGAGTACATGCCTGATAAATTTGGTCAACTTCTTTGAAACAGTCACCAAAGCCATTGATGTGGGGAAGACTGCACACACCACCTACCTTGACCTGGCCAAAGCCTTCAACACTATTCCCTTCTCAGATATAATAGATAAGCTCTCTCAACTAGGCATCAATCTATATGTTACCAGATGCATAGCAAACTGGCTTACTGATAGAACCTACCTAGTCAAAATAGGGAAGCCACCTCAAGCAGTAGACCCATAATGAGTGGGGTACCCCAGGAATAAGTCTTGGGGCCTCTGTTGTTTGGGAAATATTTTTCTGAGCTGCAGGCCAAAACCAGTGGGCTATGGTTGACTAAGTTTGCAGATGACAGTAAGCTGGGTGCTGTCATCAATTCCCCTAGTGATGTGGATATCCTCCTAGAGGGCATCACCCAAATAAATGATTGGTGCTAGAAACATGGCCTCAAGCTGAATGCCAAAAAATGCATCATCATCCACTTTGGGGACAATGACGTCCCCACAAATTATCACATTAATAATAAGGTCCTAAGCATGCAATCAGTTTTGAGGGGCATGGGCAACCAGGTTGATAGCAAACTGACTTTTGATCACCATATTGCCTCCATTGTATGGAAAGCTTTCTACATGACCCACCTCACTAGTAAGGGTATCTCATCCAGGGAAAAGGTGGTCATAAAATCCCTGTATTCTTTCCTTATAAGACCCATTATTGAGTGCAATGCCCCTTTCGCATGTACCTCGCAAAGTACATACAGCAGCTGGAGAGACCACAGAGGTTCCTAACCAGAAGAAACCAGGGCCTCAAACATCTATCCTACACAGATAGGCTAAAGGCCCTGTCCCTCTACTCAGTCTCTTACAGACTCCTCAGAGGTGATCTCTGTCTGGTATGCAAAGCAATCTCAGATCCTGCCTTGATGGGACTGCTGCATATCCCCAAGTCAAGCTCCACTCGAGTAACCCACACGCGCAACCTCAACTTGGTCTGTGACATCAGTAGGACTTGTTGGTGGGACAGATTTGTGTCCCAGAGACTCCCGGTTCTGTGGAATGGACTCCCTGTCCATGTCAGAGTACCTCATTAACCCTTTTTAAGTGCAACCTGGATAACTGGATGGGGAACAGAAAATACTCCCCTGGGATTTCACCTTTGTCCCTGCTGAACAGTGGCATCGGGTGCTGACTTGTTGGAACATGGTTAAATTCTTGGCTAGGCTTGTAAGGGCCTCAGGGCCAATAGTCTAGTAACTTCCTATGATCCTATATTGGTTCCAACATATCTTTCTCTTTCTGAACACATCTGTTTTGTGCACCCATAAATGATCTTGATTCATATGAAACTAGTTTAGACTTTTTTTCTTTTTAAACCACAACTCATGTCGATCTGACTTACACACAGTATCAGCAGGCATTGATCACCTATAGTTTCTCAGAGGAATGCCAATAGTTACTCCTATTAGTCTGCACCAAGAACAGCTGCTTCCTTCCTTATCCCATAGTTATGACTCGGTATATTGCTCACTAAATACAGCAAGCTTAAATTTCAACTATGCCATACTTTGTGTACCCCAAGAATATTTTTCTCTCGCATTAGTTGCACGTATTCTCACTTTATGCTTCATTTATAGTATATATTTATATATAAGTGGTACCTTGTGGTAGCAAGCTTCTCTGTCACATATCCAGTTAAAGCAAGTGTTTAGCGGCTGCACGCAGTGATCACCATCCCTAACAGCTGTAGGTAGTCTGCCTTCCTAACTCCTCTCCCATTCTATGAGAAGCTGTGCTGACTTAAGAACCACTTGCTTCCAAAGCGGTCTGCACATTATTGCTGCTTATGACATAAATTGACCATCCTAACTTTCTGTTGCATGGCTGTAATATTTAACTTAGTTAACATTTTAAAACTTCTTAGTTATAGCCATCGTGCAAGTAATTTAACAGCATCTGGGAAGAAAATGAACCACCGCACATGCACAGTGACAACTGGTGCTGTACCGTGCCAAGCCTTTGAAAAGCCTCTTGCAGCCTCAGCTGAAAGAAACAGAGCAAAACAGCCACAGCACCACAAGAAAACAACAATGCTACCATGAATTGGGAGATTGAAAAGTGTGCATGCCCTGACCACTACACTGAATGGCATGAAACCAAGTCACACAAATCAAAACTGCTCCACCCACATCCCTAACAACAAGCCACAACACCAAACAACCCCAGCAGCAGAAAGTGACGAACTAGGCCAACATTGCACCACATCAGTCTACAACACACAGCCCTGGGGACAAAAAACATCCACAACTGGGATGACAGCAAAGTCCCCCCAGGTCCTAAAGCACTTCAGGACAAGCGAACCAAAACAACTGACTGGTTTGCACCCCACTACTAAAATGTGATCCCTTTACCCAGCTACACTTGCCTAAACCTCTTAATCCCCCCCCCTTTACCTCATTTCCTCCCAATCATCCCTCCTTCCCATTTAACCCTTTCATCCCTCCACCCTCTTAACTCCCACTAATATATTTATCTAACCCCCCTTTTGAAGATGTCCCTGGACAAATTGGTTTGTTACCAAACCTCATTTATCAACCAAAGAATGTCTGGTCCTTCTAGTAAATGTTCTCTTCTGATATACATTCTACTCAACATATCTGTTGTATTTAATGGCTTGCTTGATCTGGATTTAGTTTTCAGGTCATATTTCTGCAAAATAAGCAAAATCCTTTGTAATCACTATGTCATACAAAGATTTTCTGCACTTAGTTTGGATGGGGCTATGCCCTGTCTATATTTGTAGTTCTTTTGTTGTAAACAATATTATTTGGACTTCTTTCATTCATTGAAACCTGGTTAAAAGCTGCAGAGAGCATCTCAGCCATACCAGGTTACTCATCCTATCATACATTCAGACCCCAAACCATAGGCAGCAAAGTAAAAGGATGTGGAGTTGCAATATATATACATAAAAGACATACACACCTCCATGCTGGTCAAACAGTATGATGCACAGGAGACACTCCAGGTGCAGTTAACAATTGACAAGACTCCTATTCAAATTGTAGCTTGCTACAGACCCCCAACTTTGACTCAAGATGCCCACTCCATTTATCTGGACCTCTTTGAATCTATCAAGATTCAGCTCTTTACCCTGATCCTGGGTGACTTTAAGTATCCAACCACAGATTGGAAGAAATATTTATGCCAAAATACAAATGCTCAGAGATTCCTTGATTTCATCAATACAAATGGCTTGGACCAGTTGGTCAACACCCTAATGAGATGAAGATATCTTGGACTTGGTATTAACTAACATGAGTAACCACTGCAGCATCCCTACAGTGTCATTATCCCTGGTAAGATCTGACCACAAAGTGGCCACTTTCGAAGTCAGTATCTCCTCCGACCTCCCTCCCAGCTAGGGTCAAACAAAAATACTTCTCTAAAGCTGATTACAACCTCCTGAGGGAAAGTATAAACAGCTTCACAGCTCCCTTCCCCTCAACAGGAACTGGCACATATGTCCATTGTCCAAGCATACACTAAAGCACTATGCGAGCATTTATATAGCTGGATGGAATCAGGAATACCCGACAGGATGAAATCCTCCTCCTCAAGGAAGAGTAAACCTGTCTGGTGGACATCTGCAATAAATAAACTCTATAATAAAAGGAAAAAATTGCTGCCCAGGACCAAGAAGGAGCAGGTGTCTAATTGGAAACAATCTTTCCTTAGCCTGAACAAGCAAATAAGAGCACTAATGAAATCTTCCAAAGTAAGCTTCAAGTCAAAACTGGCCACATCTACTAAAGACAATCATAAGACCTTCTTCACATACATCCACAATCTCAAGGGAAGCACCCAAATCTGCTCAGAACTGGTGGTCAAGGACACTACATACAGAAAAAACATAGATATAGGCAACCTGCTGGTAGACAGGTTCAGTGAAAACTTCATCTGTCTGTCCCTCCCATCAGTAAATAAGGACATTCCCAGCACCTGCCCCCTCCCTTTAACTCTAGGGAGCAAATCATCCCTGCCCTCTCAAAGGCAAAAATACAGCCTCCATGGGACCAGATAGCATCCCAGACTGAATACTAAATGAACTCAGGCAGGAACTTGCAGCACCATTAAGTACCCTATTCAACCAAAGCCTGAGTTCTGGCTTCATCTCAGCTGAGTGGAGGACAGCCACTGTCATCCCTTTGCACCAAGGTGGACCATCCACGGATCGGGAAATTATAGACCCATCAGCCTAACTAGCCTGATCTGCAAGGCCATGGAGCAAATTGTTATCAACCTCATTAACAAGAAAACTGGCAACCTCCAAACACTCAATCTCACACAGGTTGGATTCATCAAGGGGAGTACATGCCTGATAAATTTGGTCAACTTCTTTGAAACAGTCACCAAAGCCATTGATGTGGGGAAGACTGCACACACCACCTACCTTGACCTGGCCAAAGCCTTCAACACTATTCCCTTCTCAGATATAATAGATAAGCTCTCTCAACTAGGCATCAATCTATATGTTACCAGATGCATAGCAAACTGGCTTACTGATAGAACCTACCTAGTCAAAATAGGGAAGCCACCTCAAGCAGTAGACCCATAATGAGTGGGGTACCCCAGGAATAAGTCTTGGGGCCTCTGTTGTTTGGGAAATATTTTTCTGAGCTGCAGGCCAAAACCAGTGGGCTATGGTTGACTAAGTTTGCAGATGACAGTAAGCTGGGTGCTGTCATCAATTCCCCTAGTGATGTGGATATCCTCCTAGAGGGCATCACCCAAATAAATGATTGGTGCTACAAACATGGCCTCAAGCTGAATGCCAAAAAATGCATCATCATCCACTTTGGGGACAATGACGTCCCCACAAATTATCACATTAATAATAAGGTCCTAAGCATGCAATCAGTTTTGAGGGGCATGGGCAACCAGGTTGATAGCAAACTGACTTTTGATCACCATATTGCCTCCATTGTATGGAAAGCTTTCTACATGACCCACCTCACTAGTAAGGGTATCTCATCCAGGGAAAAGGTGGTCATAAAATCCCTGTATTCTTTCCTTATAAGACCCATTATTGAGTGCAATGCCCCTTTCGGCATGTACCTCGCAAAGTACATACAGCAGCTGGAGAGACCACAGAGGTTCCTAACCAGAAGAAACCAGGGCCTCAAACATCTATCCTACACAGATAGGCTAAAGGCCCTGTCCCTCTACTCAGTCTCTTACAGACTCCTCAGAGGTGATCTCTGTCTGGTATGCAAAGCAATCTCAGATCCTGCCTTGATGGGACTGCTGCATATCCCCAAGTCAAGCTCCACTCGAGTAACCCACACGCGCAACCTCAACTTGGTCTGTGACATCAGTAGGACTTGTTGGTGGGACAGATTTGTGTCCCAGAGACTCCCGGTTCTGTGGAATGGACTCCCTGTCCATGTCAGAGTACCTCATTAACCCTTTTTAAGTGCAACCTGGATAACTGGATGGGGAACAGAAAATACTCCCCTGGGATTTCACCTTTGTCCCTGCTGAACAGTGGCATCGGGTGCTGACTTGTTGGAACATGGTTAAATTCTTGGCTAGGCTTGTAAGGGCCTCAGGGCCAATAGTCTAGTAACTTCCTATGATCCTATATTGGTTCCAACATATCTTTCTCTTTCTGAACACATCTGTTTTGTGCACCCATAAATGATCTTGATTCATATGAAACTAGTTTAGACTTTTTTTCTTTTTAAACCACAACTCATGTCGATCTGACTTACACACAGTATCAGCAGGCATTGATCACCTATAGTTTCTCAGAGGAATGCCAATAGTTACTCCTATTAGTCTGCACCAAGAACAGCTGCTTCCTTCCTTATCCCATAGTTATGACTCGGTATATTGCTCACTAAATACAGCAAGCTTAAATTTCAACTATGCCATACTTTGTGTACCCCAAGAATATTTTTCTCTCGCATTAGTTGCACGTATTCTCACTTTATGCTTCATTTATAGTATATATTTTGACTCATTTTTCTTACATATTAACATTTTCTCCATTTATCCCTTACCTGCGATATTATACTTTCAGTCACTCACCAGATGTTTATGGCTATTGATCAGGTCCGATTCTTTTAAAAAGTCTGTCCATTATTTGATCATTTGTTATTCCACAAACTGTTCTCTCTGTTATCACAGAATCAAACAACTTACCAAATCCATAGTTCCCAGCTTGATGTGTAGATAACAATGCATAGATTCCACAGAATCCTTATTTTTAATTGTCAAATAAATAATATCTTTTTTCCTATATTCACTGTACTTTCTGGTTTTCTTTATGTTGTTGCTATTTTGTATTTCTGCTCTTATTGCATGGTAAAGACATTATACGCATTCAATGCTTTTTCATAGGTTTATAGGTTCATGGGTTAATACAAGGTTGCAGATTCTGTGCAGCATTTATAGCCTATCCACATAATCCCACATCAAATTTAGCATGACTTTAGGAAATACCAGTCCCTCAAATGGAAAACATACTGAGGACCTTGTTATATCCGCTTTCCATAAAACCTGGAGTAGCAAGACCAAAGGTATATTTACGACTGACCATCCATTCATTCAGATTGCACTTAAAAAGAGTTATTACTTACTATATTTTGCTTACAGAAGGAGTCTAATTCATAAAAAAGCTATTCTCTGTGCTAAATAACCATCATGCTAACAAGCATTATTTATATTGCTGTGGAAGCACATATTTCTAAAGTTATTGAGTTGCAGTGAGGAACAAATCAAATTTCTACATTAATTTCTAGATTGAGAAAAGTGCTGAAGATTGCAGCTGGACCATCCTTTAAATCAAAGAAGAATGGTTTCTGACAAGTTATGCAACTGAAAAATTAAAATGTGATTTTTATTTTGAATAAATAAACAAATTCTGAACTGTGTGTTATATTTATGAATTGTTTAGTGACTTGAAGATAAAAAACTGTTTTCCCTTTGGCATCATATAAACATTTATACTATTCATCAAAATATTCACAAAATGGCAAAAATACTGTGAAGTATTACTAGCATCCTTAAAGATTGTAATGTGACTGCCAGATGCTAAAGAAACCATGTGATTTGCATTCCCCAATAAGATATTATCACTTATTCATAATGAGACAGTAGCAATTCAGTAAAGCTCCTAGCTTCTGTGTGTACCATACTGCCAACAAATTCTTTGCCTACATAAACATTTGGCTATTTAAATAAACGTTGATAGAATTGTCATTTAGAGACAGAATATCCATCACAGTCCATTGGATTTAGTCAACGGTGATCCTATGGTCATATTATACAATCACTCAAACAAAATGAGTTTAGGTTTGGAGATCAAGTCCCCTGCATAATGTCACCACATCTGTGATACCTACACACACACACACACACACACACACACACACACACACACACACACACACACACACACACACACACAGACACACACACACACACACACACACACACACACACACACACACACACACACACACACACACACACACTGACACACACACACACTATATAGGTCTAGGACTATTCACTGAAAGCACATTTCTCTGAAAGTCCATTGACTGTACACAAATCACTGAAAGTACAATTCACTGAAAACTCAATTCACTGAAACACATTTCACTGAAAGTTATATATGGCCCTTTCCCTACTGTAGTGCAACCCTGGATTTAGAATATACACTTACGGGGGGGCACCACCCCCACATAGTTTGGATATATATTAAGTTTAGGAAAGAGTAATTTATTGAAATTGCAAGTATCCATGTGTATAGTTCAAAATATTTCAAATAGGTGGGGGACTACACCC
>NC_056728.1:1561210027-1561365027 GCF_019279795.1 Protopterus annectens | reverse complement strand
AACCTGCTGCTGCCACCCATGCTGAAGTGATATGATTGAAATTGTTAAAATCAGTTCCTTTATTAACAAAATAAAACGTAATCCTACTGCTGCTGTCTGGATAAGTGCTTTCGGTTGTTGAACCTTTATCAAATCCTAAAGAAAAAAGCAGCTTCCTTTCATTTAAAAAGAGCTTCCTGCAGCTCATTCATTCGATCAACCAATAAAGTTTTGGTGTATGGACATACCTCTCATTCAGAGTGCATGTTCTATTTATTTAGTGTTATCTAAAAGCTTGGAGTTTTTAAAGCGAAATAACACAGGATTTATGCATATGCATTATTTCTTTAGAGCCCTTCCTTTCAAGATGGGTTTGAGCAGTACAATTGCATTAAGTCCAGGTTTCTGGTCTGCTCTAAGGTTCATAATCCATTTTGTTTCCTCAGTCTCGGTATAGTTGGCCAGATCCCCTCCTTGTATTGTTTCTACTAGCCTGCTTATGACCATACATTTAAAACTGTGGTCTCCATTAACTTTAATATGCCCAAATAGAGCATTCATATTTACTTGATTTCTAATGTCCTGACAGTGTCTCAGGATACGCTGCTTGAACATTCTATTTGTTTTCCCCACATAGAAGGCTGGGCAGCATTTTCACTGAGCAATATAAATCACATTTTTGCTCCTGCAATTCGCAAACCCTTTGAACCTGTATTCCTTCTTAGATGTTGGATGTATAAATAATCTGTTTTAATATGTTGACATGCTTTAAAAATCCACATTTATAGGTGCTTACTTTATTCGTGTGTGAATGTTCTGTGTCTCAGGTTTAGCGATTCCCATGGCATAAGAGCCTTTTCATATTCTTCCCATTCTTAAAGGAAAAACTGGGTGTCTCCCCTACTATGCTCCTGAGGTTCTCATTTGAAGTCAAAACAGACCAGTTCTTTGTTATGGTCTCTAGTATGAATGCATTGTCACTGCTATATGTAAGACAAAATCTCATCTTGTTTTCTTTCTTATTCTTCTCATCTTCTTCCTTACTCAACCAATGGGAAAATATGGTCTTCCTTTGCTAATTTGTAAGTCTGATGTTCTATTCATGCTTTTTATGACTTCATCTTTATTATATCCTCTTTCCATAAAGTTATCAATAAGCCTTTCCTTTTCTTTTTCAAAAACTTCATCTTTAGTGTATAGTTTTGATATACGTTTCACTTGATTCTCCACTATACTTTTAAAAATATGCTTTGGGTGCATACTGGTCCTATGGAGCATGTGATTACACCATGTTGTCTTCCTGTGCATAGATGTATCTGTCCCATATACACGATCCAATGTCAGTTGGATATCAAGGAAATTGATGGTAGTATCAGAAAAATTCAATTCAAATCTTAGAAAGATGTGGTGTTGCCCAGGAAAGACTCAACACTTTTGAGAGAGTGTTCATCACCTTCCCATAAAATAAAGATGTCATCAACAAAATGTTTATATACAACTATGTTGTTATTTCAGCTATTGAGGGTATCCAAGCACCATTCTTCCTCCCATTGTGCCAACACTATGTTCGCATAACTGTTGGCACATGGGGTTCCCATGGCCACTCCAGATTTCTGCCAATAATATTCATTCCCATACATGAAGATGTTGTTAGACAATATTTCATTTAGAAGACTACATATCAAGTTTATATTATCATTGGACTTATATTTAAGTCCAAATTGTCTAACTGCTTCTATTCCATATTCATTTGGTATAGATGTAAACAGGCTATTCACATCCAAAGTTGCCATTATGACCCCCTCGTAGGTTTTCCTCATTGTTGTGTTTTCATAAAGACATTTTAAAAAACCTTCAGAATCTTTCACAACTGTTCTTGCGTGTGGTAATAATCTTTTCAATTCTTCTTCCACATATATAGAAATGGGTTCAGTCACCCATCCTTCTCCATTGACAATTGACCTTAAAGGTGGATCCATCAAATTCTTGTGGACCTTGGGTAATCCATTGATGTTGGGTATCTTTGGATGCTGTCTGTAAAAATCATACAATTCTTTCGTGATAGTTCTATTCATTAGCTTTTCAAAGATGCTATCATTCACATTCACTATTATTTTATTGACATCCTTCTTTGATATTCTTTGACAGATTGCTATACCACTTAGGATTTCCTTCATCTTGTTGTCATATCTTACTGAATCCATCACAATTACAGCTCCTCCTTTGTCTGCTGCTTTCACAACTATGTCCCTCCTTCTTTGAAGTTCATTCAATGCTAGTCTTTCTTGATAACTTAGATTATAGAAATGTTATCCTTTTTCTTTCAATCTATATTGTTCTAACTCTTTTTCACAAAGCCGCATGAAAACATCTATAGTGGGATGGCTTAATGGAACAAAGGTGCTGGGTCTTTTGAGTATGATTTTATTTTCATATTCTTGTGTCTCAGTATTGCCAAAAATATTCCTTAGTGTCAGATTCCTTCCAAAACACCTTATGTCTGTTACAAATTCACTCAAGGGTGATCGTAAGGTGGGTATAAAACCTAACCCTCTCCTTAAAATGTTCATATCATTCCTACTCAGTTTATGTCCAGATATATTTAATACCAATGAATCGACAGTTTCCGTCTTTATACTTTTCTCTTTTTCCTCTCTCTGCTTATTGAGCATGACTGTCATGCATTCTTCCCTTGTAATAAAACAGGGAGTGGATGTTGTAAAAGTAAATGCACTGTTCCTTCCTTAGGCCTAGTTTCATTGCTTTGTTCTGATGGATTAGATACTGTGGATTCAGTAACATTATTAATAGATGCCTCATCTCTTAGATGCATGTGTGTTTCAGGATCTGGAGCTTCTGTAATCCCTTCATCTAACTCCTGAACATATTCATTCCTTCTAGATAACTGTTTCTTATTACTGTTCATGTTTCTGTTGTCATACACTTCAGCCTCCACTGTTAGTCTAGTTGTTTGCCTTATTTCATTAATCGGTTCAGAAGGTTGTTCCCTTGCTGTAGATGTCTGTTTTTTGCTGAGAATAAGCCTTTCTGTTCCCTTGGCCATTCAAACAATTGACCCTTCCTGAGGTCATTAAATTCTCTTGCTAATTTCGCACTTTTGACATTTTTCAATTTGGTATCATAAACCTCTAGCTTGTCTTGTAGCTCTCCCAATCTCACCAAATCATTGTCTGAGAGTTCCATTAATTCAAGTTCTTTTTGTTTGGTATCTAATAGCTGAACTGTTTCATCTTCTTGTGGCTTAAAGAGCTCAATTATCAAGTTTCATATAGTTGAAGCTGGTTTCAATATTTATTTTTTGCCATTTGGCTAATAAGTCTGGATAGGTGTTGACATATGTTGGCATACACCTTACTCGCAAACCCCTTGGTATGACCTGATGGTGAAGGCAGGCCTGCATGTGAAAATGCTGCCACTACAGACTCTTCAGTCTATATGCAGCATTCTCAACATCTTTAAAAATATTTTCAAACTTCTGTGAGTCAAGTGTATTTTTCAAAGTATTAATATTTCCTTTCTCTAAATTCAAGTTAAGCAATGGATTGCTTATGTTAGTCAAGCAGTTATTCACAATCCTCTTTGTTGGTATCTCCATGTCTCTGGCACTCAGCTTATTTTAAAAAATAAAAACTCAACAGACAAAAACAAACATCTACAGCATCGGAACAACCTTCTGAACCGATTAATGAAATAAGGCAAACAACTGGAGTAATAGTGGAGGCTGAAGTGTATGACAACAGAAACATGAACAGTAATAAGAAACAGTTATCCAGAAGGAATGAATATGTTCAGGAGTTAGATGAAGGGATTACAGAAGCTCCAGATCCTGAAACACACATGCATCTAAGAGATGAGGCATCTATTAATAATGTTACTGAATCTACAGTATCTAATCCATCAGAACAAAGCAATGGAACTAGGCCTAAGGAAGGAACAGTGCATTTACTTTTACAACATCCACTCCCTTTTTTATTACAAGGGAAGAATGCAGGACAGTCACGCTCAATAAGCAGATAGAGGAAAAACTGAAAAGTATAAAGATGGCAACTGTAGATTTGTTGGTATTAAATATATCTGGACATGAACTGAGTAGGAATGAAATGAACATTTTAAGGAGAGGGTTACGTTTTATACCCTTCTTACAATCACCCTTGAGTGAATTCATGACATACATAAGATGTTTTGGAAGGAATCTGACACTAAGGAATATTTTTGGCAATACTGAGACACAAGAATATGAAAATAAAATCATACTCAAAAGACCCATCACCTTTGTTCCATTAAGCCATTGAAAGAAAAAGGACAACATCTCTATAATCTAAGTTATCAAGAAAGACTAGCATTGAATGAACTTCAAAGAAGGAGGGACATAGTGGTGAAAGCAGCAGACAAAGGAGGAGCTGTAATTGTGATGGATTCAGTAAGATATGACAATATAAAGGAAATGCTAAGTGATATAGCAATCTGTCAAAGAATATCAAAGAAGGATGTCAATAAAGTAATAGTGAATGTGAATAATGGCATCTATAAACCTTTAACTGCCAAACAAATTAAACAAAAAAAACAAGCCGGCAATGGATTCTTCAACACTTTATTCTTGTAAGCGCATTCACTGACACCAGTGTATCAGCTTTTTCAGACTAAATAAAACAACTTACTCTCAGTCTCCCAGTTTAAAACTTCCTCATAAAAATTAAAAGCCAATGAACTAGTGGCCACAAAAATGATGTCATCATGTATATTCAAAATTAAAGCAACATTGCATATTTTTAAGGTTTACAGTGCTAAATGCTATAAGAAATCATTCCCATTAAGGGAAAGAAAAGAAAAACCTTTACAGACATTATTTAAAATCAGAATTAACCTATACTTTTAAATCATCAAATTCTATACCACCTAATAAAATATTACCGCTCACATTATACAAAAACCATATAAAAATATACAACTCTAATAAGTTATGCGCCATAGTTTCAAGAATCTAAACATGTATTAAATTCATAAAAAGAATCTAATTAAATACACTAAAAATAAATAAACAAATTCACAAGCTATGTGTCTTATTCATGAAACTAAAACACATATTAAGTCTGCTTTATCGCATATAAATGATGTATAAAATCATAAACTCAGCTCTATGTTATTTCTAAAGCATGCCACATTTTTATACATTCCATTAAATAGAAAAAATCCTGAAATTAATTTAATAATTGTTATGCACAATAATAAGTCAAAACCCAAAACTCAAGCATGTTTTATGAATGCACAATACAAACTCGTCCAGACAGAAGATGTCATCAGGGGACCATAGCATTTGTATGCATATTACAGAACATTACTACCTAGTGAGGGCCTTCAGTTTTATTAAACATTTAATAGATAGGGCCTCATTCAATCCAGGGAAAATGTGCACTGCTGTTCTAACTTGCCATTCTAGTTCTGCTTCTTCCAATTTGAGTTCCCAAGGTCCACCTCTCTGTTTAAACTCTATTTGTTGTAGTACCACAAATGTAAAACAGTGGTCAGGAAAAGCTGAGATGTGTCTAGCTAGGGCATTAGTGTTTATTTTATTGATAATGCTATACTGATGTTCATAAATCCTTGAGTTTATCTTCCTCTCAGGTTTTTCTTATGTAAAATCCCTCACATTGGTCTCAGGTAGCTACATAAACTACCCCCCGAGAATCACAGTTGTGTCTACCATAAATGTGATATTCTCTGTCTCTGATATTTACTTTATTTGTTGTTTTTATGTGCCTACATTGATGGCATCTGCCACAATTAGACATACCCAACTTCCTTTTAGAAGTTCTTGTGGACCTTTCAACTAAACATTTCAGGTTCAAACCCTTTCTAAAAGTCAATCGTGGGGTTAAACTTAAAAAGAATTTCTAAGTTGGGTGCCATCCGAAATAAAGACCCAATTTTTGTTAATGATCTCCCTGGGGACATGAGAATCTACTGAGAAGGTGGTTAAAAATCTAATGGGTTGACTAGGAGCCTGCATGCTTCTAGTACCAAGGGACAATTCACTATGTGCTACTATGGGACTCATGTTATAGCCTTTACGTAACAAGGGCATAAAATGGCCTGAGACTCTTTTCCCAATAACTTCCTCAAAAATTAATTCGATAAAGGCACTTGGGTAGCTTCTCTTGCAAAACAGTTCACATTCTAAAATAAAATTATCATAATCTGAAACCATTCTGGCTGCCTTCACTGCTTGTCCTTTTACTACTGCTTTTTTTTGGTGCAACGGGAGCCAGCTGGTAAAATGTAAGAATGAATTAGTATATGTGGGCTTACGGTAAATGGTAGTTCTAAAATGATGGTTGGAATGATCCTTCCTAAGATGTATATCTAAAAAATCTATCTGCTCAGTCCCCACTTGAAATGTAAAATCAAAAAAAATGTGTGAAGGACTTAATTTCAGTAATGAAAGACTGAATCAGAGCGACCCCCCCATTCCACAAAAAGAACATATCGTCCTGGTACCTAGTGTACCAGACAACATGTTCCTTGAATGACTGGTGGTTAAACAAAAAGGATCTTTCCCAGTAAGCCATCACACTGTTTGCGAAACTACTACCACATGAAGCTCCCATTGCCACCCCACTTTTCTGTAGAAACAGTTCATTATTAAAATAAAGGAAGTTATTGGATAATACTATTTCAAAAAGTATTTCTATGACATTAATCTCCTGGTTGTCTAAACCTTTAAGGTGAAGAAACTCCCTAACCCATTCTATGCCACGTTGTTGGGGTATTAAAGTGTATAAATCCTTGACATCTACCGTAAGAAAAATTAAATTCTCATTAAATTCTAAATTATTGATAGACTCAAGGAAATGCCAAGAATCATGGCATATTTGATCTCCTAATTTCAACACTGGTTTCAATTTAGAATCAATGTATTTGGCACATGCATAAGAAATGGAGCCCCTACCATCCACAATAGGTCTAAAAGGTGGATTAACCAAATTTTTATGTATTTTAGGGGCCCTAAAAAGTACTGGAATTATAGATGCAGGCATGGTTATGTAGTGGAATGTATCTACATCAATGCTGCTTTCCAGAAACAAATCTGAAAGGATAGCATTAATTTTCCTGTAGGCTCCATGAACCTGATTAAGGCTAACCTTTTCATATACTGCACCATCCAACACTGAATACATCCTTCTAATGTAATCATGTTGGTCCATAAATACTAGTCCTCCACCCTTGCCGGGTTTCATGACTCGAACTTGGCAAATATTCAGTAAATCAATGAAATCCTTATCTTCAGGAGAAACATTCTTATGATTATTTGGATGATGAGTATTGTTAAAAAACATTCTCCTAAAGTCAATTTCACACACTTTTTCAAACTGACACAGGAAATCATTTAAGGGAGGATTAAATAAGCTTGAAACCCTCAGGCTGTCTGTAAGTCTTGAGTAGGCTCCCATCAACAACTGTAAATTTAATTTACGAACAAACAATTTCAAATCAATGATAAGCTTCACCAGGTTAGCTCTCCTATCTGGCATGAAGGTTAAACCTTTAGAAAAAAAGTCAACCATCTCTTTCCCCACATTTAGGGAGCTAAAGTTGAAGATTTTAAAGTCTCCTTCAGAGCTAATGAGAGTGATAGGAAGCTCTGGTGTTATCTCTTTCTCCGGTTGTGGCATATCCTGTTCTGCCATTGCCTCCTGTTGTTCACCTGTCCATTCCAATGGGGTTTTTGGGAAACATTGGGGCCCCGAAAAACCTGCTGTTCATTAGTATTCCTGTGGGTGCCCGTGTCTTGTGTTGAATGTTGGGGGCTGTGGTGTTGTAGGTTGCTCCTTATATGCTCACTGCACTGAATAGGTTGTACCGAATCCATAGGACCTTCATTTATCAAATCATTGGTGGCATCTATGAAAAGCTAATGAATAGAACTATCACAAAAGAATTGTATGATTATTTTTACAGACAGCATCTGAAGATACCCAATATCAATGGATTACCCAAGGTTCACAGGAATTTGATGGATCCACCTTTAAGGGCAATTGTCAATGGAGAAGAATGGGTGACTGAACCCATTTCTATGTATGTGGAATAAGAATTGAAGAGATTACTACCACACACAAGAACAGTTGTGAAAGATTCTGAAGGTTTTTTAAAATGTCTTTATGAAAGCACAACAATGAGGAAAACCTACGAAGGGGTCATAATGGCAACTCTGGATGTGAATAGCCTGTTTACATCAATACCAATGAATATGGAATAAAAGCAGTTAGACAATTTGGACTTAAATATAAGACCAATGATAATATAAACTTGATATGCAGTCTTCTAGATGAAATATTGTCTAACAACATCTTTGTGTATGGGAATGAATATTATTGGCAGAAATCTGGAGTGGCCATGGGAACCCCATGCGCCAACAGTTATGCCAACATAGTGTTGGCACAATGGGAAGAAGAATGGTGCTTGGATACCCTCAATAGTTGTAATAACATAGTTGTATATAAACGATTTGTTGATGACATCTTTATTTTATGGGAAGGAGATGAACACTCTCTCAGAAGTTTTAAGTCTTTCCTGGGCAACACCACATCTTTTTTAAAATTTTTATTTAATTTTTCTGATACTACCATCAATTTCCTTGATATCCAACTGACACTGGATCATGTATATGAGACAAATACGTCTATGCACAGGAAGACAACATGGTGTAATCACATGCTCCATAGGACCATTATGCGCCCAAAGCATATTTTTAAAAATATAGTGGCAAATCAAGTGAAATGTATATCAAAACTATGCGCTAAAGATGAAGTTTTTGAAAAAGAAAGGGAAAGGCTTATTGATAACTTTATGGAAAGAGGATATAATAAAGATGAAATCATAAAAAGCATGAATAGAACATCAGACATACGAATTGGCAAAGGAAGACCACATTTTTTCCCATTGGTTGAGTAAGGAAGAAGATGAGAAGAATAAGAAGGAAAACAAGATGAGATTGTGTCTTACATATAGCAGTGGCAATGCATTCATACTAGAGATCATAAAGAAGAACTGGTTTGTTTTGACTTCAAATGAGAACCTTAGGAGCATTGTAGGGGAGACACCCAGTTTTTCCTTTAAGAATAGGAAAAATCTAAAAAGGCTCTTATGCCATGGGAATCGTTGAAACTTGGACACAGAACATTCATCCATGAATGAATTAGGCACTATTAAATGTGGATTTTGTAAAGCATGTCAACATATTAAAACAGATAATTTATTTATACATCCAACATCTAAGAAGGAATACAGGTTCAAAGGGTTTGTGAATTGCAGGAGCAAAAATGTGATTTATATTGCTTGGTGCCAATGCTCCCAGCCTTCTATGTGGGGAAAGCAAATAGAATGTTCAAGGAGCATATCCGGAGACACTGTCAGGATATTAGAAATCAAGTAAATACGAATGCTCTATTTGGTCATATTAAAGTTAATGGAGACCACACTTTGGTCGTAAGCAGGCTAGTAGAAACAATACAAGGAGGGGATCTGGCCAATTATACTGAAACTGAGGAAACAAAATGGATTATGAACCTTAGAGCGGACCAGAATCCTGGACTGATTGAAATTGTACCACTCAAACCCTTCTTGAAAGAATGGGCACTAAAGAAATAATGCATATGCATTACTCCTGTGTTATTTCACTTAAAAAACTCCAAGCTTTTAGCTAACTCTAAGTAAATAGAACATGCACTCTGAATAAGAGGTGTGTCCATACACCAAAACGTTATTGATTGATTGAATGAATGAGCTGCAGAAAGCTATTTTAAATGAAAGGAAGCTGCTTATTTCTTTAGGATTTGATAAAGGTTCAATGACCAAATGCACTTATCCAGACAGCAGCAGTAGGATTATGTTTTATTTTGTTAATAAAGGAACTGATTTTAACAATTTCAATAATTTTACTTCAGCATGGGTGGCAGCATCAGGTTTGCTTTCTACTTCAGAAACCTTGGATTCTCAACCCATTTCCAGATTTCTTGTCTCACCCAGAAGGAATGGTTCATCCAAATCTCTACCATCTCAAGCTCACTGAGTGGCTTCTCCAATTCCTGTGATTGCCAGGCTTTTCTCTCTTACATCACCAGTCCATCAAATCATTCTAGCTCATCACAAGCCTTCAGCTAGAAAATCATACCATTGTAAATGGGAAAAAATCACCAGATGGGCACTTGACACCAATATTGACCCTTCTTCAGCTCCTCTTTATAAAATTCTACATTTTTTTACCTATCTTTATCAGTCTGGTTCTTCAGCTTCTACCATTAGAGTACACTTAGCTGCAATTTCAAACTTTCATATTGGTTTTGATGTGTCTACTCTGATTTCCCATAAACTGTGTAAGGACTTTTTTAAAAGGAACCCTTATGTTAAGGCCACCCTTTGAGGAACCCAGTGCCAATTGGGATTTACCCTTGGTCCTTCACTGCCTCACCTTATCCTCTTTTGAGCAATTGGCTACCTGTAAATTAAAATATTTGACCTGAAAAACTGTGTTTTTAATAGCGATCACCTCAGCCAGAAGAGTATCAGAAATTCAAGCCTTGTCCTGCTAAACCCCCCATCTGATATTCACAAGGACAGGGTTTCTCTCAGGACTAATCCTTCTATTTTACTGAAGGTTGTTTTGGAATATAATAACAATCAAACCTTACACCTACCAGTCTTCTTCTCTAATTTTTCCAGTAAGGGAGATTACTGTCTACACTTATTAGATGTCCATAGTCAATTGCATTTTTACATTCATAAAACAAAAGACATCAGACCAATTGTTTGTTGCTTTTTCTTCACCTTCACTAGGTAACCCAGTATCTAAGGTTACATTAGTTAAATGGCTTAGAGATTGCATAACTTTTTTTATAATTCAAAGGGACTCCAACTACAATGTCCTATGAAGGCTCATTCGATGAAACTGTAGCAGCTTCAGCAGTTTTCCATGCTCAAGCTTCTTTAGATGACATTTATGCAGCAGCTACATGGCTTCACCTCATACCTTTATCAATCATTACAAATTGGACCAGTTCTCTGGGGGACATGCATCTTCTGGTTCAATGGTAATCCATAATATCCTTCCATGAGACCTCCCAGGATTCAGGTAGCTAGGAACTCTGTCCTCACAGTCAAGGATTATGTGAAGATTGACAACATCAGATAAAGAAGTTATGTCTTACTATAATGTTCCATCTGTGTTGTCGATCTTCACTAATTCTTGACATCCTCTCCATCCTTCCCCCTGCCAGAGACTCTTAGTGGACTGAATATTCCTAAAGACTGGCTTCATAATAGGGTAATAGATTTGGTCTCTTATTTGTTGATCTTTATCTGTCTGTCACTATTATAGGCAAACTCTATCTGAGGTACTTTAGAGAAGAACATTATGGGCAGAGCCTAGCTTGAGAGTTTGGGAGGCCAGAGCTAAAATAAACATCTGAGTCCATTCTGAGGCTCAGAACCAAGCCCATAGTCATGGATTAGTGAAGATCGACAGCACATATGGAACATTATGGTAAGACATAACTTTTTTTTTCCCTAATAAACTAATATCTTGGGCTGCTTGTACTTTATATTGTTCAACCACATTTTTCTAGTCACATCAAAGGAAATTATCTTGATTACAGGTGTAACACCCGTGCACTGGCCCAGCAATCAAGGAGCCTCAATCCTCACCACTAACACCAATGAGGGGCATCCATATAGGGAAAGGATAATAAATACACACACAGTAAAGTACAATTTTCCCTTAAGAGCACACAGAGATCACAGTCAGTCTGGGGCTGGTTTCTCCCTTTCTCTCCAGGTCCCCAAAAAGACTCCCCACTGGCACAGCCATATGGTCCTGATCACAGCCTAGTGGGCAAGCTAAAACCTCCAGCACCCTCTCTGTCCAACCAGTGCTTTGTGTCCCTGCCCAAGTAGCTGATGCACACACACTTTGAGATAAGAGTTATATAGAACCACACAGACACTCCTGGGGAAGGCTTGCACAGGTTCTCCAGTTGTGCCCCTTTCACCCAGACTATACAGTAGTACAACTTGCCACCATCCACTAATATTTATCAGCTACTAAAAAGGCCCTTAACAAAGGGTGTCCAATTATTACTGTACAATATTATTATCCAAATGGTAAGTGCAACTGAACAGTCAAGGCTTATTAGAGTGGCTTGGCCAGTATCACTATATACCTGAAACGTACTCTAGAGCTTAAATTATCTCTACACAAAAAATCCACAGTTGAAAGGTTTAAAAATATTTAATAATAAATAATAAAAACACAAGACAATACTTCTTACTATACAGTGGTAGTCAAGAGATCAGAGATCACAGAGAAATACTTAAAATTATACAGTAGAAAAATGTTGACATCAATACAGAAAAAAATTATCTAATCTTTCTAGTTCCTAGCTATATCTATGAGAAAACACAGTTCTAAAATAAACTTACATATAGAAAAGAGGCAGTTCTGGTGATGTTGGATGTTCTCAAGAAAAATGCTCAAATGCTCTCATTCTTTCTGTCCTTAAATTGATAACACAGTACCATTGATTCATTTCAGATTACATCATTTCTTTCTGGTTCCCAGGGTAACAGAAATTCAGAGGTTAATAGCCCTTTTGATCTTGCAACTGGTTAGGAAGCAAGAGCAATAAAAGAAATTATACATGTAAATTCTAGCCATTAACTCTGGCCTCAAAACAATAGTCAGAATGCCTCCCTCGACATCTTGGCTCCGAGTTTTAGATCAAAGAATTTCACAATGTTTGACTTATCAGCTTTCTTACAGCAGAGAGTACTGTTGTTACATTTTTGCAGTTCAAAATCCAATACAGTCTTTTCACATTTAAGGGAACAAGCCTGTGGCTTATATTAATATTTACAAATGACAGAATTATCTACAAAATTTTATCTGGCTAGGCTGGCAGCCTTTACCAGTTTTCACACATCACCCCCCCCCCCCCTGAGAACTCAAGCTAGATTTTCAAGTGACCCTCGAGAAACGTTACTTGAGAGGGTTAGGTCTATCTGAGTATACATTACCCCATTCCCTGTCTTGAGGGCACATCTGCGTTGGCATTGTTAATCCCACTGCAGTGCTGCACTGACATATCATATGCTTGCAACCCTAGGCTCCATCTTAGCAACTTGGCATTTTGCTGGCTGGCTCTGTGTAACCATGTTAGGAGATTGTGGTCTGTAACTACAGTGAATTTTCTTCCATACAGATAAGGCAGAAGTTTCTGTAGTGTCCTCACTAGCTAGACATTCATTTTCTACAGCTGCATAGCATTCCTCCCTGGGTTGGACCCTACCACTGAGATAAATCATTGGGTGCTCTTCTCCCTCTAAAGAAATCTGGCTAAGTACAGCCCCAGCTCATGGTTTGAAGCATCCACCTGCACAACAAATTCTTTGTTGTAATCTGGACTGGCTAACACAGAGGGTCCTCCCAAAGCTTCCTTAAGCTCCTGGAATGCCTGCTCACATGCTGGGGTCCATACTACCTTATCTAGCCTGTTCTTCCTTGTCAGGTCTGTGAGGGTAGCAGTTATGGTACTACAACTGAGGGTGAATTTTCTGTAGTACCCTGCTGTCCCTAAGAATGCCCTCACCTGCTTTTTGGTAGCGGGAACAGGCCATGCCTGAATGGCTTCTACTTTGGCAGGTTCTGGCCTGATCTTAACACTCCCCATTCTATGTCCCAGGTAGGAGACCTCTGCCATACCTACCTGACATTTGTTGGGTTTAATAGTCAACCCTACCCTCTATAGTCTGCCCAGCACCTCCCTGACATGTTGAAGGTGCTCTTGCCAGGAATGGCTGTAGATGGCAATATCATCTAGGTAAGCAAGGGAATATCCTCCTGCTCCTGCTATGATATGATCTACCAGCCTCTGGAAAGTCGCTGGGGCATTTTTCATCCCAAAGGGCATCTTTGTGAACTCATGCAAGCCAAAAGGAGTCACAAAGGCAGGCCTCTCTCTAGCACTGGGAGTCAAGGGCACCTGCCAGTAACCCTTGGTAAGATCAATGGTGGTAAGATACTTAGCCCCACCCAGCTGCTCTAGGGCTTCATCTGTCCTAGGCATGGGGTAAGCATCTGACTCTGTGTGATTAATTTCCTGAGGTCCACATAGAACCCGGTGCTGCCATCCATCTTTAGCACCAGCACCACTGGAGAGGCCCAGGGAATGTTGGACTCTTGAATTACCCCCTATTTCCAACATCTCCTCTATCTCCTCCCTCAGAGTCTGTTTGACTCTCTCAGGCACCCTATAAGGGGCCTGCCTAATTGGCCTTTGGGGTCCTGTATCCACCTGGTGCTGCACCAAGTGGGTGCACCTTAGTTTCACAGTGAACATGTCCCCAAACACCTACAACACTGCTCGAATTTTCGAACCTCAGTAGGCGATAGCTGCTGGGACATTGCTAGCCCTTCCACTAAGGTGTCAGTCGGAGCCTCACTAAGGAGATCAGTTACTGGCTCTGCCTCTGACTCCTGCTGCAATCCACTGCAAATGCTCAGCACAAGGGCCTCCCTATCATGATTAGGTTTCATCATGTTAACATGGAACAACTTGTGACCCTGACTCCTGCCTAGCAGTTCCACCATGAAGTTAACATCACGTATCTTTCTTACCACCTTTTAGGGTCCCTCACAAGCTGCTTGCAGTTTTTTGTGTCTGACAGTAATAAGAGCCAGTACCTGCTGCCCTACAGCATACTCTCTAGCTCGAGCACTCCTGTGATACCATACATTTTCCTGTTGTTGGCTCTGCCAGGTTCCCCCTGGGCAAAGCCCATTAGCTCCCTGAGCCTTGTCCTGAGGTTTAGGACATATGCCACAACAGGCTCCTTGTGAGATTCACACTCACCTTCCCACTCATCTCAAATTAAATCTAGAGGTCCCATCACCCTATGCCTATACAACAACTCAAAGGGTGAAAAACCTGTGGATTCCTGGGGAACCTCTCTGTAAGCAAACAACAGGTGGGGCAAATATTTGTCCCACTCCTTCTTAAAGTGGTCTGCAAATGCCCATAGCATGGACTTGAGTGTAGAACTTAACCTCTCAACAAGACCATTAGTGTGGGGATGGTAGGGGGTGGTCTTCAGGTGCTTCACCCCTCAGTACTTCCACAGACAAGCTAGCAGGTCTGACATGAAACTGGCACCTCTGTCATGCAATATTTCTTTTGGGAAACCTACCCTGCTGAACATCTCTAACAAACCATTTGCCACCTTTTCTGCCTCAATGGAAGACAAAGCCGCTGCCTCAGATATTGTGTAGCATAATCCACTACCACTAGGACATACTTTTTCCCTGTGGAACTTGGGATACTCAGAGGCCCCACAATATCCATAGTTACCACCTGAAATGGCTCCTCAGTCACTGGCAAAGACATCAAAAGAGCTCACACCTTGTCTCCTGCCTTGCCTACCTTTTGGCACTGCTCACATGTCCTGCAGTACCCTGTTACATCTCTAGAAATTCCAGGCTAATAGAAGTTCTGCAAAATACGTCTCTTTGCACATTTTATGCCTATATGGTCTGCAAAGGGAATATCATGGGCTATGACTAGAAGCACCAGATGGTAGGCTCTAGGCACTACCAACTGCTGTACCCTCTCAACTTCTAGCCCTTCCTAAGGTATTCACTCTCTATACAGTAACCCTTTGTCCCAGTATACAGATTTCCCCTTTCCTAGAGAATTAGGTGCATCACTAGCTACCTGCCTCAGGCCTTGCAATGTAGGATAGGAGAGATGAGCCTGTTTCAGCTCTCTCTTTGTAACCCTTCCCAGCTCCCCTTCCGCAGGACATCTAGCATCCTCTGACTGTGGTGCCTCACTGTCAGCCTGGGGACTACTACTCACCTCTACCTTTGCAGTCACTCTGTCCAAAGGATCATCAGTACCCACAAGCAGCTGTGGTTCACCTTTAGTCTCACTGCTTCCTCCCTGACGTAACCATCTTGCCAGTCCTGGCTGCAAGTATGCAGTCTGTCTCAGTCTCCCCCAGACTACCAGACCCACATGCTTGTCTGGAACCCTGACTGCGTGTAACTGCATTAAGACATGGTACTGCCTCATCCAAATTCTTCCCTATCATGACATCTGCAGGATGGTTGTTTGGCAGCCTAGTTGTCTCGAGACAACCTACTATTGGCATTTTGTATTTCCCCACTTACTGGCTCCCTCACCTTTTGTTCCTCACCTTGCCACCATGGACATCTGTATGCCACATGGCCCTACTGGTTGCATTCAGAACATTTAAGCCTAGATCCTGGACTTGTATCTGGACTAGTGGCATCCCCTGCTACTGGCAGATTCTGTTGTGGCAGTCTGGACTGCCCACCATGGGTTCCTTTAGACCCATGAACAGTACTGGGGGTCCCTTTCCTGTGCAGGGATGCCCTACTTGCTAGGTATAGGTCTCCCTTCTTCCCCAACTCATCTGAAGTAGCACATTGTCTATCAGCTAACCAGATCCTCATGTCCTCAGGCAAAATGCTTAGGGCTTGTTACCTCACCAAAAGGTCTGCCAGCCCTTCAAAAGTGGTGACCTGACATCCACTCACCCACCTATGAAAATAAGTGATCCGTTCAGCAACATATTCACACACACTTTCATCTGCCTTCCGTCTATGCACATAAAACTTTTTCCTATAAGTTTCAGTTGTTAGCTTAAAAAATTCTAACAAGCAATTCCTAACAACAGTATAATCAAAACATTTACAATCAGCAAGTTTAGACAACACAGTTACAACTTTACCATTTAGTTAGTGGGTCAGGAACCATACGCAGCACCTTTGATCAACATCATACTGTTTACATACCCTCTCAAACATATGCATGAAACTATCAAAAGTATCCTCCTCTGTAAACCGCTGAAGAAATTTACTGACCTCTTGTGCATCTGGGGTCGAGTTACTCCCTTCCCCATTACCTCCATGACTCTGGCAAAGAGTCAGCATCTCCTTTTCATGCTGCCTCTGCCTTTCCTTTTCCTCAACATCCAGGCATAGCAGTTTCTCATTCTACTCAGCATGCAAACATCGCAATTTCTCATTGTCCTCACTCTCTAGATACCTCAGTCTCTCAGCTGCTTCTATTTCTAAACCCCTGACCTCCAACTCAAGTCTCTTTACCTCCAAATGGATTTTTAAGTCCTCTGCAGAAAAGTTGAGCTGTCCATTTTCTGAGTGCGGTACATCTCTACTGCCAGTCTGATCTTCCTCCTGGTTGCTGTTTTCTGATGCAGCAGCTGCAATCATGTCTGCCTTAGTCAGTTTTCCATTCACCAGTCCCCTAGCCTGGCACATCTCAGCCAGCGATCTCTTTGTCAGCTTTCAGTACTCCTCTGCTGACATGCTGCCTGCTCTCCCTGACTAGCTAAGCTAACAAAAGAAATAAAATTGTGATCTGAACTTTGAGTATTCATTCTGTGGCTGATTTAGAGTACAAAAACACCTTCAGTGATCACTGTACACAAGCTACAGGAATTCACACTACCCACAACACTCCAAGCCAATTAGTATTTGTCAACCAATCAATATGTGGTGTGGATATCCCCACCACTGCCAAACAATTAATATGTGACTCCCGTGCACTGGCCCAATAATCAAGGGGCCTCAATCCTCACCAATAACGCCAGTCAGGGGTGTCCATATATGGAAAGGATAATAAATACATACACAGTGAAGTACAATTTCCCTTAGGAGCACACAGAGATCACAGTCAGTGTGGCATTGGTTTCTTCCTTTCTCTCCAGGTCCTCAATAAAACTCCCCACTGGCACAGCTATAGGGTCCAGATCTCAGCCTAATGGGCAAGCTAAAATCCCCAGCAACCTCTGTCCAGCCAGTGCTTTGTGTCCCTGTCCAAGTAGCTGACACACACACACACACACACACACACACACACACACACACACACACACACACACACACACACACACACACACACACACACTTTGAGACAAGAGTTATATACAACCACACAGTCACTCCTGGGGAAGGCTGGCACAGGATCTGCAGCTATGCCCCTTTTACCCAGACTATATGGTAGTATCACTTGCTACCACCCACTAATATCTAACAGCTACTAAAAAGGCCCTTAACAAAGGTTGTCCAATTATTACTGTGCAATATTATTATCCAAATGGTAAGTGCAACTGAACAGTTAAGGCTTAATTGGAGTGGCTTGACCAGTATCACTATATACATGCAATGTACTCTGGAGCTTAAATTATCTCTACACAAAACAGTCACATTTGAAAGTTTAAAAATATGTAATAATAAATAATAAAAACACAAAACAATACATCTTACTACACAGTGCTAGTCAAGAGTTAAGAGATCACAGATAAATACTTAAATAATACAGTAGAAAAGGTCTGACATCAATACAGAAAAAAATTAATCTAATCTTCCCAGTTCCTAACTATATCTAACAGAAAACACAGTTCTACAATAAATTTACATATAGAACACAGGCAGTTCTAGTGATGTTGGATGTTCTCAAGACAAATGCTCTAATGCTCTCATTCTTTCTATCCTTAAATTGCTAGCACAGTACCACTGATTCATTTCAGATTACATCATTTCTTTCTGGTTCCCAAACTAACAGAAACTCAAAGGTGAATAGCCTTAGTTAATAGATCTTGCAGCTGGTTAGGAAGCCAGAGCAATAACAGAAATTATACATGTAAATTCTAGCCATTATCTCTGGCCTCAAAACAATAGTCAGAATGCCTCCCTCAACATCTTGGCTCTGAGTTTTAGATCAAAGAATTTCACAATGTTTGACTTATCAGCTTTCTTACAGCAGAGTGTACTGTTGTTACATTTTTGCAGTTCAACATCCAATACACTCTTTTCACATTTAAGAGAACAAGCCTGTGGCTTACATTAATATTTACAAATGACAGAATTATCTACAAGATTCTATCTGGCTAGGCTGGCAGCCTTCATCTATCTTCACAACAGGTTTACCTTTTAACCAAAGAGTCAAACATAAAATTCTGCACTTGGGATAAATCACAATATTCAAATTAAATGGTGTGAAATGAACACTTCTGTAAATATGAAACAAAAGGAATGACTTACATCACTGATAACTATTCCGGTAGGAGAAGGTAATAGCTGTGCAATACAAACAGAGTTAATTGTTTTAGCAAAGAGGAGTGCAGCAGTGAAGATGAATGTCAGGCAAATCAAGCAAGGCAAAGGAATATGTAAATGCCTAGATTTGTTGAGAAGGGTAGCTTGCAGAAGTCAGATAAATAGGTTATGCAGTCTTTTTTAACACAAGTTTGCAAAATATGTATTTATTGGTTGATTTAGCACTTTCATCTCAAAAGATTTCATCAGATTCTGATGAAGTGTTTTGAGACAAAAGTGTTAAATCTTAGGACATTGTTTTGCTTAGTTTAGATTGTTGATTTTTTTTAGGTTTCTGAGGGAAAAAATTATATTACTATGAATAATCACATCTTATTGACATAAGATTAGCCTATATATCCCCAAACACTGTGTGTGTGTGTGTGTGTGTGTGTGTGTGTGTGTGTGTGTGTATATATATATATATATATATATATATATATATATATATATATATACACATATATAGCTATAGTAGCTATAGATATATTTATATATGTATATGTATGTGTGTATATATATATATATATATATATATATATATATATATATATATGTATGAATTAACTTCATTCAAGCCATGTGGGGCACCACGCATGATGTCACGTGCAGCTCACCTGAGGAAGTTCTCCCTAACCTTACTGACCTTATGGATCTTCATGGAGGGCTTGCAGCTTGAAGAAAAATAATTCTTAAGCCAGAATTTGCCAATAAAACATACTTAAAGAGTTTACTTCACTCGTGCAAATTTATAGCCTGTCAGAGTGTCTGCAAACCTTGTGCATGTGTGGTTTTATTGTTGTGTGTCTCATCGCCATTACACGATGACGGTGATAATATTCTTTTTATTGATCAAGTGCCCTAAAACAAACTGTAGATTCCCTGAAAAAATATATCTTATATTCTTTGTTTAGGTCTGTTTTATTATTGTGCAGCAACAATATCTTTCAAACTTAATTTTGACATAGTATGTTAGTTATTCATAAGGAAGGAACTCAATGGCAGTGTGTTGAAAATGTATTGTAAATATATTATGAAATGATGAAGTTGTAGGAGCTTTTTTAATCTACTAAGAATATGACTGAACATTCACCATGTTTGTAATAAACTTTCAGGTTAATAAAGCACCCATAACTTCATTATTTTTTAACATTTTCAATCCAAATATTCATCACACCATCCATGTCACTTTCTCCATAAACTATCCAACTAATGTAGTTGCCATTTGAAGTTGAAACAGAATTTTTAGAAATAATATTCCAATGATGGTTGCATAATTCATAAGGTAGCATCTTGAAGATGGTATGGCTAAAACCCTGATATGGAAACATTAAGAAACAATGATGATACAGGTGTTTGCTTAATACTAAAAAAATACTAGTTTTAGTATTTTGCTGGGAGAAGAGAGGTGTACATTTCACCCGCTGTGTGTCTCATTCATTAAGCTATGCCTTTCTTTACTCATTCACCAACAAAAAGAAGTGGAAAATACTGACTGAGTCTTGTTAAAAGCTAGGGAGGTCCATGGTGTTAAAACATCACTTAAGTAATTTTGTGCCCCTGATTTCCAGATAGCAGCACACTATCTACTCAGCAACTCTGTTAGCAAAGGGTAAGGAGTTTGTTTGATAAGACACATAAAGATCTTCTAGCATGCAACAAGAAAGGTGACATCATTTTAAATGCTGAAAAAATAACAAAATATATTTGAGTAAAAAAGAAAAGCAATGCAAAGCAATATTTCTTAAAACCAAAGAAGCTATTGCTACTGAGAAAATTTAATTGGGTAAGTATTCTGTGAAATGAGGGAAATAAAACAAATACTATACAAATGATCATAACATAATTGCAAAGATAAATAAAATCATACCAACAGTTCATCTAATTAATTGATAATGATGGGAGGCATTCATGACAATTATGAATATTGCATAATACAAGGTGCATTATGAAGTTTTGTCTGACAATGGACCTTATCCCATAGTGTTGTGTTTCAGACTATGTAATGCATAAGTTATCACATAGTGCCACATGCCAGTGTTATACATAAGTTACTGCATGGTGATGCCTGCTTATGCGACACATACATTGGAAAACTATTCCAGGTTGCATAGCAATGGCCTTGGCTACATGTTCCAGCCAGCTCTGATAAACAGAAATCATAGTTCATCCCTCTTAGTGGTATGCAAGCAGTACCTACCCCATCATAGAATGGGTCTTTATCACTTCATTAAAACACCTATTTAGCGAATCACTATTCGTCGACCCCAAATTGTTGAGTCCTCCCTTCATCAAACGGCCCTTTCAGCACACTTTTTCACAAGGAAAAGAAACGGCCATCCAACCTAGCACCCACCACTAAACTCAAAAAATGTAAAACCCACCCCGGGGAGAGCTTATCCCCTACACCCCCACAACTAAATATACCAGCTCTGAGATAGCACTACAATGGGGAAAATGGCAAGTTCCAGATGATGGCCAATTGTTACCTTTCCTTGTGACAAATTTTGCTGAAACGGCCATTCAACAAAGAGAGGATTTGACAATTTGGGGTCAACAAATAGTGATTCACTAAATAGTTGTTTTGATCAAGTGATATAGACCCCATAGAACATATATCAGTGTTAATGTCTAGGATTCCTTTCTTTTTCTCATTGAAGTATAATGTAGTACCTCTAGTCATGATATATGCCCGTAGCCTAGAGTCACCACCTCTTATTTCCCATACTGTCATTTATAATGTTTTCAGCTCTAAGTGGAGAGCAATCCCTACCCATCTCCTGTAAACTTGACAATACTCATCTTCCAGGGAGCCCTGCACTGCAGTGCAGCATGCTAATCCTCCTGGTATACTGTGCTTACATATGGTACACAACAGTAATTCTCCAGTATGCAATATTTGTGAATAATTAGCACATAGTTTGTATGCCAAGGGATCATTAAACTGTGATTACATGTGGTACACAATAGTAATTCTTCAACATGCAGCATTTGTGGATAAATAGCACATTGTTTGTATGCCAAGGGGTTACTATGGTGTCATTCATATTATATAACTAGGTGAGATCTACGATATACTGGAATGCCTTTTTGTAATGAGAATTATATCAGTCAACAGACAGCAGGTACCAGCTGATCATTTTAAATACCAGGATAGGTTCATATGTAATTGTTTTATTCTGGAATTTTTCCTAAGTTACCTAGGAATAATTTATGCTGTGATATAACATTTTTAGCTGGACATTTTGCCTCAGTATGGTCTAACTGCTAATACTCCTTGATCAGTGCTTTCATTGTGCCTCAGTCTGGTCTAACTGCTAATACTCCTTGATCAGTGCTTTCATTGTGCCTCAGTCTGGTCTAACTGCTAATACTCCTTGATCAGTGCTTTCATTGTGCCTCAGTATGGTCTAACTGCTAATACTCCTTGATCAGTGCTTTCATTGTGCCTCAGTCTGGTCTAACTGCTAATACTCCTTGATCAGTGCTTTCATTGTGCCTCAATCTGGTCTAACTGCTAATACTCCTTGATCAGTGCTTTCATTGTGCCTCAGTATGGTCTAACTGCTAATACTCCTTGATCAGTGCTTTCATTGTGCCTCAGTATGGTCTAACTGCTAATACTCCTTGATCAGTGCTTTCATTGTGCCTCAGTATGGTCTAACTGCTAATACTCCTTGATCAGTGCTTTCATTCAGTTTGATACAAACTACATATTCAAATTCCCTTTGTAAAATGGCATATAGCAGAGTGAATGGCATGCTGTTTCTCATTTTACCCATGGTGCTCTACAAGCATCTACTCCTGTGAGATATTCTATGTTTTGTAAGAAGGACGGGGTTGCTGGTTACCTAGGACGCTACACTATGCTGCTGGACTACTTATGGTGTGCAGGTGACACGAGCCTGACCTAGCTTATCAGTGCATGAATCAGTCATGAGTGTTTATGTAATACTCATTAGAGGAAGCATGCAACTCATTGTGCTATCTGTCATTTTATAAAGAAAATCCAAATACGTATTTTGTAAATGAGCCAATGAACCCAAATGTGCAGTTTTCCATATTATATCCTATCATTCTACCTTATCAACAGGATTTATTCTGGGTGTAATAAATGAAGTACCTCATATCCACCGTTTTCTCAGTTCTTCATGCTGCTCATACACTACTGTTGGTGATTTCATCTGATTAGTACATAAAGTGTGTGCAAGACCATTTGAAAAACCAAAGCCTAGAGCTGCTCTAGTACTCAGCAGATGAAATGCAGCTGATGTCTTAACTTGCATACAGCAGCCTTTAATATGCAGGGTTATTGCTCAACCCACCACAACAGTATAGACCTGTTATGAAAAACAAGAAGTCCACAACAGTATAAACCTGTTACGAAATACAAAAAAATCTGTTACTCAGGGCTTGCTTCTTTCACTAATAACCAAAATAGTACAGATACATTTTAACATGTGTAATGTAACCATGTTAACAGGCTAACAGTGCATCTGAGATTTGTAGTTTCTGACCATTTGAAATGCTCATTTCTCTAGGACACCATTACTGTCATTGTGCACCAATATAAGAAATTATTTTATTTAGAGCATGGGAAAAGGGAACAGAGACTACTGCATGACATTTGGGGAGGGAAACTCCCTAAAATATACTATTTTATAGTAACTGTATTGCTTTTCTATGACAGGCTTCTCTTCTCATTTTTATTGAATTATCACTTTAAGACATATGCAAACATGCATTTATATAAAAGAAAGCAAACCTGTTAACATGTTCAAAGTTGCAAATATTACACATCACGTACATGCTTTTCTATACTGGCTTATAACTGACAGTTGACTTTGAGGGTTAAGGTGCTGTTAATGAGTTGTTTCCTATGGCCCACTGGTACATGGTTTGATTCCCTCTCCTTCCATTGCCTGTTTGACTCTGAGCAAGTCACATAATCAGACACCATTCCAGGGCTGAGTCTGAAAAAGGTCCATGGTGATCAGTGTTCTACCCAGAATGCAAATAAATATAATGGTCATCAATCCAGCATTACATGAATTGCTCAGTTTGGGCCTTCCCTTAAACCTCCCTCTTCCAGAACATTATTCTGTAGTACTGTTCCCACAATTTTCATTCTTATACTAGTATCTCTTACCCTTTTCTAAATATTCAGCTTCCAGTTCTTTTATCTTTGTTGCAATATTCACTACTTCAGGTACGGTTAGTTTAGACTTTGATTACTATTTTCTGGTAATGGCTTTTTTTGACAGCAACCAGAATTAAAGTTAACAAGGCCTTACTATGTCTAGGCAATTCAGATCCTATATCCCCGCTCAAAAAAATAAAATAATTTCCTCAGCTACACCAATTTGCTCATCCAGTATTTCTGATAGCATACTCCGCAGGGTCCTTTTTAAGTCTGCCAGCTCTATACAATCCCAAAACATATGCTCCCAGTTACCTCTTTCTTCCTATCACAACTCCAGCATTTTTGTCTACCTGAGGAAAAATTCTTTGAAGTCTGCTTGGGGTATACAAAATACCTATGCAAACACTTCCAAGCAGAAATCATAAATCTTCAGACTTTGTTACATATTTGGAGCCATACATGTGCCCTCCCATTGTGAATTAGTTATCAAATCTCTCTTCCCAATAATTTCTAACCTTCTCTAATTGATTCCTATAGTTATTGTGCAATATTTTATATGCCATACTAATTATCATTTTTTAACAACAATTTCTGTTCTTGATTCAACTAAAACCTCTAACAAAGCAGGCCTTTCACTTCAGATACCACTATCCATTTGTCTTTGCCTGCACTTAGATATCAGTCCCTTTTAGGGAAGACAGTCTCTAGCCTGCAGATCAAATGTCTACTTGGTCTTTTCTCATTCTATTACCTTTCCTTCATTAGGTTATTTGCTCCCAGTACTTTGGTTCTTTTACCACTTTTATCCTGTAAATCCCATCCCCTCTTGTCTATTCTGTGTATCCCTAACTGCAGTCATCCCTATTGGTAGACTCTCCTTTCTCCATTCTCACATTGGCTTAGTTCTTAGAATACTTCCTGCTACTTTATATGGCTGTTGTTATTCTCCTTAAGGATCTGCTTCCCAAATCCCATTCTCTCCTATTTCTTAAATTTACCCCCACTTCATCATTTTCCCTTTCCATTTTAAATTACTGCTTTCTGCTCCTGCTGTGTATACAATCCTTAACTGTGTAGTTCTAAAATATCTCTACAAATCAGGTAATCCTAAATTACCTTGTTTTATTGGAAGTATCAACTTACCCACCCTGACCCTTCTCCACTTCCCTTACTATATAAAATCCCTCAACTCTTTATTAATTACTGCCCACAACTTCTCCTCTGGTTGATAAAAGTATGCCCGACCTGTATGTAAAAGTGAAGGAACTAAAAACATTTTCACTTCTTGTATCTTGCTAGCCATATACATAAATAAGAGCTTCCTGTTTCTCAGCTTTTGTATTACCTTTTGCTTACTCTTTTCCCACATATCCTTAGCCGCCATAACAGAATCCTTTTTAACCTGTATTCCTAAATACTTCATTTTATCTTGTCCCCATAAATATGGGTATTGCTGGACCAATTCTTGAGCATGAGTGCATAGTTTACAGCTATGGTCTTTGATTTGTCTGTATTAATTGTATATCCCAAAAAAACTTGAAACTGTCTCAGAATGTCCCATAACACTGAGATGTCCTTTTCTGGTTTTATCAGGTACAAAATAATATTGTCTGCAAACAGAGCCAGCTTTTCTTGATTACCATACCAATTTATCCTTGAATTTATTGGTCCCTTATTTTCTTTGCCAAAGGCGCTAAATATAATGCAAATAAATGGGAAAGAGAACACCCCTGCCTGGTTCCTCCATTCAGGCACAAATTATCAGAGAAGAACCTTCCCACTTTCATTTTTGCCTCTGATCCCTAATATATCCTCCTAATTAACCTTAGTATTGTATCTGGGAATGCAAACGCTTCCATTGCCCTACTCATAAAATTCCATGTTACTCTGTCAAATGCTTTCTCAGCATCAAGACCCACCAAAAATAGTAGTATTTTCTTACATTCTGTTTTCCTCTGGATAATCATTGTCATGTCGTCAAATGTTTGCCTCCTGTTCACAAAACCACATTGATCCATATTTATCCATCTTTGCTCCACATTGGGCATTCTTTTAGCTATTATAGACATAAACACTTTACAATCATAGCTTAAGATTGAAATGAGCCTATAAGAAGCTGGGTCTGATGGATCTTTACCATTCTTAGGTATTCCAGCCACCACAGCTTTCTTCCAGGACATTGGTGCTTCCCCTCCTTTTTAAAATAAATAAAACCTTCCAGATTATTATCACTTTCTTCCCTCCTTCCAAATTTATGCAGGAATGCTGTCTATTCCTGGAGACTTTCCTGCAGATCGATTATGTATCACCATTTTTATCTCATCTCTTCCAACTTAAAATGTTAATTGTTGATCTATCTCTAACCTTGGCATACTTAAGTTTTCCATAAGTGTTTTCATTTGTAGTTTTTCTTTATTTCCACATTTCTATGCCTTATACAGATTTTTTATAAAACTTCTTAAATATCTCTAATACCTCTACAGGATCGCCAGTTATGTTTCTTGTTTTAGTCTCCTTAAGTTAGAAAACAACCCTTTCTACTTTCTACTATTACAGTACGGGCTGGAATCAAAGAATCCCTGTCCATCAATGAAACAGTGTGAAAGCTGTTATGAGTCAGCAGAGTTTGCAGAGAGATGGATGGAGTATAGTAGGAAGTTAGAGTAGAGGATAAGGTAAGATACAGAGAGGAAGGAAGAATTAGCCTGGCAAATAGCAGGAGCGAAGCCAGAGTTTTGTTAGGTAGTTCTTTAGAAGTTGTTTGAACTCTTGTGGTGATGATTTTGTGTGATGGGTTGCGGAAGAGTGTTCCATAATTTGGTGATTTTGTGGGAGTAAAGGGAGTCGCCGTGGTAGTTGTGGTAGTGGGAAACCTTTATCATTAGTTTGTTGGAGGATCTGAGGGACTGGGTATTAGTACTAGGTAGGACAAGGTTAGAGAAAGCAGGGCAGTTATTGGGTTGGTAGATTATTTTGTGGGCCATGGCCATTTGGTTGAGGGATAAAAAAACTGGGATTTTTAGCCAGTTGAGCTGGGAGAGGGCTGTGCAGTGGTGAGTCCTGCATGGCTGATTAGTGCAAACTTAGTGATTTTGTTGTAGCAGGATTCTAGGTTATTGAGCTCAGTCTTATGTAGGTTTGTGAATATGTGAGATCCATATAGGAGGGTGGAAAGCAGGTGTGACCAAGCAGTGCCTAGTCTGGCACTCTGAGTAAGGTAATCGTTTATCCCTATAGAGAGTGCCAAGTTTGGCATGAACTTTCTTGATAGTCAGAGAAATATGCTTGTCAAATTTTAGATTCTCGTCTATTGTGACACCTAGAAGTTTAGTCTAGTTAGTGGGTTCTATTTTAGTTCCATTTGAGAACAGGATTGTGAGAGGGGACTGACCAGGTTTGTATATTTTGTTTCTGAAGACTATAATCTTAGTTTTGTTTGAGTTAAGTATGAGTTGATGGTCTGAGAGGTATTTTTCTATGTCCTGAAAGGAAGTTTGCATTTTTATTTGAAGTTCTTGTGGTGAGGGAGCTGAGCATATAAGTGTGGAATCATCGGCGTACTGAACAAT
Organism: Protopterus annectens; assembly: GCF_019279795.1. Lineage (NCBI taxonomy): Eukaryota > Metazoa > Chordata > Ceratodontiformes > Protopteridae > Protopterus > Protopterus annectens. The sequence continues at coordinate 1,561,337,126 of NC_056728.1, read as the reverse complement.
GTGCACCAGTTGAGATGCTGAGCTGAGGTTGTTAGTAAATATGGTAAAGAGGAGGGGACCAAGAATGGAATCTTGGGGTACACTGACTGAGATGGGGAGTAGGTGGGAGAGGCTGTTTGCCCATTTAGTTGCTTGCTGAAGCTTGGAAAGATAACTATGAAACCAGGTTAACAATAAGATGAGAGTTTGTCTAGAAGTAGTTGGTGAGAAACAATGTCAAAGGCTTTGGACATATTGAGAAAGATAGAAAAGACAGAGTGACCTTCATTTAGGAGATGATTAATGATGTTGGTGAAGGATATTACAGCTGTTTTAGTACTTTGTTTAGGCCAAAAGCATGCTGAGAGCTAGATAGCAGGCTGTGGCTAAGGAGGTGGTGAAGGAGCTGATTGTGGATGCAATTTTCTAAGATTTTTGAGAGGGGGAAGAGGATGGCTATGAGACAGTAGTTGGTTATTTCCCTGGAGGGTCCACCTTTGTGGAGGGGAATGATGTGTGATACTTTCCAAAGAAGAGGGATATATTGTTCTGTAATGGAACGATTGTTCAAGATGGGTATCGGGTAGGCAATTGAAGGTGCAGCAATCTTTAGAAATTCATTAGGAAGTTGGTCAGCAGCAAGATTTTAGATTGGTTAGGAGTTTTTATGTAGCTAGTTTGAATGCTGTTAAAAGTGAGGGGGCTGGGGTTGTCTGGGATAGGAGTGGGAAGGGTAAGTGGCTGGATGCTCTGGGTACCTAGTAGGGAGGTTTTGGAATTAATAAACTGGGAGTTGAATTGAGTAGCTATAGAGTCAGTGTTGTTAGAAGAGACAGGGGCAGGGGTTGGGGTATGGCCGGGGCTAAGGGGATAGTTAATGCTTTGCCAGAATTTTGGGGGTTGTGTAAGTGTTTTTGTTGACTGGTTTTGAAGTAGGTTTGTTTGTCCTTTTTGATTTGCTTCTTAGCTAAATTCCAATGCTGTTTATATGCTAAGAGGTTGGCTGTATCTTTGGTGGTCTGGTAAGCTGACCATACTCACTCTCTATATTTAAGTAGCAGTTTGGTATCATTTGATAGCGAAGGCAGTTACTTGCTATTTGGCATACTTTTCTAGTGGGAGAAAGGCTATTAAGTACGTTAAGGTAGCTATTGTTAAAATATTGGACAACCAGGTCTAGATGGAAGTGTTTAAGTGGTGTCCAGTCACATTGCTGAAGTAATAGGTTAAAGGTAGAGGGGGAGACATTTTTTGTACTACAGATGTATTTGTAGGAGATGTTACTTTGAGTGTGTAAGCTTTTTCTGTAAAGAAAGGTTGGAGAGTCGTCACTAAGGGAGTATGGCAGACATCCTACTAGGTAGTGTGGGTTAGGTCTGTTAGTCAGAATACAATCTAGTGTAGGCTGCTTATTGGAATGTTTGCCTGTGTGAGTTGGACATGTAATGGTTTGAAGTTGAAGAGGTTTATGAAGCTTGAGGGGGTACTAGATGAGCAGGAGTGCCAGTCAAGATTGAAGTCACCAAGAACTATAATTTCTTGGCTGAAATTGGTAGATCCCCAGGACATTAGATTTTCAGTGGTAGGAACATACCTCTCAAGTGTACCTTGTTATGAGGAACGTACCTCATTTGAGGTCTTAAAAAGTTTATGTTCCTCGAAATTCCTCAAAGTTCCACATTGAAAGACTGTGTCATACATTCAATGTTATGAATTTTTTAAGTGAAATCCATGGTAAATAGAAATGAATCATATTAATTCATTAAAAGATCTTCTTTATAAGTAAAATCAGCATATTTTAACCATCCTATGGTCTTCCTAGTAGAAGTTGTTAGTAAGCCATTAGTATGTGTTCCACATTTTGTCCATTTGTTCCACATTATGAGGGCTAGTGTTCCTCATTTTGGAGATGGAAGGTTGAGAGCTATGGGTAGGAAGATTATTGCCTGGAGGGAGATAGGTGGCAATAATAATTATGTTTTTGTTGGGATTGATTTTTAGGCTAGTTGTTAGGATTTCGGATTTCTGGTGTCTTTAAACATAATGGCAACTCCACTGCCTCTTTTGTTTAATCTGTCTTGTCTAATGATGTTATAGCCGGATGTGATAACTTCCTAGTTATCTAACATAACAAGTTGGAACTCAAAAAGAATTTACATATTATTCTTCAAGTTACAAGTACTGAGCTAGATTAGATAGAAATTATATTTTACAGGATCATGTGCAAAGCTAAAGTGCACATTCAATAACTATTTCAGATCATGTACCAATAATAACTAAGATACAAATGCAGGGTAATGAAGTAAAAATGACACACTGGCATTTCCCCACCTACCTCTTAAAAAAGAGAGGAATTTAAGAAATGGGCAGTGGAAATTATTTGAGAACTACTGAGGAAGATAGAATGTAGAGTTTAAAGATATGGTAGAAATAGAAGAAAAAAAGATATGGTTTAGAAGTAACAAGAATTATTTAGAGAGCTGACAAAGGTTAAAGTACTGCAAAATAAGGGAAATCTCACAGGAAAAGAACAGGTGCAACTAGAGTGTGCTAAAGAAAATGCTTGAATTTAGAAAGACTGCCGTTAAGCAACTCTTTTTTTGATAACTCCAGAGCAAAAAATTTCTTAGCACAATGACTTAGGCAACAGAAAGTAGAATGCATACATAGATACACACACACACACACACACACACACAGACACGTACATGCAAAAGGGATCATTCAGTTTTAAACACAGGAAAGTATTCAGGGCAAAAAATGTCTCTCTTTTAACAACTAACAGTTTCCAAAAAGTCAGTCTTCTGACATAGACCCATATATGTACATGTATATATATATATATATATATATATATATATATATATATATATATATACATACATACATACACGCACTCACACTCACACACCTAGACACACACACACACACACACACACACACACACACACACACACACACACACACATATATATATATATAGAGAGAGAGAGAGAGAGAGAGAGAGAGAGAGAGAGAGAGAGAGAGATTTGTATGTGTAGGAATGGCAGTATATTAATACTGAGCCAACAACATAACACAGCATAACATATAGAATAACATGGCATAACATAAAATAATCCTCTACTGTTTTGAAAATAATAGTACAATAAATGAATTAAAAGATAACCAATATTTCATCCATTTCATTCTCTGACATTGCTGTATCCTATACAAAGTAGCATGGAGCTATTCTGGTAGTGAATGCGCAAAAGGGATGGGACCAGATATAAGAAAGACAGCAGTCCTTCTCAGGAAAATGCTTTAATCCTCTAAATATAAACAAAGGAGAAATATAAACCACACATGTCTAGTTTATCTAATAAGGCACAGTCAGCTAGACATGTAGATAATTAAACACTAGCACATCATTATTCAATCATCTTCACAAAGCAAATATTTTCAGAAGCTTTTAAATTAGAATGCAGAAGGGTTTTTATTTCATCATTTGACATTACATTCTGTCTGATAAAAAAAACAGAAATGAGGTTCTTCTGTAATCTGTCAATTTTGCTTCGATCTCACTTACTTTCAAAATTGATGAGCTGTGTAATTTGTTGTGTTGTTTCTGCAGCCTTTAATCAAACCAAAATAATTGTGATAGTGTTTTACTTTTCATCAGTTTTTACTTCTTAGTTTAGGTGTCGTTATAAGACTCCAACTTTGTGCGCAGTTAGTCAGCAGCCAGTTATAAAAAAGAAGACAAAAAAAAAACAGAAACTGACACTAAGGTCCATAACAGCATTATTTGTGATCTTTGGTATCTTGGCTGAGGTGCCTTTCTGCGTGGAGATGGCATGCTCTCCTTTTGTTCATGTGAGGTTTCTTCTTGTGCTCCATTTTTTCCCACATTTCAAAGATGGTGGCATGGACACTCTAAATTGGCCATAAGTGTGAGTGTGCATTTGTATATGTGGTATGGAAGAACAACTGTAGCTTTTGTCTAGATGAATGTCACTTTTGACGTGACACCTTAACCTCATATGCAAAAATGGGAATAAGGGGTTGTGGGTGGATGGTGGGTGGATAACTGGATGGATGGATTAAGAAATCCTTTATTTTTCAATCCTCTGTCTTTCTTCATTTGGATGGTCTATCATCAAAGAGCCCTGGAAAGTAAAATGATCCTGAGCACGTCTTTTTGTTTATTTGAAAAATGCCTCTATCGATGTAAGATCACACACTAAGCCTGGCAATACAGAGTGCATCAAAATAGATGCTGAATGTAGTGAATGTACACAAATGCACTTACACACACACACACACACACACACACACACACACACACACACACACACACACACACACACACACACACATATGAGTTGTACTTATCCACACTTATGACATGTAAGTATACTAGGTAATTAGCAGATGCATAAACACTTAATGCAGTTACCTCACTGGCAGAGATAAACATCTAATATCTTTGGGCCCTGCACTAGAATGTGTGATTAATTTCCCAGCCTGAGTAGCCTTTGTGCATGACTCAAAGCACAGACCTACTATCACCCCACTTTACAATACACACACTTGTAAGTATACCACTGCACCATGTTTAGCAGTTTGTCTTTGGGATGTTACTCTCTAACATCCTGTCTATGTGCACATAATGTTAAAACAAATTCTGTGACAATGATGGGAGTCAATGAACTGGTAAAAAAGGACTCTGTAGCTCTCCTGGAAGCCTTACACTTGATCTTGATACAGCCCCTAAGCAGAGATGCAGGTATCTGCCCATATCTCTCAACTGTACAGATTTATGTGGAATGTCCAGATTTTTGCCTCACATGTTTGCCTGTTTTTTGTTAAATTGTGGTATTCTGGCAAATCATTGGCAAATCTTTGAAGACTGATTTCACTATAATGACAAGCATTTGAGTTTCAGTCTTCATATCCTTCATGAAATGCATGCTAATACAAAACCTGATATTCTAGCAACTTTTCCAAGTTTATAACAGCTATATTTAAAAAATGTCCCTATTTTTGGCCTTTTGTCTCCCATTATGTTTGGCTTTGTCCAGATTTTTTGAGTTAAGAAGTTGAGAGGTATGTATCTGCCATATAGGTAGAATGAAGACAGAGGTTGAATATAAACAATAAAAATATAAAATTTTAGGGAATTTCCAAAATCATTTGGCCCATTTGCCAGTTTGGATCATTGTCCTTCATGGATGAGTTTGCCTCCAATAATATGGCTTGTACTTGTGTGTGATGCTTGAAAAGAATGAACACCCAAACCCCTACTTGATTTCCTGGTCTGATTAATGTTGAAACAATGGTAGTTTTTACATAAGAAATTTGAGGTGCAATGCTAGCACTTTTCAGCCAAAATTTAGTAATTACAGAGTTATGGTTGCCCCCATCGAAGTTTCTAGAAGTAACCATTTATTATAAATGCTACTTAGATCTGCTATGCCTATAATGAAACTGGGAGAAAAATTAGGGATTGGTTGGTTTGGTAATAGTGGAACTGGGTTTAGTTCAATACCCCCCCCCCCCAAAAAAAAATTATCAGGATTAACCTAGTGCATCCTTTATAAGGAGTTTAGAGATATTTAGTAGTGAGATTATGAGCTGCATAGTAGTTTTTATAGTGACTACAGCTCAGGTTGCATAGTTGGGCCACCGTTCCAGTAATTCTATGCATATGTGTTGTAAGTATCTGTTATTCTGGACTTCTTCTGTAAGTATAATGTATCTGTTGATCCTTAGAAAATCTGCTTATAAATCTGAGTACAGTATTTGCATAGGAAAATTTTCACTCTGTATTACTTTAATAACACTTCAAGAAAAAAATGAACTCTGCAACATATTTTCCATTGGTTTTGAGGATTACTTTAATAACACACCAGATCAGATTAGATTATACAATGTCTTAAAGTTAATAGGCAGGATTCATGAAGGCTTGCACAGAGTCTAAGAGTAGTGTAAGACCATGCAGCCCTCACGATCCAGGAACAGCCCGAAATTCCATGTAAGAGACCAGCTAAAATGTCTCTTACACTGAGTGGGCGTGGATATGCTAATCACTTCACTTGCAGCCGAACGGCATGCAAATAAGGTAGATTAGCGATCCAGGAAGCCCAAAGCAGCCCGTGTAAGAGCCGTTTTAGCTGCAGAAATGTACTCAGTTGACAACTGAGTACATTTCTGCAAAAAACACAATGGAGCCATGTCAGCTCCAAATAAAGGGTGCATATGTGTCAGGCAGCATGCCAATGGCCAAATATGTGGCCATTGGCAAGGTACACCAATGCAAATATGAGAAATAATTTTTTTTTTTTTTTGGCGATGTTTAAACGCAGCGCAGCCCCACGCAAACAGGCTGCACTATTTAAAACATAAAAATGAAGGTTATAAACCCACAAATGTGGGTTTTATGCAATACATGGATTTACAATGCAGGGACCAGCAAACCAAAAACAACATGGCCACCGTTTAGTGGTTGCTAAGGGGGGAAGCTGAATCTAAGACATGTAACTAAGCATTAGTAGGCAATCTGATGTAAATGAGTGTTAGGATACTGAATTCCACTGTCACATAGCAAATGAGCACATTCTGAGTAGTGTAAGAGATACATAAGGGGGAGGAATAGAGTAGGAGATAGGTGACATCACAGGGGGGAATGGCAGAAAGAAATGCAGTTCATATGAGGTCAGTGTTACATGACAGATGTCAGACACATATCATGGAAAGAGGAGTGCCACAAGATAAGCATGGGAAAGTCAAGAAATGGAAGGTGTACACTGTTGCTTACACCAAAGTTTCTTGCTGGGCATGCATGCGCACATGTGCGCGCCATGAGGCGTGAGTAGGGCAGTGTGTGCGCGTGTAAGGCAGACTGAGCATGTGGGAGCATGTTGGCAGACTTGTAAGATGGTTTGCGCTGGTGTGTGCGCGTTTTAACCCGAAAAACAGGATTCTAAGCCGTGTAAGCATGTGTGCGCGCGTGTAAGCCACTGTGAGCGTGTTTCTGCTGGTATGTGCGTTGCTCCCCCCTGAGGAAACAGAAAGGAAACAGGAAGCAACAGAATTAGTAGGAAGCTAACAGGGAATACTGCTGGAGCTAGCAGGTGAAAACAATTAGAAGCAGGCAATTACACAGGCAGAATAGTAGCTCAGCCAAGCACTTAAAACTCTGCAAACAGCAGTGCAGGATGTTTCTCTCAAGAGACACTGCAAGATAGGAGTAAGCTATTAGAAGTGAAAACTTAAAAAGCTGACCTCAGAGCAGAAATGCTAGGGGCTGCCATAGCTGTCATAAGGAGACATAGGCTACTTGCTGAGGGTGGTGACAATGCAAATGGTGCCAGACAACCCACAGTGAGGAGACGGAGAAGAGTGTACAGGCCCAGGGTCACCTACCACGGGTTACATGAGCTGGAGATAGTGGAGCGCTATAGAGTGGACAGAGACCTCCTGCAGCAAATTGTCGAGCTGTGCAGGCCACGTCTCACACACAGAACCAACAGAGGGGAACCCATCCCAGTGGAAACAAAGGTATGTGTTGGCCTAAGAATACTAGCAACAGGTGCCTTCCAGAGACCAACTGGTGATATGATGGGGATATCACAGGCATCAGCCTTCAGGGTACTGCACCAGTTCCTGGATGCCATGTCAGCACATGTCGGTGATCATGTATATTTCCCCAATGCCCGTGAGGTATTGGCCAGCAATATGCATCTCTTCCAGCAAATAGCTGAATACCCTGAGGTAGTGGGTGCAATAGACTGCATGCACATATGCATCAAAGCACCAGCCGGTGAGCGGGGTAGGGCCTACATTAACCACAAGGGCTTCCCCTCCATCAACTGCCAGGTCGTGTGTGATGCCCAGTGCATAATAATGAATGTGTGTGCTGGCTGCCCTGGGAGCTACCATGATTCCCATATCTGGCATTTGACGCAGCTGTACCAGACATTTGCCAATGGGGACATCCCACATGGACACCTAGTGGGGGATGCAGGTTATGCACTGGAGCTGTGGCTGATGACACCCATCAGAAATACACACACACCTGAACAGGAATTCCATAATGAGGCACACGCACAAACACGTAATGTAATAGAGCGTGTGTTTGGGCTGCTCAAGTCACGGTTCCGGTGTCTGGACACATCTGGTGGAGCCTTGCAGTACTCACCAACTACATGTACCCAAATTGTCATGGTATGTGCTATGCTACATAATATGATCTTGCGAAAACAGCTGCAGCAGGACCAGCATAGGGCCGGGCCAAACAGCCCCCCACCATTGCCAAGGCCATCACAGGCAGAGCGTGACTCGGAGGAGGAACAACCTCAGCCTGCCCCAGTAGGCAGAAGGAGGCGTGCCCAGTATGCCCTGGCCTTGGCAAAGAGGCAATGCATAGCACATACACTGGCTCAGTCGGAACCCTGGGAATGATACCCCTCTCTGACTCACTCATATAATAACAGGGATGCCTAAAATGACATAACCTGCTCTCAAACATGTACAGGGAGTGTAGTATGTGCTTCCGACAGAGGCAGCCCTGCAGCAGCACCTGAGGCATGAATGCCATGTGTTAAGCAATGTAACACCATGTAGTATATGCACACTTGATGACCCTGACTAACATCCTACCCTCACCAAGCATGATGCCACAATATGACGATGAGATGCTCAATTGCAATAATTGGATGAAGTATTGCAGTTAGTCAAAGGGGATCCAATGTGTGCCAGCCTGGGATGACATGCTGAGCATGACATGATGCTTCACTTGCTAGTGATAGGCACCTATCACTCCAGGCCTTATGGATACTGGCAAAGGCTGTTGTTACCCACAGTGTGCCCTGAATAGGTAAGGCTCAAAACACAAACCCACCTCCATAGGTATCACAAGGGATAAGAACCTAGATGTAATGCTACCCAATGCCAGAAGTCTAAACAGCAAGATGCATGCAGTCTAAACTCTCCCAGTATGGAGAATGTTGATATCTGTCCTGTAACAGAAAACTGGGTCAAGGCTCACAACAGCACCCTAACACTACCAGGTTACATCTCATACTGTGCTGTACAGCATCAAAACATGGAACAAGCTACAAAAGGAGGATGACTAGCAATAATTGTCAAGGATAACCACACCCCCATGTTGGTACCACAACAAGAAGCAGCATGGGCTAGCCATGGTCAAGTAACAGTGGCTAAAACTGCCTACCAGTTTATAGCCTGCTACAGACTACCTTCCTAACACCAGGAACTGCACTTGGCCTATGTTGGAATACATGAATATATCAAGCCCTCCAAACCACATTATATTTGGTGACTGAAAATACCCAAACATAGACTGGGAGCATTATACTAGCTCCAACACTGTAGGACAAAAGTTCCTAGAATCCATAAACCAAAATACCCAGGAACAACGTACCACTCCCATAAGAGGGGTAAGCATACTGGATGTGATAATCAGCAACATGGGTACTGGATGGCAAGATGAGAAGTGTATCCCTCACTGGTAAGACCACACCATAGAGAAATCACACCGGATATACACATCCTGACCACAGTCCCTGGCCAGAAAACCACAGTGAAAAACATGTGTAAAGCAAAAGTTGCACTCTTCCAAACTGATGTGGAATCCATTAAAGGCCCTGTGCAGGTGCAAAATATGGGCCACACCTCAGAACCTGTTATACAGGCATTCCATGAACACTGCCAGGAATGCTTGGATTATGCAATCCCAAATAAAACCAAGACACAATGCCATACACGCAGGCATCTGGCATGGTGGACTCCAGCCATTACCAAACCATGCAAGAGAATGAGGAAGCTACTACATGATAGAGCAAACATAAAAGGGAAGTAATCACTGATCAGTAGTATGGCAATAAAATATGTCCACACATACAATGCACTAAGGCCAGCTACAACAAGTTGAATCTGTGAATCTTGAGGCAATGTTACACCTGCCCCAAGTACACAGACAACCCTCAACTCCCCCAGGAAATACAAATATATGTGAGAGATGCAACCATTTATCCAAACCAGAGGCTGAGCTCCCTCAACTCAGTACTGTCAAAACTAGTCAGGAGGAGAAGGTAACCACACACACCACAAACCCAGTCCCACATAGACCTATCACAACTGCAAACCAAAGACATAAACACAGAAAAACATTCCCGGAGGCCCTAATTACAAACACACCACATCAACAGAGGCCTCCAAAGCAGACACCCAAGCAATCACAACCTCCAAACATAGCACATGCAACACATAGTACACAAAGCTGGTGTGCCAAACAGTCACAGCCCAGAAGGAGAAACAACATGCCTGATACAGTTGTAATAGGTGACTCCATAGTCAGACACACTGCTGTCCCGCTCACCAGACTGAACAAGGGAAAGGGTACAGTAAGCTGCCTGTAGGCTGCTACAATACACCACATAACACAAGTACGCAGGTCACCCCAAAGCAAGTAGAAATATGATGCAGTCATTGTCCATGCTGGCGTGAATGACCTGAGATGTACCTCCCCGGACTACATGAAAAGAGGCATAGATGAGCTCTCCGATTATGTAGTCCAGGCCGGTATGACACTGACCATTTGCAGCATCCTACCCTCACCAAGAATGATGCTACAGTACAAACACAGAATGATCAGCTTTAACAAGTGGCACAATTACTGGTGTCATTCCAAGGGGATCCAATGTCTGTCTGCTTGGGATGTCATGCTTGACAAGCCACGCTGCTGTTCCAGGAACAGCTTGCACCTGTTATCCCTGGGCGTCTGGATATTGGATAAGGCTTTTGCCACCTCCATAGAGCCTTTTGTAGGCAAGGCTGAAAAGACTAACCCACCACCCTAGAAAACATAAGTGGAAAGAAACATAAGGGTAATGCTGACCAATGCCAGACATGTAAACCTCAATATGCATGCTCCCGAGGCCCTCTCCAGTATGGAGAACATTGATGTCCATGCAGTGACAGAAACCTGCAGCAAGGCTCCTGACAGCACACCAGCACTACCAGGTTATACCTCATATCATGCATTATGGCCCCAAAACCTGGACCAAAACATAAAAGGAGGGGGACTATCCATATACAGCACAGACACCCACACGTCCAGGTAACTGACAATGCACGAAGCATCGGAGACCACCCATGTGCAACTAGCCATAGGCAAAACTGCTGTACAGTCTGTAACATGCTACAGACCACACTCTCACACACAGGAACCCCACCCAGCCATCCTGAAGACACTGGACAGTATGAATGTCTCACCAAATACCAAACAAGGTACTCACAAATTACCACATAGGTGGTAATCCATTATGTATGGAAGGAGTAATTAGGGACCTAGGGACACAAGTGGACAGTAACCTGTTATGTGACACTCACATTGCCAATGTGGCTAGGAAGACTGTCTATATTGGACACCGTATCATGAAATGATTCACATCTACGTCAACAGAGGTCATTGTGCCCCTATACTATTCTCTTATCAGACCCATAATCTAGTACAATGCCTCATTTGGGATGTACCTTACCCGACACCTGCAGCAGTTAGAAAGACCTCAAAGGTACCTCACCAAGAGGATAAAGGGTCTCAAATATATGTCATATGCTGCCTGGCTGTAGACACCCCAGCTGAATGCAGTCACATACTGCCTACACAGAGGCATTGTATGCCTGTTGTACAAGGCCATGTCCAACACAGGAGTAATGGACATGCTGCACCCCAGAAAACCCAAAGCCATCGGAGCTGTGAGAGTGAGAGATGTCAACCTCAACACATAATGAAATAGGATGTGCTGGAGGGACAGATACATAACCCAGAGGCTCCCTACACCCTGGAACAGAATCCCACTCCATGTTAGGCAGAGCCCCTCACTGACACTCTTCAACAGGAATCTTGCCAAGTGGATGGATGATCGTAGATGTACACTGGGGGTCGTCACTGTGTCACGTCCAGACAGAGGCACAGTAAAGTAAATCATAAATGGCCATAATATTCACATAGCAAGGGGTGGTGAAAGCCATACACACTCTGGCTAGGCTTATAAATGCCCTAGGGCGGACAACCTAGTATGAACCTATGAACCTATGAAGATACAAATTGTACAGGACACTAAGGATAATCACAAGGCTTTCTTAACTGATGGTAGGAACCTTGTTGGGAATTCACAGATATGCTCTGAATCACTCAAATATTACAAACAACATACCAAACACACACACATATTGCCAACATCCAACCTGACAGGTGCAGTGAACCCCCCCCCCCAAAATGCAAAATATCTATCCCAGCAGACTGCTGGCCCCCTGACATTGCAGATGCTGAGGTAACAGCCAGCATCTACAAAGCAAAACACACAGCATCAATGATATGAGATGGTGTCCTGGGCTGAGTCCAACATGGACTCCAAGAAGAATGGAATGCCAAATAACACTACTGCTCAATGTCAGCCTTACCACAGGATATGTACCCAAAGAGCAATGTACAACAACAGTGGTCCTTCTCAACAAAGGTGTTGCCTGAATGGATACTGCAAACTACCATCCCATAATCCTGACAAGCTTGGTCTGCACAGCTATGGAAAGGATCAGCATGTACCGCAGACATAAAGATATTGGGGACCTACTGACACTGGACCCTACCCAGTGTGGCTTTCTTAAGTGCAGATCCTGCCCCTAAACATGTTTGACTCATTTGAAACAGTCATTAAGGTCATTGATGAGGGCAATGTGGTCCACACAGTGTAGCTGGACCTTGCAAAGGCTTCCATACAATACCCCACGTGTTCATTATAGATAAGCTCACCAGCTTAAATATAAACCCCTATGTCAGTAGAGGGGTTGCAAACCAGACCAAGGACAGAACTGACATGGTCAGACATGCTGCAGCCATGTCAGACTACAAACCAGATATAACTGGCATCCCACAAGGCTTGGTCCTGGGACCTCCCTCGTTTGGTATATATGTCCCATAGGTACAGGCCAACATGGAAGGACTGTGTCTGAACAAGTTTGCAGAGGACTACAAACTGGCCACCATAGCTGACCCTCCAGCTGACACAAGCATCCCACAAAAGGGCCACATAGAAACAGACAACTGGTGCCATAGCCATGTTAGCAAGCTAATTGCAGAAAAGTGTATAGTCAACCCCTGTGGATATACAGTAAGTGCCCATCAATTACCACATAGGTGTTAACCCATTAAGTACATAACATGGAATGAGAGACCGGGGACACAAGTTGATAGATATCCTGCATTGGACAAGCATGTGGCTGTAGTGGTTACAGAAACATACCATATACCCACCTAATCATGAAGGTTGTCAGATCTAGATAAGGGGAGGTCATTGTGGCTCTGCAGTCATCCTTCATCAGCGTTACAATTGACTACAATAGCCCCTGTGGGATGTACCTCAGCAGACACCTCCATCAACTGTAAAGTCCCCAAAAGTACCTCACCAGGAGTATCAAAGGGCTTGAACAGATGCCATGTGTTGCCTGATTAAACAAACTGCAGCTCCACAAACTGCCATACTGCCCACCCAGAGGCACGCTGTGCCTGATGTATAAAGCCATGTCCAAGCTGGAATCAATGAACATGCTGCACCTTGTACAATCTGAATGGCAGTGAGCTATGCACATGAGAGACCTGAACCCCAGCACTGACATACATAGGACAAGCTGTACTGAATGATCCATAACACAGAAGCCACCTCCACTCTTGAGTAAACTCCCAGTTCAGGTTAGCCAGAGAGTCACTCATCGACCCTCCTCAAGAGGAATCTTGATGAGTGGATGGGAGATGGTAGGTTTACCCTGGGTATCACTGTTATGTCACGGGTAGACGGAGGCACAGTATACTAACCATGACATATGTCATGGCAAACTCCAGTTACAATGTGTGTCGAAGGACAAACACACTCTCCGACTAGCATTAGAAATGGCCTAGGGCTCATCGCTAGTGTTTGCCAATGTCCACCTATGTTGTGGAATACACTACCAATGTTGGACAAGGCTGGTTTAAGTAGTTCATATCTGAACATAATGCAACATGGTCAGATGTGCACAACTGGCCCCAACCAGTCTGTTGTGCTCACTATGGAAATGTAAAGCAGTGCTAGGACTAAAGCCCAGGATACTGTCCACCACAGTGAAATTACTGAACCAGTACACTATACAGTACTACAGTGTTAGGTCAGTATGAAAGGATGTTGACAACTGTATGCAAAGTATCCCATGCAAACCCTGCAGGCACAGTATAATCCCTGTTGTGTTCAGACACAAAGCAGTTGGACAGTAAGTACACAACATGACACACAACACACAACCATAAACGTGAGATATTGCTGAAGTTCACACTCATCCACAAATGTGGTGGGCTGCAGAGTTCAACATATGGAAAGCTCACACTGGGCATGCTCACACACTTTGATAAATGAGACATATGTCAGACAACATGCAATGGAAAGCCTGAACTGGGCATGCTCACACACTTAGGCCAAATCTCAGTTTAGCAGTTGGCCACACATATCTGGTATTTGTACGTGTTATTCCAGGAACCAACCACATTACAGCAATCTGCCCAGTGCACACAGTTAAATAGAGACATAAGTGATATAGTGGATCCCTCTCATATTCAAACATCTTCCACAGATACACAAGTTGTTCATAGAAACAGGGAATGCTATGGCAATAAAGACCTGCGAACAGTCTATCAGCAACAAATATTGTGCATCTGACAATTAAACATATGGGTGTAGAGGTCAACACTAGGCTGTTTGCCCTAGGGAATGACAGCTTAGCCAGAGTGTGCTTGGCGTCTGCCTCCCCAGTACAGTAGGCTACTGTGCCACTGTAAAGTAGGTCACATAAGGCACCGTGTGAGGCTAGTGTGCTGTTCCTCCGTCAAGCAGGGATACAGTGGAGATCCCAGGGGTTGAATTTGCTAAGCCACATCCATGTTGTTGGTGTGTGCTGGAAGAGGGTTGGTGAGGACCTCTAACAGTAAGTGGGTGTCAATAACAGACTGAGGGGAGCCTTATCTGCATTGTCTGGACAATTTCACTGTCAACACTTTGTCGTGATGATTATGAGGGATTGAAGTGTCGTGCCAGTACTGTTCAGAGATGTCCTCCCTCTGTGGGCTACTGCTCTGCAATGTATTAGCTCACTCTGTCTGTTGGACAGCTCATATATGGCTGGTGTACACCTGACAGGTGTCATGTTGTGGAGGAGTCATGGGTATATTTGGGATAGCATGATCAATGCAAACCTTCCACATGCTCATAGAATGCAATTGTCAAGGATTATGCAGAGTGGCCAGTATACTCCCCCAGCATGGGTCCTTTGAAGTCTTCCACCCCAGTCTTCACAAGTGTAAAGTCTGCTTTTGATAAATACACTTTGTTAGCAGTGACAACCTTGCCTGGGGGTGGGGATGGGATATGGATGTCCAGGGAAAGGTGGGTATGGTCAGATATCAACAATGGTGGTCTACCTCTGGTGTGGAACAGTGAGTACCCATGTTGCAGATGGTCAGGTGCAATATGCATTCCCCCTTGTGGCTGTGGTGAGTGGTTCTGCCATAGCACATGGACTCATGGAAGTAGGGTGTGTGCAATTACATGTGTGACAGAACTGACCCTTTTGGCAACCAGTACAACACACCAGCTGCTGCATATTCCAATCTCTACACAGAGATGATGTCAGCACCCTACAAGTACAGCAGAAGAGGACAAATCTCCCAGTAATGCAAATAGCATGCTCTGCTACTGCGTCTCTCACTACTGTCATAGCACAGTTAGTTATGGCTTTGAATTCCACACATGCCATGTGTGTTTTTGTCACACAGAATGCCCATGTGTGTGGGTTGTTGTTCACAATAATGCATGACATCGATTAAACCAGTAATGGCAATGGACACAGATGATGTATGTGTGTGCCAAATACGCATATGTACCTGTGACCTTCAATAGTTCCCATGTCTGATGCCTGCCACATGTGAATACATGGTAGTTGCACTGGATAACATTATGACTGTGGTCTTCTGTTTGGGTGCTGCATGTGGTATGTGTATATACAGTGTGAGTTGTATATGGTATCATCATAGCAGCGAGGGATACACATCTGGTCTGGGGCATATAGTCTACATGTTGTTGATGAACAGGTGCTGCATGTTTTCACCTGTTGTGGGAGTGGTAACAAGTTGTTCCATAACAATGCAGTGACTTCATGCTAAGAACCTTTCAGCTAGGGTGTTGCAGCTACAGTAATTCATCAGCATTCAGTAATACGTCAGCATTCCTGGTGAGGGTATGATGCCAACCAAAGTCAGGGTCATACCAGCCTGTGCCACATGCTCAGAGAGCCCTTCTATGTTCCCTATCATGTAGTCCAGGGAGGTACATCACAGGTCAGCCATAGTGGCATGGACAATGACTCAGTCATATGTGTCCATGCCTCTGACTGACCTGTATGCTTGTGTTATGTGGTGGACCATAGTTCCCCACGGGCATATCACTGTGACCTTCACCTTGTCCAGCCTGGTGAGCGGGACCTCACTGTACCGGACAATAAAGGTACCTAACACAACTGTAGCAGGTGTGTTGTCTAGCCGTACAGGCTGTGACTGTTTGGCACACAGGATTTGTGTGCTATGTGTTGCACGTGCTGTGTTCCGGCTTAACGTATGCCTGTGTGCCAGCTGCAGAGGTGTCAGCTGCTCAGGCAGGGTGCTATTCTGAGGCTCCACGAATGGCCCAGTGTGTTCACATGTTTGGATTGCTGTCAGTGTAGGTCTACATCAGACTGGTATTGTAGTCACTGTAGTATTTCATGCCACCTGACAGGTTATGCCAGTACTGGGTTCAGAGTGCTTAGTCCCCAGTTTGGCTATGTGGTTGCATCTCATACATGTGTTGTACGTCCATGTGTAGGGGAGAGGGTTGACTGTGTACATGTGGCAGCTGTGACATTGCCACATGACCCACATATTCCACAACTGTACCATACAGGTGACTGACAAGTGACCTTTGCACATGCTACCATAGTATTATGATTGCCATGGTGATTAACAGCACATAGGGCCAATGGGGAACAAGGTACAGAAGGTGAGTATGTGAGGGTGTAGTGCCTGTGATTAGTTAGCACTGGAATATATGACTGCTCACGTGGACAAATGCCAGGTAAGTCATATGCAATGTATCACAGGCAACGTACATGTGAACAGGACAAACAGTGACGTTCTGTCAAGTGAGACATGGACATACATATAGTAAGCTATGCATATGCACTAGGAGTCCACAGAAGCTCTGTAACTCTGCATTGCAGGTGGGATCAGTGTTCCAGGGTAACTGCAAGCAAACATGCATGCAAACAAAGCTACAGTAAGCAGGGCTGCATGTAGTCCATTGTACAACAAACAAGCTGTACCACTTCCAGTAGGTAACAGTGCAAATATGCAGGCACTATACACATGTACATGGAAATACACAGGTCAGATGGCTAGGGTCCAGTCTCAGCGCACACAAGTGTACAGACCATGTACCGTCAGGATGTACAATAACTGGATGGAAACCCAGGTGCTCATACCTGCAGTAATACACATGTCAAATAACAGACACTGAGCCTTCACTCAGTGGTTCCATACTTAGTAGGATGTATGCTACCTGTCCTGCCACCACAGTATCCCTGACATTTATGGGGACTCTCCCTCCTGTGAAAGTTAGTTTTGTGTGTTTGGGCTGTCTAGCATGGTATGAGATGTGAGCTTGCAGTGCTAGGGTGCTCCTGTGAGTCCTGTACCAGTCGTGTAGTACTGCACACATATCAACATCCTCAAACATCTGCATTGCAGAGTCCAGTGTGGGCAACATGCCACTTGCAGTTTACATGTCCATCATTGCGTATCAATACTTTCATTACCTTATCCCCTGTGCTACCTATGTATGTAGCCTTCTGTTGACATCCTTACCACCAGTATGCCAACATGTGCAGATGATACACTATGGTACTTACCATGGATGTAGACAACAGTACAAGACAATCATACCCTTACTGCATCAGGCATGCTGGGATATACCCACAATTATATCAGCACACAGTACTGTTAACAACATGATACTATTACTACACGTCTATGTAGTCACCCTGTGCATCAGAAACATGTTAACCTGTACCTGCACTGATGTTACAGATTGCAGGAGGTGGCACAGTTTCGTCATATGCACAGGGTGTGAACTTGGTATGCCTGAGTCTGCCACTGATACCACCAATTGACATGTATGTGTATATGTGTTGGTGAGGGACAGCAGTACAAGGTGGGGCAATGTTGATGCAGTGTGTGCATGTATGCGGTAGTCCTAGATGTTGTCAATTCGCATGTGTGTATGGATGCACACAGTTCCACCTCATGGCTGCCATATACCGGTGTTTGTGGACAGCCACAGACTGTACCTGCCAGGTCATACAGATCAGTGTCTCTGGCCACGGACACGGTACCTGTGCCTTGCAGGGGTGCTACGGA
Source organism: Protopterus annectens (assembly GCF_019279795.1). NCBI lineage: Eukaryota > Metazoa > Chordata > Ceratodontiformes > Protopteridae > Protopterus > Protopterus annectens. The sequence continues at coordinate 1,561,318,609 of NC_056728.1, read as the reverse complement.
CCATATCCAGTACCAGTCCAGACTGGGTACTGTCATCAGAAGCAGGTGTTCGTTGACTGGACACAGATCCCTGTTGGGCCTGTCCAGAGCCACGTGCACATGGTCTCCTGGGGCGGTCTGATGACAGCACAGACCCAGCATTGCTGGGGCTGCTGCTGGCACTATGGGGGCGGCTGCGGCCCTGTTGTCGTCCGCGACAACTGCCAGTTGCTGCTGTTGCTGGCATACACCCACATTGATGCCTCAACCATCCACCATTGCCCTGGCTCATGGACATGTAGTTGTGGAACCAATCTAATATGTTCCCACAACGTCTATCTATGACATCGGTGAAATTACGGATGGCAGCCGTAATGTCATGCATACTGTCAGTCATGGCTGTGCGACATGCTGTCAGCTCCCTCAGACCCTGTCTGGTGTACCGTTCCATACGTGACTGTGCCTGCATGACAGCCCGAAACATAGCTGAGGTTGTAAGACCTCTGTGGGCATGTCTGACAGGGGCAGTATGCCCACGGATCCTCCCACGAGAACCCCTGGACATCTGTCTGTGTGGTACCATCTCAGGGCCATGCCCATGGCTGCTGTGTGGGGAAGCATGTGCCACAGTTACCACATTACCCTGGTCAATGCCCACTGTATCCTGTCCATCACCTAGGGACATTGGTGACAAAGGGTGTATTGGCAGGATGACTGTGCGCATTGATGGGGTGGACAGCTGTGTACTGTCAATTGGCTGACCAATGATGGACCCTGGCATACCTTCCTGTGCCATTACACAGATGTCATCATTATCAGTACCCGTGGCACCTGATTCAGGTTCCCTGCTGCATGACACCAGAGCAGCACTAGAACTTGTGGGAGGGAAACAGGAAACACAGTTTACAATGTCTACACAATGTTACCAGTGATACACACATGCACACATGCACACATGCACAGGTGCACACATGCACACATGCACGCATGCACAGGTGCACAGGTGCACACGTGCACACATGCACACATGCACACATGCACACAGTTGCACACATGCACACTTGCACACAGTTGCACACTTGCACACAGTTGCACACTTGCACACTACTCAGTATGCGAGATATCAACACACAGACACAGACACACCTGCATGCTTACACAGAGCACTACTAAGTGAGCCTAATATTACTATTACTATCAAGACTATTAAAGGTATTGTTAATACACACTCACCAGCATGGATAGGCTGCATTGCTGTTACACCGGAGGGACCTGCAGAAGTGAGGAAATTAATGTCAGTGGGCACAACTGTGCCATTGTTACTGAGTATGATACAGGTCAGTAGTACAACAGTTGCCTTTCACAGGTCAGCTGCTGATATTGAGAATATCACACTTGCACATTAAATACTATGATGACAGCTACAAACCAAGGACACACCTCACACATGCATTAACTACCAGTCAACTATACATATGGCATAATACCTGCACGCTCATAGTCTTGCTGCTGTGTGGATCCAGCCTCCATCATAATGCAGGTCTGCTGCTGTTGTTGTTGTTGGCGGGCTGGAGCCACAACACTTATGAGAATTCCCTCCAGTCTGGTGAGTGGGGGATGTGTAGCCACCCCACCACCTATGGCAACCTGTTGCCTGTAGATATCCGACGCACGCTGACGGACATTTCTGATTAAATCACTGCAGTGATGTCGTACCTGCTCATATGTCCTATTATGCGTGCCTATGTCATTTACCCGACGGACCAGGTCTTGCCACAGTGCAGCCCTCTCCTGCTGATTCTGGCTGGTGCGGGAAAAGAGTATTGCAGAATCCCGCACCAGGCTTTGGTGTATTTCCTCATCCTCAGCTGCAGAGTACGCTGGATTGCGCTGGTGAGCCATGGTCCTGAAAAAGGAAATAACATGATATCAGCAAAATATGTCAGCAGAATTTGGCACACATACTACACATGCTACTCGACTGTTGTGATACAACATATCTCACATATATAGCATCTGTCGTTTTGGTGGATACACATGTAAATGGCCAGGTATCAGTGCTCAGCCAACAACTGTGCAACAGTACCTGGCACACTCCATATGACATACTACCAAACCCCAGTAGTCAGAACACTGATTCAGGTCCAAAGCACCTCCTCACTCTGGGGGTTTGTATCGAGGTACTGTATGGGGTACATCGTCAACTACTGTGTGCTGACCACAAACTAATTGCCCTGGATATACATATCCCACCTCCACCACCAGCACAAACGACTACAGTGAATAACATTTCAAATGCAAACTTTACACTTCGTAACACTGACATGGTATCCTTTAAGCCCACTGGGCCAGTGGAAGACACAACCCACAATGCTGACCCCTTCACAAATTATTTCTACAGACATCTCCGAGAATGCATGGATCATGCAATCCCATATAAGACCAAGACAGTCTCCACAAAGGGACAGCATCCTGTCTGGTGGACCCCAGCCATTGACAGATTGTATAACAAAAGATGGAAACTACTGCAAGACAGAGCATAATTCCATAAAGGGAAGGCATGTCTGATCAGCACTAGTAAAGAGCTATGTTCTCTCATACAAACATCCATGGGCAACATTGAGAGGGAAATCAGCAGGGACACTACAGATAACCACAAGGCCTTCTTCAGTTATGTTAGCAACCTGGTCAGAAACCCTCCAATATGCCCATAGTTAGTACACAACAACAAATAATTCACTGAACCCACAGATATTGGCAACATTGTGGCAGACAGGTTCAATGCAAGTTTCCCCCCTCCCTCTCCCCCAAACTAAGACATACTTATCCCAGCTGACTGTAACCTCCCTGTCATCACAGATGTCCAGGTGAGAGCTGCCCTCAGAAAAGCAGAAAACACAGCATCAGTGGGACCTGATGGTATCCCCCGTTGCATGCTACATGAACTCCAAGAGGTGCTAAACACACATATAGAAGTGCTATGTAACACTAGCCTGACTACAGGATATGTACCTGTACACTGGCGTACAGCAGCAGTGGTTCCACTACACGAAGGAGGCACCTCTACATACCAATACAATACAACACAATACAATACATTACAATACAATACAATACAATATGCTATTGCCCCTGGGACTACAGCAGCATACTGTTCTGCTACCCTGACCATTGTGACACATGTGATGTGATGGTACCTGCTCCTGTCAAACAGTTACACAGGGTGACTCATATGGCATATTACCTATCTGACTAACATTCAGCAGGGGTATGTGTGACACGCACTCATGGGGAGTCTTGCTTCTTAATGCTGTGTGGTTTATTGCAGGGTATGTCTTATCTGTGGGTAGGAACCTGTACCTCTGCCATGTGCTCTCTACTGCAGTGTCATGGACGACACACAGCAGTCATTTAGGTTGTGGATGGTGTGAGGTGTTACTATGGTTGTTGGACATCTGTCATGGGTGTGACTTAAGTATGTAAATCCAGGAGTGGTAACCTCTATGTGGGTAGTATGTGTGTACTCTGTGATGTTGTCAGTCACTGTGCATTGGTAATGTGTTTGAGTGCATTGACACAGTGTTGTACATGTCACTGTGTCCTTCTCCATATCTGTAGCTGTCATGTGAGGTACATACCATGGCAGCGATTGTGTGGTGTGGAGGGGTACACTGACCTACATGTCCGTAGCTGACACACCATGTCTGCTGACACATACCATGTGCAGGTATTCCAGGAATAGTGTGCCACTGTGACTATCATTGGGGGGACTATTGTACACATTTATGACCCTGTTCACCCCTGACACATGCAGTGGTGGGCAGCCAATCACATATCTGGTGGTTACTGGTGTAGGTGATTTGAAATGGGGTATGGTACTCCAGTTTTGACACTGGTGTTCACTCCATGCCTTTGTCACCAGGCACCTGTTGCAATACATCTGTACACATGTGCCTCACTCAGAATATATATACATCTCTCTCTCTCTCTCTCTATATATATATATATATATATATATATATATGTCTGTATACATATACACATATATATATATATATCGATGTGCATATATTGCTATAGATATGGAGAGAGGGGGGGAGTGTGACAGAGAGGGGGTGAGAGTGACAGAGGGGTGGGACAGGGGAGTGTGAGATCGTCATATACAGTCATATCTGTAGATAGTCAGATCTGTCTGTCTATGTATATGTATCTACATATATCTATATCTGTATGTGTGTATTACATATATATGTTTCCACATATTCTATCTATCTACATCTGTCTCTGTATTCCTACATCCCTCTCTATGTATGTATACATATATGCATATTATATATATATATATATATATATATATATATATATATATATATATACATACATATATTGACATACATACGTATCCATATGATAGATAGGTATATCAACATGTTTGTTTACAAAACTGTATACACACATTAACATACTGCTAAACATACATAACTGTGAAACCTACTTTGTACATTGCACTACAACCTACATTCAACCTACATTGATATGTGCACATAGATGCCCTCACATACATATGTATGTACAGCCTTCACTGATAGTTGCTGTATGTCCCCTGCCCTATGCACATCTTCATATACATATGGATACAGACCAATAACACATATGGAGGGTTCACAGTATGTAGACTTTTAAAGTATTACTTTACATTACCTATGTTTGTCACAGCTGCTTGTGTTGCCATTTGGTTTGGTGTCCTGCTGCTCCAGTTGTCAGTTGTCTGCTTTCGAGTGGGTTTTGATGACTGTTTTTGTTTGTGTATGTTTTCTCTCTCTCTCTCTCTCTCTCTCTCTCTGTCTCTCCCTACCTCCACAGGGTGCAATGAAAGTATTGCATGTGTGGACTGGGAGTACAGCATGCTTTTGTAGGTATCTGCATATGTCCATGTGATGGCCTCTGCACCAATTGTTAGCCAGCATTTGCTAATTGCATGCAGCCAGTTGTGTACTGATTGCAGTTCTCACTGTGATTCCAGGACAGTGCTATAAAAAGGTATGTGAGATAGGCGTAGCCCTTTCAGAGTTTAAGGGCAGGGACCATGCTGGTATGCTGTGGACACTGTTCTGTGAGTGTAAAGGTTAGTATCTCTCTCATATTTCTGGCTGTGTTGTAGATTAAAATTTCTCCATTCATTTCTCCAGTTTCCTGTACTAAGTGTGTATGTACACTGACACCAAAGACTACTACTACTGTTAATGTGGGTGTGTGTGCTTTCCTGTGGGACATGTGGTGTAACTGGTATATAGCAGTGGCTCTTTCACTTTGTTGCTATGGCTTCAATATTTGCCCTTTACATTCACTACTTGTATGCCTGCTAGGTGTCTTGAATGTAGTGTGTTGCTGTGGCTTTCCTAATTTCCATGTACATTCACACCTTGGAATGCTTGCTATATCTGCTAGGGTGTTACTGCATGCAGTGTGGTCTGGCCATGGTGTGGGCCTTGACATCTATTAGGGTATTTGAGTATGCTGCTGAGCAGGCCCCAGAGACTCTCAGGTGCATCTTTTATCTGACTCATGGAATGGTACATATCAGTGGGGTACACCCATTAAATTGTCTGGTATTCTGCAGTTGTGACTGTGGGATAGCATGAGCATATGTATTACTACACTATTTCTGCCGTGCAAGTGGTGCATACTTTCAGTACTTCATAGTTACCATTGCATGTGTTGTAACACCTTTCTGCCTACTGTTTGTACATTTTACAGGGAGTCTGTGGGGCATCCCTGTAACTCAGTCACTGTTGCTATGTCTAGGCTCTTAACTATTCAAATATGGCAGTATCAGACCTCTCAAGTGTACAGAAATTTGCAGGTTGTCCACATTTTTGCCTCATATTTTGGTCAATATCTCATAAACAGCTTTTTCTGGCAAATCACTCTGGGCTCAAGTCAGACTATAGTGACAAACATTTCAGTTTCAGACTTCATACCCTTCCAAACATCCAACAAAATGCAGAACCTGTTACTCTCTGAACTGTCTAAGTTTGTTGTAGCATTATTTGGAATGTGTCCCTGTTTTTGGCCCTTTGCTCCACATTTTTTATTACTTAGTCCGGATGTGTTCCTGTAAGAGGTTGTGGGGTATGGGCAGTGATTATCCTGCTGTGAGTATGTGTGTGGCTTGCAAGGTGCTACAGTGACATTATTACCTACTAGCATGGCTGTTTCTGTTCACACACTACTATTCTAGAAATCCACTACATTTGACAGTAAATATACATGACATGCTTTGTGTACTATACATCCTATATTCCCTTTACATTCATTCCTACTATTACATGATATATTTATTGTAGCACAATGTTCTTATATAATAGTCATGGCTTAGTGGTATGTCATGCAGACTACTGTTTCCAAGGTCCTGGGTCCGGGACTGACAGTGGGATTTTATTTTGCTTTTGAGCAGACTACAGGACTTGTCATTCAGAGTGACTAAGGCACTTTTAAGCAGTTGTAACCGGGTTAGCGCTGGTTTGCGCGGAGCTCACGCATGCGCACTGGCGTTCAGCTCACAAGACACCCGCTTACAACCGCTTAAAAGTGCTTACTCTTGCGCACACCCGCGCTATTTTCTTTGAAAGAAATTAAAATGGGGAGACAGGAAAGTAGTGAAAAAGGGGTCACAAAGAGGGTAAGACAGTAGGGAAACAAGCTCAGGTTTTGCAGGAGGGATGAAAGTAAGGCCCATAGCTGCCCATTTCTTCATCAGCAACAGCTGTGCATATGTTTGTAATTTGGTGTGACATTTGAAACCTTCCACCCCTGAGAGAGGTGTATGGACAACAATAATACTTGTTATACAGCCAATTGTAATTGACAGTTTCCATGTCCAGCAGACATGTGTGCGAAATGGGCAGCTATGTATGGGGCGTAATTATTTTGTGGGTACAGAGTGCCCTTTTTTTTTTTTTTTTTTTCAGGTGAGAGTGGTATGTCAGGTACGGGAAGTTGGTATAGCTGGGGAGGTAGGTTGGGTAGGTTAACAGACAAGACAAACAAGACGCATACAGGGGCGGTGTATGACACATGTGGGGGGGTTACACAATTGATGGGGACGGATGTTTGGATATCTAGAGCCCATGAGCCCACAGATGGCAACAGTGGAACTGATATCCCCACCCATGGGCAGTTGCCACTGTGCCTTCATGGCCCAGGACGGGGCTGTGCTGGGGACTGTGTAGACCGGGTAGCACGCACGCCCGTTAGTTGTGCCACCTGTGCATCAAGCTGGCGTAGGGGCCCAAGAACAGCTTCCCGGATCTCCCTACGCACCACAGTCCGGACATTACGGAGGGTGAGTGGATGTTCTCCTCCGGCCACACTTGCAGAGGGGGGATGAGCCCCATCCTCTGCAGCGCTTCCATCCGCAGGTGGCACAGGACCACCGGAGGAGGGTCTGGCCTGGGCACTACTGCCAGGTGCACTCGCCAGCTGAGGAGGGAGAGGTGGGTCCGCTGGAACCCGCCTTCCCTGTCGCCCTATGTTTTGCATTATGTCATGACAGTTTGGGTTAGTAACGTACAATACCATTCACAATTAGTTGTAACAGCATGCATTAGTATTCCCATTAACCAAACACCCAGATATTCAAACCATTGAACAGCAAGCATAACATGCATATTTTGAACAGCAATACACAGTCCTACAACATGCAGGGTTGATTGATGGCAACAGGCCATCAGGTTTGGATGTATGAACAGGGCAGATGCATCAACGTACATGCAAATATGTATGAACCAACAGGACAAATGTCCAGGGGTGTTAATTGTGATTGCACATACCAATTTTATGTGGAATGGATTATATGTGGTTACAGGGTAGGGGAAGAAAATTTAATTAACAACTTCAAATACCAATACATCTGCTGTACATTTCTAATAGCTGCAGATATATACACACTACAGTTCTGCCTACAGTTTCCTATGTGATAACTACTTCAAGTTGGTGATAGGAATGTTACTGCTACATCAATATACATTTCATTTTTATTCATACACATTCATATCTGGCTCTGTTCAGCTACATCATCCTGCTACATTTGCTTTATATAGCTATAGACAACTGTGGATGTTTGGTATTTCAGACAACCATACTATCTGCATATTGCAGACTGAGAGCAACATATCCAGATTTTGGGATACACATTCCAGCTGCGGTAACATTTTCAACACATTTTACAGTTTGGTTCTGCTTGTCACATTCATTTCATTCTGTACTGACTGCAGTATACTTTATTCAGGAGTTATTACTACTTTATTGGTGGATTCATAACTCTTTCTCACACTCTCTCACTTGTTTTATTTTTACAATTCAGGATGGTACTTAATTTTAGGCTTTATTGACATGTTTTACCTGTAGTTATTACAATCCTTTCTAACAGTCTCACTTCTGTCATGTTTCTGTATTTCAACAGGGATATATTTCACACGTGTTTTACTCAGCTTCTGCAGCTGTACTTTTCAGCCTGCTGCAGGTTATGTAGTATTATATTACAGGTGGGACATCTTTATTTCAGACTTTATTTCAGACTTTTTCATTTTTCTGTTTGAATTACAGACTGCATCACACTTTTGTAATGAAGCAATACTTGCAAACCCTCTTACACTGTTACTTGCACATTGTATTACATAGTGACTACACTGCACTCTTTTGCTAACTGTCATACTTTTATATTTATTTGCAATTACAGGGAGAGGATTACTGACCTGCCTGGTGGTGCAACCGCGCCAGCCTATCGCCATAGGCTCTATGGTTCGCAGAACGGACACCTGCAGCTGTAATATAAATAAAGTAATATTGGAATACACATCTCCATAATATCAGCTAGGTTAATTTCTTACATAAATAATTAGATGTAACTTACTCAGTAGTGGGTCGTTGGGCATTTGCCGGGCCTCCTGGATCCAACGGTTTAGTCGGTCCTGCTTCCGTCTCTTCAGGTCCACATGGTGGTGACGGACCTGCTCACCAGTCCTTGGTATCCCTGTGGCACTGGTGAGATCATGAGCCAACCGGTCCCATGCCTCAGCCCTATATGCTCCCCACAGGACATGGCCCTGAATGAGTTGGGCCTCATGATTGTGGACAAGGAACCAAACCATATATTTGGACTCCTCAAAGCCCCACCTCTGTGCTCGAAAGCAACTACCCTCACCTACACCTGACATTCTGGCTGCAAGTTGGTTCTACAATCGGTTACGCTGTGTATTCCCGCCTATGGGGCTTATATATGCCGTTTTTCCCACACTTATCTGTGATTGGCCATTTTGGAATTGTATCAGCTTCACAAAACCTGCTTTGTCATGCTCCTCTTTCTATGCATTCCTATATATTTGCTATTACTACATTTCTAAGTGCAACTGTCATGGCTTAGTCGTTCAGTACCTTGACTATGGTGCATGGTATCCTGGGTTCGAACCTGGCCACTGCTTTTTATATTTTATGACTGTCTACACAGGCTAGGAGGTGTGTCTGTGTAAAGGCAGTTTTGTTACAGCTTGCTCAACGTTGCCCGTCGCTTAGCTTGTTGGCATGGTGCGCAGCTCCGCGCAAACGGGGTATGCTGGTTTAAGCGTGGTTTGGCTGTCACCATGCATATTATGCTCAGCTCAGCTACGGTTTCAGCGTGTTAAACCACTGCTCACCTACGAGCACTCATTTTACACCTGTTAAACCACTGCTCACCTACGGGCACTCATTTTACACCTGTTAAACCACTGCTCACCTATGGGCACTCATTTTACACCTGTTAAACCACTGCTCACCTACAGGCACTCATTTTACACCTGTTAAACCACTGCTCACCTACGGGCAGATGCACTCAACTTGTTAAACTGTAGCTCAGCTATAGGCACATCTGACATTTTTTATTATTTTGTTATCTCACATTTCTTCAAAATAAATGGCCCATTTCATTACATTTTACATAACATATAATTTTATATGTGTACATATATGTCAGGGACTTGTTTCGTGCTTATTTCACTAAAAATAAAAATTGATGTTGGGGGGGCTCGAACCATGACTGCCTGCTCTTCAGCCGACATCTCTACCACTACACTATTGCTTCTTGGCTTACTTTGCATATGTAGTTCTTATATGCTTTTCCACTGACTGCTAACTGTGGCTAAGCTACGGGCACGCCTGCGCAAACGAGCGCACTCACGGGCAAACATCTTTACAATTTAAAAAAAATATATAACATGTTCATTTATATATTTTATGTTCATAGTCTGTGGGGGCATGTGTTGTGTTGTGTTTATTCACATTTACACGGACTCTGTCGTGGGGGTTTACTTTTGGGACTTTTACTCTAGTGGGGGCGTGTCCGTTTGCAGGGCTCGGCCTACGGACACGCCCCCTACTGTCTTCCATGGACCGTGTAAGCCTTAGGTGTGATTCAGCATGCCCTCATGCATATGCATGACATGCTGATGTCACACCATTTAACTGCAGCCTCCATGTAAGCCTTGTAACTCTTACACGGAGGCTTCGTGAATCCTGCCCAGTATCTTCATCCTGTCACCTCTGACTTCACTTGATTTATAACTCAGTACATCTTAAAGTTCTTAAGGCATGTCTATCTGCGACTGTTTCATTTTCTACATTTCTTTAGTAATGGTTGGAAAGGGAGCATCAATCCAGTCCAATTATACAGTTAACAAATAAATCAATAAGACATGTTATATGGAAGTTTGTTTTGGGAAGGATATAAAAAAATAATCCCTTCTGGAATTGCAACCATATTATGGTTTAGGGGTATGCATACCCCTCAGGGTCTTTGAACTATGTTGTCTGGAAATTTGTGCTCTTGTTATGGTCATTCCTGGTCATTCTTAGCAAAGTGGTTTAAAGAAAGGCCCCAGACAAAGAATGATCCACAAACAATGAACCCAGGGATGGTCATTTGAAATAATATGAGTGCATCCCCTAAACAATGGGAAAGCTGGACCTTCTTCTGTAGTCAGGCTGAGAGGAACTACTGGTTGTCAAGTTTTTTTCATATTTAGAAATCTCATGTAGACCAAGACAGGCTAAGCCTGAAAAGGTGTTAGAGCCACCATACGGGTTTTTCATTATCCCTAAAGAGAGGTGTGGGGTGTAAGGTGCAGCTACCACTGTAGTAACAATTAAGAGTATAGTAACTGTCAGGAGTTGAATGGATTATGCCAGAGGAGACATGATAATATGAACCAATAGGGATTGTTTGTGTGGCTGAATTAAGTGCCAGATAGATAGATATAACTGGTGTTATGGTTTTGCCATTCCGAAGAAATCACATCAACCACGAATACATCCAGTATTACCCACTCCAAGTCATGGATTACTTTATAAATACCCATAAGCTACAGGTTCTTGTTTGTTATACCTATTACTTGCATTAACTAAAAGGACTGCAGCCTTGTTATTGTAATATATGTTTACTAATGACTTAACAAAGTCATTCTAGTAAATGGTAAATATTGTTGCCTGGCTCTATCTTGGCTGCAAAGGGTGCTTGAACCTTTTAACATACCCAGGTAATAGAAAAAAAATGACCCTGTGTGTATGTTTTCACAGCTGGTAATCTGCAAACATATCATTAGGCAGAAAACTTTTTATTTAGGCTGAGATTTATCCTGGAAAAATGTTCCACCTCTAAAAACATAGAGATAGTGACAGAAACCTGAATATCATGGACTACTTAAAGAAATGTTAAATCAAAGAAAATTATGACAGAAAATTTTCACAGCAAACAATCAAGCTTCACCTGAAGCCGATACATAACTTAAACTAAATTCTTGAGGTACAGATAAGCGAAGCAAATAAACAGAGTCTGATAACTGAACACCACTGGTGTCTGGAAGCTAGTGGCTCCAGCAGAGTGTAACATTACCAGATTGTCTGTAGTATTGTGTGGGTACAATATTGTCATTGAATGCTTGTACTTTAGTGTGGCATTTATGAAGAACTAGCATGTATGCACGTATGTATTTCTAGATCTATCTATATCTGTCTATCTAGCTATATGTCTATCTATCTGTCTATATATTTATAGGGAGATATACACATAGATAGATAGATAGATAGATAGATAGATAGATAGATAGATAGATATATCTATATATAAATATATATGTATACACACACGTATATATATATATATATATATATATATATATATATATGTATGTATACATATTTTTGTTTTTTGTATATATGTATGTGTACTATTTTAATAGTGTCTTTAAAAATAGCAGTACACTGGCACAAAATAGCTAAAAGTCAAAATACACAAAACTTGAAATTTGCCCTATTTCGCTGTTGTGGGATCCTGGAGTTGGTATATAATAGTTGCAGGCGGTATGGGAGTATGGGGAGCGGGCTTGTCTTCCTCCCAGATGAAATAGTTTTTCTTTTTCAATATTACGGGTTTCAGTATTTTGACTTTTTGACTGTTAGATATTTCAACATACATCCAAATATCTCAATATATATATACATATATATATATATATATATATATATATATATATATATATATATATAGTTGTGTGTCTATGTCAACAGCTTTATTGCTGACTTTATTTAGTAGACATGAAAGCCATCAATATTTGTGCAAATTGCTATAATACTGGGGTTTGAAAATATGTCCTTTCCCCATTATTGTGCAGTCTTAAAGTTGACATACTGAGGTAGCCAAATCTGTGCAGCAAAAACATATTCTGATTTGCATGCTAAAAGAGTTTGTCATTTTAATGTCAGTGTTGTATAGTTTAGATTGCTTGGGTAGACACAGATATATCTTTGTGTTTGTGTGTGCATGTGTATGCGTGTGTGTGTGTGTGTGTGTGTGTGTGTGTGTGTGTGTGTGTGTGTGTGTGTGTGTGTGTGCGTGTGTGCATGTGTGAGTGTGAGGCATATTTTTTACAAGTTCAATGAGTTTTGACAAGCTTTAGTTCTGAGATGTTTTTAATTTTTTCCATTTAATGTCATTGTAGAGAATTGCTCATTATTTGCCTTGCAGTATAAATTGGATTTATGACTTTCATCCCTTTAAAGCCCTACTAAGTATATTTTGCGTGAAGGAACCTGGGAAGGACATGGTTTCAAAACCAATTTTCAGGTGAGTCTGATTACTTTTAATAAAGTAAACACAATTATGCTGCCCAGAAGTAAAGCATACAGCCGTGCAATGAAAGGCACCTTTTAAACTGAAATGCAAGTTCCATTATTGGCAGTCAGAATTAAGTAGCAGCAGTCAAATAAAACAATAATATCTGGAAAGGAAGGGCTCACATTATTTCAAATTCTTCAGCATCTCTCTTTCTTCATGGCTGATTAAGCCTAAACAGTGAGACATTATTTTACTCTAATGAGCTGAGCATTCTCCTGTCACTGCTGAGTGATCTGTAATATAGCACATTATATACTGTCACCGTAAAATAATCACTGCTCTCTGAGTCAGACTGATGCTTTGTACAATTTTGTACAATTTCCCTACTTTGTCATAAAGCAGAGCACAACATGCATGTTAATGTACTGTAACTTCTTCCTCCTTCAGTGTCTTAGTAAGACTAATGTTACAGAGTTACGACATGAAGATTGAATCCCAACAGTGAAAGAGGACTTTGGCTAAAAGTCAAAATCACCATTTTTAGTAAATTTTACTAATTTTTTTAAAATACTGTATTTTTTTACAGCAAATAAGTAAGATGCAAAAATGGGATTCTGAGATGCTACCAATGAACCAGAGAAAGATATTGTTACCTAGTCCATGTTATTGCAAGCCAGAGTTCTACATATTAAAATGTACCACATTTGCAGGTGAAAAGTCTACTGAGAGAAAACAGGTTGCCTGCTTTATTTATTTGTTTTTGCTTGTTTGTTTGTTTATTGATTACTGCTATTCAAATTACAATAATTACTATGTGCAGATTTATGATAACTCATATGATGTAATGAAGCTTTTGTTGCCTTAGTCCTTGAACATAAAATCTTTTTTTTTTGTTTATGTGCTTAAATGTGAGTGCAATTTATTTTATATAGGTGAATCAAAAAGAAGTTTCCATGTTAGATTTTTAGAACATTTAAGAAATATTAAAAATGAAAAGATGGAAAGCCCATTAGGCTTACATTTTAAAAAGTATCATAATAGTGATGGAAAGAAATTAATAGGTACAATTTTAGAAAAAGTATATTGTGAAAAAGGCACATGTATTAAAAATAAGTTACAATGTAAAGAAGCATTATTTATTTTAAAGTTTGATACTTTATACCCTAAGGAGTTAAATAGAGAACTGGATTGGAAATGGTTGCTTTAATTGCTTTTTTAATTGTTTAATTGGAACTGTTTTTATTATAAAATGGAATGAGAAATAGTTCTTGTTATACTCTGTTAAAGGCTTTTGCCGAGGCGCTGGAGAAGAGAAGTCTGTTAAGAAAATAAATCTACTGGATTTACTGGCTGAGTCATTTTCTGGATTATTTTTTACTGTGTGGTGTCATATAAAATCTTTTTTTTCCTGGCAGAATGGATAAGTTTACAGCACTGATTGAATTCTGGGAAGAACTTGTTTCTTCTGCAAGAAAAACTGCAACATGTAGATAAGTTTCATAGTACAGTTAGCGGCATTTTCCAGCTCATGTAGTCCATCATGGCCACTGACACCATTTTACAATGTATATACATTATTTTGCATCTCTTTATTTGAGAGGTTAAGGGGGTTGATGTCATGACATCCTAGCTGTTACACATATGTGCTTTCATTACATGACCTGTAAATTGCTGAACAATTATGTTTTCATTTTCTGTATTGGTAACCATTTTTTTTTGTTTGTAATATAGAGGGCATGATTGGGTCTCTGATCATAACTGTGTTGTTATACACCTGAAACAATGATGCCAAGAAATTCACATCGAGACCAAAACTCATGAGTTGAATCTTGGCATCCATCTCAAAATACATAATATTATATTATGATTGGAGATCCATTAATAATTCATTGACATGCACATAGATATATATATGCTCCATGTACTACTTGTTATAGAAAAAAAGGTAAAAAAAGTCCAAAGTGTTTTTGCTGGCTTTCAAAGCCAGAAAAGCACTTAGCAAGTGCTGTCAAACAGACAGCAATACACATCAGGGAAAGATTTTAAAACAAAGTCGGGGCAGATAAGATTATAGGAATAAAGAACAGACAGAAAGGAAGCTGATTTGATATCTGCTGCTGTTATTTGCTGGCCAGTTCTGTCATTTCATAGTGCAGCATCCAACCTTAACAATGTTTAGGAGGGTACTTAATTTCTAAGATCAAGTCTCACACTACTGAAGCACTTAACTGGTTTATGTTTTTTCTGATATTGGAGCATAATCATGGTGCTCCATATAGCTTCCTAATCAAAGCACTTTATTTTGATTAATTTTTGATCGTATACAAAGAGTCAAAATTCTACATTGCTGACTCTTTCAAAACGAAAAACCAGTCATGGAAGTATAACTTAGGTAAATGGAACAGCACTATAAGTGCAAGGCTGAAGAAGATACTTTAAGCACATAGTTGTTGACTCGTTGTAGTGGTGGTAAGATTTGCCTGGGAGCAGTAGTTCTACTGGTTCAAGCCTGGGCAGAGGTACTTATTTTATATTTTCCTTCTGTCCTTGTTTGATAAAATGGTTGATATTTGTTTATTAACTCATTTATGTTTATGTTTTCTTATCTGATTTGTGTGAAATACATTCCTCTGCCTCCAGCAATACATTCCTGGGAAAATTCTTTGCCCTGCAGTCTCACATATAGTGCAGCCATATGTATGTTATCATTCAATTAATTGCTTTTCATTTTTAAGGAGTCAGTGATGCAGGCTTTTCAATCTCTGTGTATGGTTAAAAGGTGATCGAAGTAAAGTGCTTCAGTCAGAAGTTAGGAAGCAGCTCTATGCTGTACAAATTTGTTTGTTAGCCAGATGAATTATTGGTCATTGATAAACTCCTGGACAGTCATGACCTGGGCTACAAATGAAAAAAACAATATACAGAAATAATATACAGAGAAAGATCAATGTAGCAAATCAACCAACAGTTTTTTGGGGGGAGTAAACAAAAATTTTCTTCATATTGCTGCACTAGACATATATCTATATGGGTTATACCCTGCATAGGATGTAACAACTGGCCAACTTCCAAAGCTTCAAGACACCTGACATGTACCCAAACTATCAGTCAGCTTGAGCCGAGCTGACTAAAAAAGGCAAGTTTGGGCACCAAGTCTTTCAGACATTTCTTCTGCCGAAGAGTACACTCCTCTCAGGGTTTTGAGAATTGATGGTTTTGATGGTCGGCTTGTGCTATTCCTTTGTTGGGTCAGATAAGTTCCCTTTGGGAAGAAAACTGCCATTTAAAAAAAGAAAATGTTTCAGCTGCTGCCATTAAAAACATTGCTGGCCTCATATTTCCTATCAAAAAGAAACAGAAAAGTAAACATGTATCTACTCCTCTTCAAATTTCCTTAGACAGGAGTAGTTTACTGGGTCTGACTCAGGGTTTAATTCAGGCTATTAAGCAGTGACAGCGGCACAACAGGTAGCACACTTGCTTTAGCTGCAGGTTCTATTCCCACATCAGGTAGATTGAGTGCTGAACTTCAGTGCAGCATAAGGGGGTACTGCACTCCTGAGTGTGTCATCCTTTGGATGAGACATTAAACTGAGGCCCCATATGCTTGTGTTGGTGGTTGCTTAAGCGGATGTAAAAGATCCCACAGCACATATTGAAAAGAGTAGTGGAAGTTCCCTGAAGTCCAGGCCAAATTCTTCTAGTACTACAAACACCACCTTGAGTCTCCCTTGAAAAGAGGCTATTAGTCCATGGAACTAACATGGTGAACAAAAAATAATAAATAAATGTTTGTTGAATAACACTTTCCAATTCAGGAAAGTTATTTTAAAGCTCATAGTTTGTGTTTTAATGGACTGTCACAAGACTGTATTATAGTTCTTTTAAATCAAAGCACTCTTTTTTCTTGTCAGTTTAAAAGTTGTTTAAAGTAACTCAAAAACATCTTTGTTTCTGTGGAGAAATAAGTTCAATTTCCCTTTGGAGGCTTTTTACTGTGTTTTTATGTGAAAAAAGTGACATCTAAAGAGTTTTATGTTTTACTAGCTTTTGCTGGCTGTTTTCTCTGGAAAAATGCACCACTTTTGACTTGACCATGGAAAAACTGTTATTCCCACAACTGGTCCTCTTCCAGCTGAAAAAAAAGAAAAAGTTAAGCAAATAGTCTTTGCCACCCACAGCAGGCTATCAGTGTGCTTCAGCTGCAGGTGAGTGAATCAGCTGTAGACATTAGTTGTACCTCAGGCTAATCATCTTTTACCCTGAATCTCTAGGGTATAAACCCTACAGGCACTGTACACTGCGGCTGTTGGTGTCCCCTCAGTGAACAAGGCAGAGCCATTCTTGTCAGTCCTGGGTGAGGGAACAGGGAAGGTCTCCCTTTTTGTATGAATTCTGTGGCCATCCCTGTAGAAGCTGCTGCTGTCATTAATAACACTGTTGGCCCCATTCTTCCTATAAAAAACAGAAAGTTAAATGTGCATCTATTCTTCAAATTTCGTTAGACAGGAGTAGTTTATTGGGTTTGTCTTAGGGTTTAATTCAGACTATTTGTCTTTCTTATAAAGTAGGTTATGGTAACAGAAAGAGGGATATCTCTTTTCCTGAACAGCTTCAAGATTCTGAATCAGGAGGGAAGCTGACAGAACAGGTGTGTTTTTTCCCCAAGGATTCTGATTCAGTCTCAGAGGAGAGCTCATTTTCTGATTCTCTCTATGGAGGTTTCTCTTTCCCTGAGACTATTTCCAGAATGTGCCAGTATTTTCAGTGAGAGAACACTGAGATTTCTCAGTCCATCACAAAATAGTATGAGCTGTTACAGAAGGTATTTTCAGAACCTACATCCATTCCTCCAGTTCTGTCGCCATTGGAGGATGTGTGTGTGTGTGTGTGTGTGTGTGTGTGTGTGTGTGTGTGTGTGTGTGTGTGTGTGTGTTGCTCCTTGCAACTTTCCAGTCAGCCAGTTGCCCTTAAAAAGCCAGATGGGATGTATAAAGTTCCTCAGTCTTTTAGGATTTTATTCACTCAACAGTTATAATTTTAGTTAATCCTAACATTGCTAAACATTTAGTTAATTCCAGTCTCACTCTTCCTGATTAGGAATGAAGATTATTGATATGTATGATAAAAAGGTGTATGCTTCTGCACCTTTGATATTTAGAATTTTGAATTCTTAGGTTCATATATTAAGGGTTGTTCTGACAAATTGTGAAAGTATGAGGAATGTTTTGTCTGCATTTACTTCTTGTGAGAAAAAAATTGATTTATATAATTTAGTTACTTCTGTTGTACAAGTTATTACTCACTCTTTAGAGTGTCTGTATGACTCACTGATACTTCTTGCAGGAATATGGCCACTGGTAAGGTTTTAAGGAGGTTTGCTTGGCTGCATTCTCAGGCTCCCCCCCCCCCCCCCGATGATGCTAAAAGTGAGATGTTAAATTCTGCTTTGAAAAGACATTTAATTTTTGGTCCCTTAGCTCCAGAGTTGATCAAAAATCAGATGAAAATGGTTAAGATGGTACAGGAATCTGCAAGATATTTCAGCTTTTCGTTGCCAAATTTTCTAAGGGATTCTCTAACCCCTCCTCCAGTTTTGATAAAACACAAAATAAACAGTCTCAGCAAAATGCGTGTAAACAGACATTTAAGAACAAATTGTAAGAGGGTTCCAAATAGAATCCTGGAGCAACTGAGAGCTAAGTCCAGTCCAACAAGTCAGAATGACTATTTAATGGACCTTGCTGCCCCACCCCACCCCCACCCTTGGCAGCTCCATTTCCCTTCTAGAAAAGATGAATCTCCACTTTCCTCTTTGAAAACAAATAGTTTCAGACAAATGGGTTTCTTAAGATCACTCAGCAAGGTTACAGACGGCAGGGGGAGGAAATTCATCTTTTATAGAAGGTAATCCCTCATCTACTACACCAGAATCTTTATTTCCACATGTCCTTCATTACCCCAAGGTGTTACAGAAACTGTTTTCCCTTCCAAGGTGGTGAAAGACTTTTATTCACAAATGTTTTTAGTTCCAAAGTAAAAATACTTGGAGACTAGTTCTGAATCTTTCTTTCTTAGACATCTTTGTGATAGTGCACACGTTCAAATTATGTTACTTTACAACCTGCTACCTCTTTTTCCTCATTTAGGTTTCCTGGTAACACTAAATTTAAAAGATGTTTATCAACACATTCATATTCATCCAGACTTCAGGCATTTTTAAAGTTGTGTGCATATGTCTACCATATCAGTTCTCTGCCTTACCCTTTGGACTATACAATGCATCAAGAGTGTTTACAAAGTGTCTGATTCAAGTTATAGCTCATTGCAAGCTACAGAGTATCTGCTTTTTCCATATTTAGACAACATGCTTATCTTTGCATGGACTTTTTCAAAGTGTCGGGAATCTCTCACTGAGAAATCTTTTACACAAGCTAGGATTCCAAGAGAACATTCAAAATTGTTTTTGACTCCTTCATACAGGATTGTGTTCCTAGGCTGTCAGCTAGATACCTCAGTTCAAAGAGATATTCTTCCATAGGGAATAAAATAGATCTATATCTAGCTCTGTTTCTAAGGTTTTCCACTCAGACTTCAGTTACTGTGAGGGAATACTACTGGATTTTGAGTATTACTGCAGCTATGATTCTCATGATATCACTTACAAGACTCTACATGAGAAAGATACAATGGTATTTGAAGTCAGTTTGGTCCCAGCACCAACATTCTTTGTCTTTTTGCTTGGGTTTGTCAGAAGAGAAATCACTAGGTAGAGACAGCAAATATCCTTAAATCGGCGTCTCCCTTTCTCCCTCCTTGTTCCAAAGCAGTCTTCACAGACACCTTAGACTTTGCTTGAGGAACAGTTTGAAGAGGGATAGTGTGAGAGACAGATGCCATCAGAAAAATATAAAAGAGATGATTTTCCTAATCAAGGCACTCAACTTTATAAATCAGTTTTGGTCCCCTGGACCTCTTCAAGTTGTTACAGACAATACTACAGTCATGCGGTACATCAACAAGTGAGGAGGAAAAAGGTCCTACCCTTTTTGTAGAGTAGCCATTTTAGCTTGTGTTATAGCTTCGCAACACAGTCTTAGTCTGCAGGCATCCTACATTCTGTCAGAGCAAAATTGTGTGGCAGATAAGCTAAGCAGAACAAGTGCAGACCCTCACAAATGGAAACGAAATCAGAGTGTCTTCCAAAATTTGATCCATCAGTGAGGAGTTCCAGAATTAGACGTATTTGCCTCCCCTCTGAACAATCAGCTGGCAATATTCTGTTCTAGGACTCTATGTAAGAAGTACTGTAAGACAGATGCTCTTTCTTTCTCTTCAGCAGGAATGCTCCTGTATGCTTCCCCCCCCCATTACCCTAATATCCAAGGTACTTCTGAAGATTCAGAAGGAATCCACAAAATCATTGTAGTGACTCTCTTCTGACACAGGCAGCTGTGATTCTCCCTTTCTTTGGAA
The DNA here is from genome assembly GCF_019279795.1 of Protopterus annectens. Classification (NCBI taxonomy): domain Eukaryota; kingdom Metazoa; phylum Chordata; order Ceratodontiformes; family Protopteridae; genus Protopterus; species Protopterus annectens. Next base: position 1,561,298,007 of record NC_056728.1, on the reverse strand, counting down.
ATCACCAGGGGTAGTTACCACAAGCTTTCTCACTGACTGGATCTACTCATACAAGGGCAAGAATGTTTGATACACCTTGGCTGCAGTCAACTTCAATTGATTGCCTAGAAGGTAGGGTCTTAATTCTCCTTAAGCACCTGATTACTGAAGAAATGCAACAGGTGCTAATGGAAGTAAGAAAGCCTGCTACTAGAAAATCAAATATTAGTAAATGGAAAAAGTTTTCTAGCTGGTGCCAATAACATAATCAATACCAATTCAGGGCTAGTTGTTCCCTGGTTTTACAATATTTGTGTGATCTACTACCCAATGGCCTTTCTTACTATTCTATCAAGGTTCATTTATCAGCCATTTCAGTATGTCTGTCAACGGATCCTCTTATTTCAATGCATTCTCATGTCAAAATGGGTTCAGGCGCCTAGGCAGTGAGACATTTCCCTGTGGTACATTTGACTGGGCACACATGGCTGAAGTGACATTCAGCTACAGAGAAATATGGCTGTTTGCAAATTCCCTGTGGGCAAACAGAAGCACACACTGCCATGCTCACAGCTTTAATAACCAAATGGATGGATGCAGAAGAATTAATGAGTGTTGTGCTTGGTGTACAGTACATACTTATGTAACTACAACACAAAGAAGGGTGCTACAGCTTGGAGGAAATCATGCATGCTACTGTAGTCACATTTATGCACCAGTATACATTTCAGGTAATGTTCCCTACACACTGTTTTGGGATTAGTGGTCCACATACACCATTATAAATGCACTGCCGGGTCTATATTAAAAGCACGAAGGTGTACTTACCCGAATACATAAATGCCAAAATGTCTTCATCGAACCATGAAAAAACTGATCATCCTGAAGCGTAAAATTCAAAACATCGAATCATCATGGTTGGCCCTTCTGCGGTATAGCTCCATAAGGTAAATGTGCGATAGTAACAGACCTTAGAATTAGGGTGCGGATTAAGGTAAGTGTATAGATGGTAATGTATGTCAGATTTAGTGTAGGGTTAGAAGTAGGGTTTTGTTAAGTGTGTGTGTGTGTGTGTGGATTATTTAGTTTGTTTGGGTATAGCTTCTTAAGGTAAGAGTGCAATAGTTACGGACCTTAGGGTTAGGGTGCGGGTTAAGGTAAGTGCATAGATGGTAATGTATGTCAGATTTAGTGTAGGGTTAGAAGTAGGGTTTTGTTAAGTGTATGTGTGTGGATTATTTAGTTTATTTGGGTATAGCTTCTTAAGGTAAGAGTGCAATAGTTACGGACCTTAGGGTTAGGGTGCGTGTTAAGGTAAGTGCATACATGGTGGTATATGCAAGATTTAGTGTAGGGTTAGAAGTAGGGTTTTGGTTAGTGTATGTATGTGGTTTATTTAGTTTTTTTGGGTAGGTAGTATGTAGTGGTTGGTGGGGTGGGACAACTATGACGGTTCGTATTTTTGAATTTCAGGGTTTAGGGCGTTCGGTGTATTTGCGGTTTGCGGAATATGTGTCAGCGTTTACGTATTCTGGTACGTACACCTTTGTGCTTTTAATATAGACCCTGCACTGTCCATTGTGCACTGCATTTTTACTGCCACTGACATGCCCACTTGCCAGCCTGCTGCTGATACCTGCATTTTGGCTGCTGTCTCATATTCCCTTGGGGACCATGGACATTATTTTCCCCCTGTGCATTTGGTTATTGAAGTCATGGGCATGGCAACACATTCTTCTCTTTTCCCAAAGGGAATTTGCAAACAGCCATATTTCTCTGCAGCTGAATATCACTTCAGCCATGTGTCCCCAGTCAAATGTACCACAAAGAAATGTCTCGCTGCCTAAGTGCCTGAACCCTGTCAGAATGTTTTTGAAAGGGGTTTTGCATAACAGGGCTCCAAAAAAAAAAGGGCTCCAAAAAAAAAAAAAAAACAGTGGCCCCCTCCTTGTAATCTTAATTTTCTGTTAGAGAAACTAACTATAGCACCATTTCAATCAGCTAAGCTGGCTGACTTGAGGTTCTTAACATGAAAAACAGTTTTATTGATTGCTCTGACCTCTGCAAGAAGAGTCTCTGAATTTAATGCTCTTATCGTGAGTCAACCCTATCTTTTTTCCACAAAGACAGGGCTTCTTTGAGAACTAATCTTTTTTTTATGCCTAAAGTGGTATTAGGTATATATTATTATGTTGAAAGACCTTTACATCAAACACCTTCCCATCGATATGAAACCGTTGAAATTCACTTCCGCGAATCATGGAATTTTTCCCAGGGTAAGGAACTACTTAGCCAACGCTGCAACTTTCCACTTTTCCCCACTGTAGTGTAGTCTTGGAGTTGGTATATATAGTTGTGCAGGGGTGTGAGAGGCAAAGACCCCCACTTGTGTTGGTTTGATTTAGTGTGTTGTGTGTTCCATTGTGGTACACAGCAATTGTTACATTGCCCTTGAAAAAATTCCGCTATTCGCTGAAGTGAATTTCAACAGTTTTATGTTGATGGTGAGGTGTTCGGTGTACAGGTCTTTTGATGTAGTAATATAGACCTGTGGTATCCAGGTTTACTTTAAGTAAGACTATCCATCTCTCTGTTTTCTTTTCTGAACCTAAAAAGGCGAGAGAAAGGATAGTCCATACCTTGGATGCCCATGGACATCACGTACTATCTTGACAGAACTAAAGGTTTCAGATCTTTGGATCAATTGTTCATTTCTTATGAAGGTAAGAAGAAGAGACAACCTGTGTCAAAACAGACTATTTCTAAATGGTTGTCTAAGACTATTACCTTTTGTTATATTCATCACAATAAAACTATTCCAGGCAGGATCAATGCCCAGTCTAACAAGGCCTTAGCTTTATCTCTAGCTTTTTATTAAGGATTGGATTCTAGAAGTATTCTAGAAGTTGGAGTTTGGTCCTTTGTACATACTTTTACAAAGCACTATAAGCTTCATTACTTTTCTAGGTTTAGATCAGGCTTTGCAAGGGCCATTCTCCAGGGGTTCCTGAACTATTCTCCATCCATCTCCCAAATGTAGTAAGCAAGGGTAATCTACTGATATACTTAAGGCTATTTGCAGCACCGACCAATATGATGAACACAGTACAGTTGTGTAAGTAAACTTACCATAACAGTAGCTGTTTGCATGATCACTGCTGTAGTAGTTGTTCCCTACCTCCATCCCCTATGTCTTTTGGTGAGTTGTTTATGCCAGGGTGAGGACATTGTTTTTTTTTTTGTTATTTCTACAACTGCCTTTCAGGACTCATCCTCACTCTCCCTGTTGGTATACAAACTCTGAAGAGCTTGATACTCAAACCTGTATTTTTATTTAGCTGAGCTCAAGCTGACTGATGGTTTATGTGTGGGGAAGGTGTCCTGAAGCTTTGTATGTTGGTCCGCTGTTATAGCTTGTGCAGGATATAACACATAGGTTAAGGCTACTGCAGCAGTGATCATTTGAACATCTACAGTTAAGGTGAGTTTACTTACACAACTGTACTTTCTCTAGAATAAGTGCACAACTGAGGGAGATTATGCAAACTTCCATGCAGATTATAACGTGGCAAGGACTGAAACCATGACTGCATAGCTATAAAGTAACACTATTGCCAGTGAGCTGCAATGCTGCCCACCTGCTGCTTGCTGTGTAGACATGCCTCATTATGCTTCTTATACCTTGATGGTGCAATATTCAGTGTATTACCAGGTACATTTTTCTAATGTTACTGTTTAAGCATCATCTGACTGTGTTAGCCTATCTAAATGTTTATGCCTGTGTCTGTATTCACATTTGTTGATGTAGTTTGTAATTGCAGTTCAGATTATGGATTAAAAGAATGAAAGCAAATCACCTAGCTATCAAATAAATAAAATCAATCTTTTATTATTTACTTGATTTTCCATATCACTGGTCTATTTTTTGTTGAAATTGTGGTGTAGAGCGTGAGAACTTTGCAGCCCAAGTACGTAGTAATGTGAACTGCGATATTATTTAAACATGTTTGCATTGTTGAATGTGCTGTCACCGTTATGTGTGTTAATGGCCATGACTCACTGTTTATCATAGCTAGTTTTAAAAAACAGAAAAAAAATATTGAATATGTAAGAACTAAACAAGGTCTCCCAATGGTTAGAGGAATGCTTACTACTGTCACAAAATAGTCTTGTTGATTAGGTACCTGAAAAACCATGAAAGTTCTCTAAACATAAGATACAAAAGATAATGCTCAGCTTGGTGTCAAGTATTATTCTATGTCCAAGTGTGAGTGAACAGGAAAGACAAATCCATAGCAGAAATGGGTGATTAGAGTGATAGATCATTCCAGAATGTAATGCTAGGAGTCCCACTCATCAGCATTAACACTTCAGCCACTCACAAAGGATCTGACTGCTGATTCTGCAGCTTGAAATAAATTATAGGGAGGAAATGTATTTTTTGCTCCATTCCTCAGCTGACCATCAACTCTCCTCCACTGGCCGCCACATTAATCCATTCATTCCTCTGGGTCTAGTGGTAGACGACTGGGTGAACAGGAATGGTATTTTTATTTTTTATCCCTGAAAAGAAATGTTTTTTTTTTTTTATTTAAGAGCTACTGTTTCACTGTACTTGCCTGTTGGTGTTAAAGAGGTTAGTATGCAAAGGGCTTCTGCAATGCTCCCTTTATATTCAAGCATGTTTGTGTGAACCCTAGTCTTTAACAGGTTTTCTACTGTGGACTTTGTGCTTTGAGAACATGGGCTGCTCCTCCTCCAAAGACAGGTGAACAGGTTAAGGTTTTTTCATTCCTTTATGCCCTCTGGCAGCCCCAGCAGATGCCTAAGTAGCTAATCAAACTCAGGTTACCAGGTGTGTTATAAACAAGGCTTTACCCCTCTATGATGGTGAAGCTGGCTTTTAATGAGAAAATGTAACATTTCATAGTCATGCAGCTGTCATTACAAGTAGTTATAAATACAGTTACTACTGCTTAACATTAGAAAGTTTCATTTTTTAATGTCTTTCTTTCTTTCTTTCTTTCTCTTGGTCTCACTTTCTCCTAGCCCCTTTCTCTCCCACATATGTTTGAATCTGTGTTGTTCATAGGTTCATAGGTTCATACTAGGCTATCTGCCCTGGGGCAATTATAAGCCTAGCCCGATTCTGTATGGCTTACGCCACCCCTTGATTTGAGTATACCGTGCCCTTTTTAAGGTTTAGTTTACTGTGCCTCTGTCTAATAGTGACACGGAAGTAATCTCTGGGACAAACCTACGATCCCCCATCCACCTATTGAGATTCTTCTTGAAGAGATTCAGTGAGGTGCTCTGCCTCACATGAACTGGAATTCTATTCCAGAGTGAAGGGAGCCTCTGGGTTATGAACCTGTCCCTCCAGCAAGTTCTATTTATTTCTATGCTGAGGTTCAAGTCCCTCGAGTGTGTGTGGCTCTAAGGGATTTAGATTTACTGAGGTGGAGCATGTCCATTAATTCTGGATTTGACATAGCTTTGTATGTCAAGCATAGATCGCCTCGAAGTAGGCGGTATGCAACTGAGTAGAGCTGGAGTTTTTTTAACCGAGCAGCATATGGCATCTGTTTGAGACCCTTGATCCTCTTGGTGAGATACTTTTGGGGTCTCTCTAATTGCTGCAGGTGTCGGGTAAGGTACATCCCAAAAGGGGCATTGTATTCTATGATGGGCCTGATGAGGGATGAATAAAGGGGCACGATTACCTCTCTTGATCTAGATGTGAAACCCTTCATGATGAGTTGGGCTATGTAGAAGGTCTTTCTAACCACTTTGGCAATGTGGTTTTCAAAGGAGAGATTGCTATCAACTTGGGTCCCCAGGTCCCTAATAACTTTCTCTGTACTTAATGGGTTTCTGCCTATGTGGTAATTTGTGGGCACATTGTTTTTGCCAAAGGGTATGACTATACATTTTTTGACATTTAGCTTTAAACCATGGCACTGGCACCAGTTATCTGTCTCTGTGAGACCTTTTTGAAGGATGTTTGTGTCAGCTGGAGTGTCGATTATGGCACCCAGTTTGCAGTCGTCTGCAAACTTGGTGAGCCATAGTCCTCCCACGTTTGCCTGTACCTTGGAAAAGTATATACCGAACAAGAGTGGTCCCAGGACAGAACCCTGTGGGACGTCACTCGTGACCGGTTTCGAGTCTGACATGGCTCCAGCAACTCTCACTCTGTGGGTTCTGTTTTTGAGCCAGTTTGCGACCCATCTTGTGACATAGGGGTTTATATTTAAGCTGGATAGCTTATCTATGATGCCTGAGTGGGGTATTGTGTCAAATGCTTTTGCAAGGTCCAGATAGGCTGTGTGGACTACCTTCCCTTCATCTATGGCTTTGGTGACTGTTTCGAAAAAGTCAACCAGGTTCAAAAGGCAGGATCTGCCCTTGACAAAGCCGAACTGGGTAGGATCTAGTATCTGTAGGTCCCCAATGTTTTTGTTTATGAGCTCCATGATGATCCTCTCCATAGCCTTGCAGACTAAGCTAGTCAGGCTTATGGGGCAATAGTTTCCAGGGTCCGTAGAGGCTCCACCTTTGTGGAGTGGGACCACTGTTGCTGTACGCCATTCTGTGGGCACATATCCTGTAGTGAGGCTGAGATTGTATAGCTGTTTTATTTGAGGGATTAGTTCCTCTTGGAGTTCATGTAGGACGCAACATGGGATGCCATCTGGTCCCATGGAAGCAGTGTTTTTTGCTTTGGAGAGGGCAGCCTTCACCTGAGCATCAGAGATGTTTGGGAGGCAACCCTCTGCCGGGATAGATACTTGCTCTTTTGGGGGGGGGGGGGAGAAGTTTGCACTGAACCTGTCTGCCAGGATATTGGCGATGTCTGTGGATTCAGTGTATTTCTTGTCGTTTAGAATCAACTCAGAACAAGTCTGGGAGTTGCATTCCAGGTTCCTAACATAACTGAAAAAAGCCTTATGATTGTCTTTGGTGTCCTGCGCAATTTTTCTCTCGAAGCTGGCCTTGGAGGATTTTATGAGGCATCATAATTTTTTGCTAGTACTGATCAGAGATGCCTTCCCTATAAGGGATTTTGCTCTATCATGTAGTAGCTTCCTCCTTCTGTTGCACAGTTTATTTATGGCAGGGGTCCACCAGACTGGACGCCTGCCTTTGGATGATTGGGTCTTGGTTTTGTTTGGGATAGCATGATCCATGCATTCCTGGAGATGTCCATAGAATGCGTTTATATAGGATTCTGCAGTTTGGGCCGTAGTTTCCACTGGCCCTGGGGCATTGAAGGATTCCACTTTGGTTTTGAGAAGTGAGAAGTTCGCTTTTGAGAAGTTTTTCACTGTGGTTTTCTGGGCTGGGGGTGGGGTCGGGATGTGGACATCCAGTGAAATTAATTTATGGTCTGATCTTACCAATGAGGGATATACTTCTGGTGTGGAGCATAGAGTCCCCATGTTGGTAATGATCAGGTCTAGTATGTTGTCCCCTCTTGTGGGAGTGGTGACTAGTTGTTCCATAGCATTTGAGTTTATAATTTCCAGGAACCTTTGGGCTATGGTGCTGGGGCTTGAGTAGTGCTCCCAGTCAATGTTTGGGTAGTTGAAGTCACCCAATATAATGGTGTTCAGAGAGATCTTCATGTTCTCCAATGTTTTCAGGAAAGCCGAGTGGGATTCCTGACTTTGAGAGGGTGGTCTGTAGGATGCTATAAACTGAAAAGCAGTCTTGCCCACTGTTAGTTGCACATGGATGGTCTCCGATACTTCGTGCAATGCCACTAACCTGGAGGTGTGGATATCCTTGATAAATATGGAAACTCCCCCTCCTTTTGTGGTTCGGTCCGGGTTTTGGGGCCGAAAAGCATGATATGAGGTATAGCCTGGTAGTGCCGGGGTGCTCTCTGGAGCCTTGAACCAGGTTTCTGTCACTGCACAGATATCAATGTTCTCCATACTGAGGAGAGCTTCAAGTGCATGCATCTTGAGGTTAAGACTTCTGGCGTTAAGCAGCATTACCCTTAGTTTCTTGTTCCTTGTGCTGTCTATGGAGGTGGGTTTGACTTTTGAGCCTTGCCTAAAAAAGGCACTATGGGGGTGGCAAGAGCCTTTGCCAATATCCGAAAGCCCAGTGGTGACAGGTGCAAGCCGTCCCTAGCGAAGCAACGTGGCTTGTCGAGCATGTCATCCCAGGCTGACAGACACTGGATCCCCTTTGAATGACATCAAAATTTTAGCCAATTGTTAAAATCGATCATTTTGTCTTTGCACTGTGGCATCATTCTAGGTGAGGGTAAGATGCTGCTCAAGGTCAGGGTCATACCAGCCTGGGCTACATGATCAGAGAGCTCCTCTATGTCTCTTTTCATGTAGTCCAGGGAGGTACGTCTCAGGTCATTCACACCAGCATGTACAATGACTGAGTCATATTTGTATTTGCTTTGGAGTGACCTGAGTGCTTGCGTTATGTGGCGGATCCTAGCACCCGACAGGCAGCTCACTGTGACCTTCTCTTTATTCAGCCTGGTGAGTGGGACGTCAATGTGTCTGACAATGGAGTCACCTATTACAAGAGTATCAGGTGTATTATTCAGCCTTAAGGGCTGTGGCTGCTTGGCACACTGACTTTGTGGGCTATGTGTTGTGCGTGTTTTGTTTTGAGGTAGCGTTTGCTTAGATGTCTGCTTTGGAGGTCTCTGTTGCTTAGGTAGATTTTTATTTAGAGCCTCCGAGTATGTTTTTATGTATTTATGTGTTTTGTTCGCTGATGTGGTAGGACTATGTGATACTGGAATTGTATTGTGTGAGGTTACCTTCTCCTCCTGACTGGTTACACCAGTTTTGAGATGAGAGAGCTCAACCTCCAGTTTGGCTAAATAGTTGCATCTCTCACATATATTTGAACCTGTTTGGAGGAGGAGAGGGTTGTTAATATGTTTATGTGTGTACATATAAGTATGTTTGCAATATCTGAGTATTGTATTAAAAGATATCTGTGTGTGCATGTGTGCATGTGTGTGAGTACATTTCACAAATACATACTACACTAGCTACATGTGCAGGCCATTATAAATCTAACCAACTTCCCTTCAAAGGTGAGAATAAAATCATATACATTGTGTTTGGGACACACTGTGTTTTGGATACTTTAACCATTATGGCAACCCCCAGCAGCCATTGAAATTCCCTGACCTGGAATTGAAACCAGGCTGTAGTGATAAAAGTGCCAAATCCTAACCAGTAGACCACCAGGGATATATACATATGTATGAGAGTGGGTTTCAGGTGCGTGACTGTGGGTGAGAGTGTGTGGTTTGTGGTGTGTGTGTGTGTGTGTGTGTGTGTGTGTGTGTGTGTGTGTGTGTGTGTGTGTGTGTGTGTGTGTGTGTGTGTGTGTGTGTGTGTGTGTGTGTGTGTGTGTGTGTGTGTGTGCACGCGCTCATGCGCATGCATGCCTGCATTTGTGTGTCTGTGTCTCTACATCTGCTTGAAGGTTATTAAACATTTTGGCACATATGTGTTCTCTTTAAACAGTAGAAGAGTAAGGTAACTGTATTAAAACAAAATCCAGAGAATATCTGCTTTATAAACTGCATGCCCACATTTAAAAATGACCTCATCAGGCATCTGGAAGATAGAAGAGCAGATGAGAAGCAATCAATAATGAGACAGTAAATCCAGTAAATCATTGTGACAGCATTATCCTTTGCAGATACCAGTTAAATGTTGTGTTTCAGGTTGGTTTTGATTATGTTTACGGTCTTATTAAAGAAGGCTTTGTATATTTTAAAATATTCTCTTTTATAGTTCTGTCTCACCATTAGACTCTTTATTCTATGCCCTGTATAACTGTTGACTATATGAATACTGTAAGAATAATATATGATTATTTGAATGATATCAGAAGATTGTTGTAGCCTTCTTAATGTCACAGCAATCAACATGAACAATCAGGTGTTATTCTTTCCTGAGAGAGTAAAATTATAAATCAATCATTTATACTTACATAATGCACCAGTTGTACTTTGTAGAAACTGGTCTGTAATAAATCTTTGCAATGAGATGAAAGGAGAAAGTGTTCAAAAATCAAAAATCTAACAAACATACTATACACACACACACACACACACACACACATATATATATATATATATATATATATATATATATACATATATGTATATATGTATACACACACACACACACACACACACACACACACACACACACACACACACACACACACACACACACACACACACACACACACTACATATATATAGATTTACTAAATATTTTAAAAAACATGTAGGCAAAATATAAAATGCATACTGAAAACAGGGTACACAGTAAGTATGAAAGGCACCTCCTAAAGTAGTTCAGGAATGGGGTGACTGAATGATTGTCAGTCTTAGTCCCACCCCATACAGCAGGAAGTTGTCTCTCTTGAACTGTTGCAATCTAGCAGATTTTTTGCATCCACTAGAGGTAAGCAAGTAATGTGACTGATACTATAGCAATAACCCACACCTGGGTGTGGGTAATGCTGGATTTACCCACGGTTGGTGTGGTTTAGTCATGAGGGGGAAGCCCGAGTGGCCAAACAAAGCCAACCGTGGGTAAATCCAGCATTACCCACACTCAGAAGTGGGTTATTGCTATTATACAATGACATTATTTAAGAAAAAAAATTATTACTTTTCTTAAATAATGGCATTGTATAATGCCTCCTTGCTGCCCTTCTGCAGCTGTCTGGTATTCTGCAGCTGTTCTGATGTACTGCGCATGCGTATGCCTACGCAGTACATCAGAACTGTGGGCAAAAGCAATGGAGAAAGCAAGATCTCTGTTGCTTTTTACAAACTGTTTCGCTATGTTAAATGGGTTTAACACAGCGAGACCGCTTTAAAAAAAGCAACAGAGAATCTCCGTTCCTTATTTTAAAGCTGTCTCGCTATGTTATACTTGTTTAACATAGCGAGACAGTGTTGCTGTTAAGAGTTAGTCTGGGCGATCGGACCTTCTTCCATTACTATAACTCGGATTTACAAAGTGCACACTGACCAATCAGCATGCACATTTTTGAATATTAATGGCGAGTCGTTGTATAATTCTAAATATGTAACTCAAGCTTGTGGCCAAAGCTGATTGGTAGTACCAATGCTCTTGTTGTAGCTAAAGAGATTAATTTACTCATGGGTCCTAACCTTTCTTTTTATTCTTCCTGATAACTAAGAGACAAGTAAAATGAAGATAAGAATTCATGATGGTCTTTCACAGTTGCAGCTTTCCTCTTTTGAATACAAAGACTGTCATCACCATTGATTTATATCATGGCTGTGGAAACAAAGGGAGTTGGTCCCTTCAATCTGAATGGAGGGTGACAGAGAATGTTTTCCCACCTTATCAATCAGTAAGTGATCTTGTTTTGTTGGTGATAACACACATCAGGACAGGGGTAAAGACACTCAGCCCACCAGTGCATTGTGAAATATGAGGAACATTAACAGCATTATAGGTAACAGGGTTTGGGTAGGAATTATGTAAGTAGGGAAATAACATCATTGGCCGAGCATTAAAAATGGCATGGGATATACAATGCTACTGGTATGTGTCAAAGGAAAAGGATTCAGCACAGAATGCATAACATAACAAACATGCCTGCTGGAGAAATCAGAAGTCAGCAAGATCACATTGAGTAGGGAAAAACACACAACATGGACGAATCAGTAAATGGAAAATATATTAGATAGAAAAGAAACTTATAACAGTGATGTTCAGGTAGAGAAAGTCTAAAACCTTTAAAGGGCAATGTAAAATGTGCAAATCTTTTCAAAAAGTCTGTAGAACAGTGAAATTTTCCCAATAAATATTTTTCTCAAGCCCCTTATTTAAAATGTCAGCTATGTATGACTGAAAAAAGCACAAGGCCTAAATACTGCATTTTCCACTTAAAATAATTAAATAAAGTCACTGAACAGTAACAACAGTAAGACTTTTGCAGTTCTTTATATGTATGGATGTGTGATTTTGTGTGCGCACGCGCGCGTGTGTGTGTGTGTGTGTGTGTGTGTGTGTGTGTGTGTGTGTGTGTATAATTCTTCTCTGCCTCTTTATGTGTGTAGGTGTGTGTTCTGTATGGGTGTGTATAAATAAATACATATTTGAATATATATCTACATATATATCTATATATCTATATATATGTATATTATATATATATATATATATATATATATATCTATATCTATCTATCTATATATATATATATATATATATATATATATATATAAACTGAATGCTAACGAATCCTAATTTGGTTGACAACTGTTTAGTCGACAAAGTTTGGTCAACAGGTGTGAAATATCGCACAATTCTTGGGATATGGAAATATGCCCTTTATCTAAGAATGTGCAATCTCAGAATTAGTATATATATATAATTAGCAGGGGATGTGGGTGTGCAGAGGGGCAGCCCCTTTGCAAAAAAATTATGTTTTACTATTATTTTTTTTTAATTTGTTCAGTACGAACTGAGATTTTTCATGAGATAATTTGCAGGGGCATTTATTCCAGAGATGGAGGAGGCACTGTTTAATTAGTCTGTCTGTCTTTTACAGTATGATTATATGCTGGTAAAGATTTACTTCTCAGTACTGGTATATGTGGAGTTATTAAACTTGTGGAGATATATTAGATGAAGTACAACAGGGTCTCTAATGGCAATGTAGGTGAGGCACAGATTGCCACTCAAGATTCTGTAAGATGCTGAATAAAGGAGTAGAGTGTCTAGCATCTCTTGGTAGCTCAGTGTCTGAAAGTTGATAATCTTCTTGATTATGAGCTTTGGGGGTTTCTGTAGCTGTCTATTATGTCTTGTGTGGCACATCCCATATGGGACTTTGCACTCATAGGCTGGTCTAATGAATTCTGATTAAGGGACCAATGACTTAATTTGATCTGGAGGTTATATCCTTAGCTATGAAAGGAGAGGGTGCTATCATCTTATTTTTAAGGCCCTTGACTATATTTTCAATTTGTAGTGGGATATTGTTTATGTATACACACACACACACACACACACACACACACACACACACACACACACACACACACACACACACACACACACACACACACAAATACTGTACTTTTTCCATTTGATTCAAGCCAAAGTATTTACTAGGGTAAATTCTTTCTGAAGGGTACAAGTGTCAGAACGGTCTTGAAAGTAGCACCCAGTTTGCAGTCATCGGTAAACTTTGTAAACTAGAGGTTCTGGTTCCCAGTTTGGAGATCATTGAAATAAGCCCTAAAATAGAGAGGTTGTAAAAGATCCCTGAGGAACTCTCTACTGGTTACCTTCATGCTCTCTGATGAAGCACCGTCAATGCAAACTTTATGGGATGCATCTTTTAACCAGTTTGCCAACCATCAGTCTACAAAAAGTCTATTCATATATTATTTATCTTTCTTACTGTGCTAGCATGGGGTGTATTGTCAAATCCCTTGACCAAATACACTGTGTGAAGAGCAGGATCACTGTCTATAGCATGACTGACTACATCGAAGAAGTTCATTTAGTAGGTAGGATCTCCATTTGATTATGCCTAGTCATTGAGGGTTAAGCCTAATAATGTGTTTGATATCACAGTTGAGGAGGCCAGTTATAATGTATTCCACATTTTTGCAGAGCAGCCTCATCAGGTTGATTGGCTTATAATTTCAGGGACCATGGAAGGGCCTCCCTTACCTCAGCCTGTGTAATGGGGCATTCTTTAATTGCGTACCAACCAGTAATGCATCCCTAATCACTAATATTAGAACTCTGCACCTGGATCACCAGTGATGTGCAGTAACATGTGGGTCACAGTGATTTAGCCAGGTGACTGTGTACTGAGAAGGAGTTCTTTCCCTTTTCCTCAACATTTCATTTCCATGCATTTCATACCATGTCTCTGAATCTGACAAAAGAACATAAAATGCCACCCTTTATTAATGGAATATTGGTATTCCATGCTCATTTACAGAAGATTAGCTTTAAATATATCAACAGGTTATAACATAAACATAGGCAGATCATTTAATATTAGTATACACTATACTCTGAAAATATCAATAAATAACACTCATTTAAAAGAGAAAATGTTTAAATAACTTGCTAAATATTTAACCTTGAAAAAAGTCTGTCTTTACCCCTGTAACGCCATCATACCTCACAAGAAATGCAAGTCATGAAGTGATAATGCCATCACACTTACTTTTTTAGCACTATGTATCCTCTCATCAGCTAAGAACATTAAGTGAATCTTAAGTTAATTTGAGAGAGTGAGAGAGAGAGAGTGTGAGAGAGACAAAGAGACAGAGAGAGAGAGAGAGAGACAGAGACAGAGAGAGAGAGAGAGAGAGAGAGGTGGGTTTATCTATATACATAAACTGGTCATTACTAAACTACAATGGGCTTTGGCTCTTTACAACTTATAAAGTTACTTTCTAGTAGAACAGTTATGGCATGTTTTATAGTGGCAAATCCAAATTACAATGCCCTTTGTGAATAGAAACAAGAAAAAGCTACAAATTTGATAACAAATGAGTGAACTATCCACACATTTCTAGATTGAATTAGGAAGGTCAACTATTTGTTTTATGTGCAGTTCCCAACATCAGTTAGCTCTGTTTAAAATAACATAATCTGCATTTTCAAAATGTTTCTCCTCTAAATGTGGATGATTTAACCACAATATTAGGTGCAGTCTTTCTCACTTTTCATACCTAAGGCAAGGGTTATGAATTAAAGAGCAGCAGTCTAAACTACTGTGAGCAGCTTCGCACTGCCTTAGGTATCTGTGATTATGAATTTATTTAACACCAGATATTTTGGAATGCAAGGAGGAAGTCCCAGCTATGACTGAGATAATTCAAGTTCCATTAGCAACTCAGGTGCTGGAAGAGCAGATAGTCATGAAAGTTAGCAGTCCTGCCAGTTTGCATAGGATCACAGGATCATAGGACATTACTAGACTAATAGTCCCAGAGCCTTTTTAAGCCTATCCATTCATGCCACAGTTTTCCCAATAATCAGTTTTCATGGCCTAGAAAGGTTTTGCATGTTCCTTAGTGCATCTCCAAACTGCCTCTGTCCATAAGGGGCACAGGTGACAAGCCAAGGCTGAATTTGCAATTTCCCATCCACTAGTCCAAATATAATTTGAATAGGCTTAGGGATGAGCTTTGTTTCACATGAATGGTGAGTCTGTACTGGAGAAGAGTTCCCAAGTCCCTTACCACCTTACCACTGGTTCTACTCTTAGGGGAGTGCTATCAATGTTGTAATTGGCAGGAGGTGACCATCATCCAAAAAGGGTATAATTATGCATTTCTTGCATTGAGTTTTAGGCC
Source organism: Protopterus annectens (assembly GCF_019279795.1). NCBI lineage: Eukaryota > Metazoa > Chordata > Ceratodontiformes > Protopteridae > Protopterus > Protopterus annectens. Next base: position 1,561,282,646 of record NC_056728.1, on the reverse strand, counting down.
ATGGTTCTGGTACCAGTTATTTGTCAGTATCAGCAACCACCTTACAGTCATCAGCAAATGTGGTCATCTAAAGGCCTCTACATTTGCCTTGACTTCAGATAAGTATATTGCAAACAAGAGAGATCCCGGTACCAAGCCCTGTGGGGCATCATTAGTAAAAGGCTTCTTGGTGGTGGTGGATTTCCCCACCCTAACGTCATGTGTCCTGTCTGTGAACCATTTAACTATCCATCAGGTGACACAGGGATTTATGCCTACATTTTTGAGTTTGTCTATAATACCCAAGTAGGATATTACATCAAATGCCTTTAGCAGGTCAAGGTAGGCAGTATGTACCACATTGCTCTCATCCATGGCTCTAGTGACCTAATTAAAGAAGTCCACCAAGTTTAATAGCATGACCTACCCTTGACAAAACTGAACTGGGATGAGTTCAGTGTTCACAGATTTCCTATGTCTTTGTTTATCAGGTCCAGGATAATTCTTTCCATGGCCTTGCATAAAGATTATTCAAATTTATGGCTCTGTAGTTTCCCTGGTCTGTTGATAGTCTCCTTTTGTGTAGAGGAATGAGGCTCTACATATTGCCACGTAAAATTCTTAACTAGAAAATTCTTTTGTCATGCAGAATATGCAGCACCTAACTAAACATGTGAAACAATCCTTACTGCTAATTCTACATCTGGTGAATAGACCATATATCTCATAAGCTAAATTTTGAATCACTACCTGATAGTGTAGACTTTTTCAGCTTGTCCGTGAACATCTGCATTAGAACAGGCTCATAAAAAGTATAATTATGTCTGAAGAATCAAGCAACTGTCAGAGTAATCTGAGAGACACTTGTGAGAAAGTTGCCTTAGAAATGAACATAATTATTTAGCAGCCAAATGCAGTGTACAGAACCCACCCCAAAAAAGAAGAAAAGAAAGAGGACATGCAGGCGAGATTGCATTAATGCTTCAAGAGTGAAGAGGGGATTACAGTTTCTCTGTTAGCTTATTACTTAATGGATCACACTTTTGAACGTTGTATCAAACTTTAGTTGTAAAATGCATTAAAAATAATAGCTAATGATACCCAGTGATTATAGGAGACCTTCCTATCAAGCTTTTGTTTGGGGGGGGTGTAAATATAGAGAGAGGGGGTATTTAAGGGTGGATCAAAATCATGTTTTAGGATATGAGGAGGGGTCAAGGGTCAAGGAAAGGCTGCAGCAGAAGAGTTAGAGACTTGAAGACTGAGATAATGACAAACTCGATACAACAAGTTTCCTCCTGACAGACTCAGAAATTGTGCAGGGACCTGTTAAGAGCAATGTGGAACTAATACTTTGGTAGGAAATGGAAATAAGGGAATATGAAAATATCAGGAATGGGGGAGGAAAGATGGACATGTGGCAAAGGAGCTTAGAAAGGAAGACATTGACAGTGATAGTAAGGGATTTTTCCGATCCTTTTTCATGAAGTGGAAAGAGATGGGGGTTATTGTGGGAATTATAATTATTGTGGGAATTATAATGCATCAACTAGAAAGGTGAAAGATAAGAAGAAAGAGGGGGAAAAATAAATAAACCTTGACAGAAGGACCTGAAGACAGAAATGTAAGAGTTAAATAGCTTTAGTTAGATGCTTACAGGAGAAAGGTAATACAGCTTTGTAAAGAAGGAAGCAAAAAAGGACAGCCATCAGGACTAGTTTATGGTAAAAAAAAAATGAATAAAACACTGGTGTGGTATGAGTAGAACATAGGTTCATAGGTTCATAGGTTCATACTAGGCTATCTGCCCGAGGGCATTTATAAGCCTAGCCAATAGTTTTGTGGCTTACGCCACCCCTTTAGTTTGGAGAAACTATGCCCTTTATTTTGATGTGCCTCTGTCTAGCAGTGACACTGAGGTAACCCCTGGGGTGTATCTGCGATCCCCCATCCATTGGTCAAGATTCCTCTTGAACAAGGCCAGCGAGGTGCTCTGCCTCACATAGACCGGGATTTTGTTCCACAGCATAGGGAGTCTTTGGGTGATGAATCTATCCCTCCAGCACGTCCTATTTATAACTGTGTCGAGGTTTAAGTCTCCCGCCCTTGTGGCTCTGAGGGATCTAGATTTTTTGAGATGAAGCATGTTCATCAAATCTGGGTTTGACATGGCCTTGTATGTCAGGCATAGGTCACCTCTGAGCAAGCGGTAAGCAACTGAATATAACTGGAGTTCTTTCAGTCGGGCAGCATAAGACAGATTTTTGAGACCCTTTATCCTTTTGGTGAGGAACTTTTGTGGCCTCTCCAGCTGCTGCAAGTGTCGGGTCAGATACATTCCGAATGGGGCATTGTACTCGATCATTGGTCTGATGAGTGATGAGTATAGGGAGACTATGACTTCCCTTGATCTAGATGTGAATCCCTTCATGATAAGGTGGGCAATGTAGAAGGTCTTCCTAGCTACTTTAGCAATATGGGTGTCGAATGAAAGGCTACTGTCCACCTGGGTTCCCAGGTCCCTGATAACTTCTTCTGTGATCAGGGGATTGCCTCCTATATGGTAGCTAGGGGTGACCTTATTTTTCCCGAAGGGTATGACTATGCATTTCTTGGCATTTAACTTTAGGCCATGGCTCTGGCACCAGTCATCCATTTCTGTGAGACCCTTCTGAAGGATATCTGTGTCGGATGTGTTTTCAACTACGGCGCCCAGTTTGCAGTCATCTGCAAACTTTGTCAGCCATAACCCTCCTATGTTTGCTTGTACTTCAGAAAAGTAGATGCCAAACAAGAGTGGGCCCAGGACTGAGCCCTGTGGTACACCACTTGTGACAGGCTTTGAGTCTGACATGGCGCCAGCAACTCTGACCCTGTGGGTTCTGTCACTCAGCCAGTTTGCAATCCATCTTGTAATGTATGGGTTTACATTTAAGTTGATGAGTTTATCAATGATGCCCGAGTGGGGTATTGTATCGAAAGCCTTCACCAGGTCTAGGTAGGCTGTATGGACTGCCTTTCCTTCGTCAATGGCCTTGGTGACTGTTTCGAAAAAGTCAACCAAGTTTAAGAGGCATGATCTGCCTTTGACAAAGCCAAACTGGGTTGGATCCAAAGTCTGCAAATTCCCTATGTCTTTATTTATGAGATCCATTATGATCCTCTCCATGGCTTTGCAGATAAGGCTTGTCAAGCTAATGGGACGGTAATTTCCAGGGTCGGTGGAGGCACCGCCTTTGTGGAGTGGGACCACAGTCGCTGTGCGCCACTCCTGGGTGCGTATCCAGAGGTGAGACTAAGATTAAACAGCTGTCCTAACTGTGGGTTTAATTCCTCATTGAGTTCATGGAGCACACAGCCGGGGACACCATCAGGTCCCATGGATGCTGTGTTCTTTGCCTTGGAGAGAGCAGTTCTCACCTGGGCGTTAGATATGTTTGGGGGGCTACAATCATTTGGTATAGATATCTCTCCTTTAGGGGGGGAAGTTTGCACTGAACCTGTCAGCCAGTATGTTGGCAATGTCTGTAGGATCAGTAATCTTCACATCATTTTGAACTAATTCTGAGCATATCTGGGAGTTTCCTCCTAGGTTTCTGACATAGCTGAAGAATGCCTTATGGTTGTCTTTAGAGTCCTTAGCTATTTTTTCTCAAAATTAGCTTTGGATGATTTTATGAGAGCTCTTAGCTTTTTACTTATAGTGATCAGCGGTGTCTTACCTTTTAAGGATTTTGCTCTATCTTGTAGTAGCTTTCTCCTTTTGTTGTAGAGTTTGTTTATGGCTGGGGTCCACCAGACTGGACGCTTGCCTTTGGTACAAAGAGTCTTTGTTTTGCTTGGGATTGCCTGATCCATGCAGCCCTGCAGGTGCTGGTAGAAGGCATTTGTAAGTGATTCAGCGGTTTGAGTAATGTTTACCGCCGGTTCAGGGGCCTTAAAGGAGACCACACTAGTCTTTAGAAGTGTGAAGTCGGCTTTCGAGAAGTTCTTTACTGTGGTCTTTTTTATTTCGGGTGGGGGCGGGATGAGGACCTCCAGCGAGATTTGTTTGTGATCTGATCTCACCAGTGAGGGGTATACTTCAGGTGTTGAACATTGTGCTCCCATGTTCGTGATGATGAGATCAAGTATGTTTTCTCCTCTTGTGGGGATGGTGACTAGTTGTTCCATGGCATTTGAGTTTATGAATTCCAGGAACTTTTGGGCTAGAGTGTTTGGGCTTGAGTAGTGTTCCCAGTCTATATTAGGGTAGTTGAAGTCACCTAGTATGATGGTGTTCAGAGATACATTTATCCCCTCCAGTGTTTTCAGGAAGGCCATTTGAGGTTCCTGAGTTTGCGAGGGTGGCCTGTAACATGCTACAAATTGCAGAGCAGTCTTGCCTATGGTTAATTGCACCTGGATGGTTTCCGATGCATCGTGTGTTGCCACCAGTCTAGAGGTATGGGTGTCCTTGATGAATATGGATACCCCTCCTCCTTTCTTGGTATTGTCCGGGTTTTGGGGCCGGAACGCATGATATGAGATATAAGCTGATAGTGCTGGGGTGCTCTCAGGAGCCTTGAACCAGGTTTCTGTCACAGCACAGACATCGATGTTCTCCATACTGAGAAGGGCCTCGAGTGCGTGAATCTTGAGGTTGAGACTTCTGGCATTGAGCAGCATTACCCTTAGTTTTTTTTCTTTGTTGTGTTCTAGGGTGGTAGGTTTAGAATTTGAGCTTTGCCTAAAAAAGGCACTATGGGGGTGGCAAGAGCCTTTGCCAAAATCCGGAATCCCAGGGGTGACAAATGCAAGCCGTCCCTTGCGAAGCAGCGTGGCTTGTCCAGCATATCATCCCAGGCAGACAGACATTGGATCCCCTTTGAATGACACCAGAGTTTAAGCCAATTGTTAAAGCTGATCATCTTATCTCTGTATTGTGGTATCATTCTTGGTGAAGGTAGGATACTGCTCAAGGTCAGGGTCATACCTGCTTGGGCTACATAATCAGAGAGCTCCTCTATGTCTCTTTTCATGTAGTCCAAGGAGGTACGTCTCAGGTCATTAACACCAGCGTGGACAATGATTGAGTCGTACTTGTACCTGCTGTTGAGAGACCTGAGTGCATGCGTTATGTGGCGGATTCTAGCACCCGACAGGCAGCTTACTGTGACCTTCTCCTTACTCAGTCTGGTGAGCGGGACGTCAGTGTGTCTGACTATTGAGTCACCAATGACTAGTGTATCTGGCATTGTGTTTGGCCTTAAGGGCTGTGACTGCTTGACACTCTGACTGTGTGGTCTATGTGTTGCAGGTGTTGTGTTCTGAGGTGGTAGTTGTTTGGGTGTCTGCTTTGGTGGTCTCTGCTGTTTTGGTAGATTTTTGATCAGAGCCTCAGTATGTCTTTGTGTGTTTATGTGTATGATTTGAGGTTGTGATGGTATTATGTGAGACTGGGTCTATGGTGTGTGTGGTTACCTTCTCCTCCTGTCTGGTCTTGCCAGTCCTATGTTGAGAGAGCTCAGCCTCCAGTTTGGCCGTATAGTTGCATCTCTCACATGTATTTGTGTTTTGTGGGAGGAGGAGAGTGTTGTCTGTGTACATGAGGCAATTGTAACATTGCCTCAATATTCCCAGGTTCACCAGCTGAGCAGGAGAGGACATTAGCAACTGATCCCTCGACATGCTAAAGGGAATAGCCAGAAAAACTTAAAAAGGTTTTGGGGGATGTGGGAGACCGAGAAATGGGGTTTGCTTTTTTGGGGTACTTTCTATAACAAGAGTGCTGTATCAAGGTGATAAGTACTCTAGGAGCAAGTGCTTGGCTGTACAGATAGAGAAAAGTCTACTTGGGAGTCAAGTAGAGATAATTTATAGTTGTAGGATACACTAGATAGAACAGTAGTATACTTTGAGGAAGGTAGTTTTAAGGGAAAAATTGAAGAGTGGACTTTAGGTAGCCCTAATAGTTTAAATCTGATTAACCGGCGCTGCCCTAGTGTGCAACGGTAGCAGCTCCGTGCTAAATCGCACTAAAGCGCGCTAATGCGTGCCTTATAGCAGGGGGCTGGAAAAAACAGGAAATGACCCAAAATGGCCAACAAATTACAAGTTGCTGCTTCTAACCACTCCTCTGAGGACAAACAAGCAGCTCGGTACTCCCCACTCCCACTGGTGAGTAAAGAAACTACCTCTGGCCACACAAGAAAATGGAGGAACACAGAAACCAAATACAAAGCCCAGGGATCAGCAAAATCTGATCACTGGAACAACTAGCTAGGAAAGTTCAGGAAAGGAGAAGTATTTTTTTGTTTTTTTTTTTTTGCAAACAGACAGAAAAAATGCAGTAAATGCTGTGTTTTCGACTAAATTGCTATCAAAGGATGGTACACTTGAGTGTATTAGCCTGTTTGTTACTTTTAAGCAATACTTTAGCCAACAAGTGCAAATCAACAATTTAAGTACACAAAAACAGGAAAATAAGGTAATAAAACAGTAATATAGTCACAAACAGTAGTTGAAAAGCTTAAAAGATCGAAAAATGCAAACTAAAAAGTTTAAAAAATACTTATGATCAAGAAAGTTGCTTTTCTGCTCTCTGCTGGCTTAGGAACTCTGCAGGGGACCACGAGGAGCTATGCCAAGTTCTCTAATGCCAGAAAAGCCCGCCAAAGCGTGCTTTATAGCAGGGGGCTGGAAAAAACAGGAAATTACCCAAAATGGCCAACAAATTACAAGTTGCTGCTTCTAACCACTCCTCTGAGGACAAACAAGCAGCTCAGTACTCCCCACTCCCACTGGTGAGTAAAGAAACTACCTCTGGCCACACAAGAAAATGGAGGAACACAGAAACCAAATACAAAGCCCAGGGATCAGCAAAATCTGATCACTGGAACAACTAGCTAGGAAAGTTCAGGAAAGGAGAAGTATTTTTTTGTTTTTTTTTTTTGCAAACAGACAGAAAAAATGCAGTAAATGCTGTGTTTTCGACTAAATTGCTATCAAAGACTGGTACACTTGAGTGTATTAGCCTGTTTGTTACTTTTAAGCAATACTTTAGCCAACAAGTGCAAATCAACAATTTAAGTACACAAAAACAGGAAAATAAGGTAATAAAACAGTAATATAGTCACAAACAGTAGTCGAAAAGCTTAAAAGATCGAAAATGCAAACTAAAAGTTTAAAAATACTTATGATCAAGAAAGTTGCTTTTCTGCTCTCTGCTGGCTTAGGAACTCTGCAGGGGACCACGAGGAGCTATGCCAAGTTCTCTAATGCCAGAAAAGCCCGCCAAAGCGTGCTTTATAGCAGGGGGCTGGAAAAACAGGAAATGACCCAAAATGGCCAACAAATTACAAGTTGCTGCTTCTAACCACTCCTCTGAGGACAAACAAGCAGCTCAGTACTCCCCACTCCCACTGGTGAGTAAAGAAACTACCTCTGGCCACACAAGAAAATGGAGGAACACAGAAACCAAATACAAAGCCCAGGGATCAGCAAAATCTGATCACTGGAACAACTAGCTAGGAAAGTTCAGGAAAGGAGAAGTATTTTTTTGTTTTTTGTTTTTTTGCAAACAGACAGAAAAAAATGCAGTAAATGCTGTGTTTTCGACTAAATTGCTATCAAAGACTGGTACACTTGAGTGTATTAGCCTGTTTGTTACTTTTAAGCAATACTTTAGCCAACAAGTGCAAATCAACAATTTAAGTACACAAAAACAGGAAAATAAGGTAATAAAACAGTAATATAGTCACAAACAGTAGTTGAAAAGCTTAAAAGATCGAAAAATGCAAACTTAAAAGTTTAAAAAATACTTATGATCAAGAAAGTTGCTTTTTCTGCTCTCTGCTGGCTTAGGAACTCTGCAGGGGACCACGAGGAGCTATGCCAAGTTCTCTAATGCCAGAAAAGCCCGCCAAAGCGTGCTTTATAGCAGGGGGCTGGAAAAACAGGAAATGACCCAAAATGGCCAACAAATTACAAGTTGCTGCTTCTAACCACTCCTCTGAGGACAAACAAGCAGCTCAGTACTCCCCACTCCCACTGGTGAGTAAAGAAACTACCTCTGGCCACACAAGAAAATGGAGGAACACAGAAACCAAATACAAAGCCCAGGGATCAGCAAAATCTGATCACTGGAACAACTAGCTAGGAAAGTTCAGGAAAGGAGAAGTATTTTTTGTTTTTTTTGTTTGCAAACAGACAGAAAAAATGCAGTAAATGCTGTGTTTTCGACTAAATTGCTATCAAAGGATGGTACACTTGAGTGTATTAGCCTGTTTGTTACTTTTAAGCAATACTTTAGCCAACAAGTGCAAATCAACAATTTAAGTACACAAAAACAGGAAAATAAGGTAATAAAACAGTAATATAGTCACAAACAGTAGTTGAAAAGCTTAAAAGATCGAAAATGCAAACTAAAAGTTTAAAAATACTTATGATCAAGAAAGTTGCTTTTCTGCTCTCTGCTGGCTTAGGAACTCTGCAGGGGACCACGAGGAGCTATGCCAAGTTCTCTAATGCCAGAAAAGCCCGCCAAAGCGTGCTTTATAGCAGGGGGCTGGAAAAAACAGGAAATGACCCAAAATGGCCAACAAATTACAAGTTGCTGCTTCTAACCACTCCTCTGAGGACAAACAAGCAGCTCAGTACTCCCCACTCCCACTGGTGAGTAAAGAAACTACCTCTGGCCACACAAGAAAATGGAGGAACACAGAAACCAAATACAAAGCCCAGGGATCAGCAAAATCTGATCACTGGAACAACTAGCTAGGAAAGTTCAGGAAAGGAGAAGTATTTTTTTGTTTTTTTTTTGCAAACAGACAGAAAAAATGCAGTAAATGCTGTGTTTTCGACTAAATTGCTATCAAAGACTGGTACACTTGAGTGTATTAGCCTGTTTGTTACTTTTAAGCAATACTTTAGCCAACAAGTGCAAATCAACAATTTAAGTACACAAAAACAGGAAAATAAGGTAATAAAACAGTAATATAGTCACAAACAGTAGTCAAAAAGCTTAAAAGATCGAAAAATGCAAACTAAAAAGTTTAAAAAATACTTATGATCAAGAAAGTTGCTTTTTCTGCTCTCTGCTGGCTTAGGAACTCTGCAGGGGACCACGAGGAGCTATGCCAAGTTCTCTAATGCCAGAAAAGCCCGCCAAAGCGTGCTTTATAGCAGGGGGCTGGAAAAAACAGGAAATGACCCAAAATGGCCAACAAATTACAAGTTGCTGCTTCTAACCACTCCTCTGAGGACAAACAAGCAGCTCAGTACTCCCCACTCCCACTGGTGAGTAAAGAAACTACCTCTGGCCACACAAGAAAATGGAGGAACACAGAAACCAAATACAAAGCCCAGGGATCAGCAAAATCTGATCACTGGAACAACTAGCTAGGAAAGTTCAGGAAAGGAGAAGTATTTTTTTGTTTTTTTTGCAAACAGAAAAAATGCAGTAAATGCTGTGTTTTCGACTAAATTGCTATCAAAGGCTGGTACACTTGAGTGTATTAGCCTGTTTGTTACTTTTAAGCAATACTTTAGCCAACAAGTGCAAATCAACAATTTAAGCACACAAAAACAGGAAAATAAGGTAATAAAACAGTAATATAGGCACAAACAGTAGTCGAAAAGCTTAAAAGATCGAAAAATCCAAACTAAAAGTTTAAAAAATACTTATGATCAAGAAAGTTGCTTTTTCTGCTCTCTGCTGGCTTAGGAACTCTGCAGGGGACCACGAGGAGCTATGCCAAGTTCTCTAATGCCAGAAAAGCCAAAGCGTGCTTTATAGCAGGGGGCTGGAAAAAACAGGAAATGACCCAAAATGGCCAACAAATTACAAGTTGCTGCTTCTAACCACTCCTCTGAGGACAAACAAGCAGCTCAGTACTCCCCACTCCCACTGGTGAGTAAAGAAACTACCTCTGGCCACACAAGAAAATGGAGGAACACAGAAGCTAGTAACATATGCTAGTAACACTCACAATGAAGATGGACCTAGACAGACTGAAGCAAGGACAGTGTATGTGATGTGTCACATCTAAATGGAAGTCAGCAAAAAGCAAATAAAGGTTAAGACTGGGGTTGAACATAATCCTGAGAGAGGAAGACTGCATGAAGAAAACTGGTACACAATGGAGTGATGGGATAATGCATGTCATAAAGGGAATGCAGGAAGCAGGGCACGTGAACTGGAATTCCCAAAGTAAATTCAGCAGTTTAGAAATGAAGCTGCATATTGTGTAATGAGGTAAGGGAGAATTACAAGGGCAGGTGGCCATTAGGCAAGAAGAGGAGAGACAACGGCATGACATAGGTTCATAGATTCATAGGTAGGTACTGGGCTATCAACCTAGGGCCTATACAAGCCCAGCCAAAAAGGTACCCTGGCTTTTGCCACCCAAGAAAATAATTTTCCTGTGCCACTGTCGAGCAGAGCCACAGAAGTGATCCCAGGGGTGAATTTCCTATTTCCTATCCAGTCATCAAGATTTGATTTTTTTCTTGAACAGTACTAATGAGGAGGTTTGTTTGATATAGATAGGTAGTTTATTCCAGAGTATGAGAAGTGTCTGGGACAGGAATCTATCCCTCTGGCATGTTCTGTTTATTGTGGTGACAAGGTTTAGGTCCCTAGAGCGTGTAGCTTGGAGGGATTGGGATTTGTTTAAGTGGAGCATATCTAACATATCTGGGTTTGACATAGCTTTGTATGTTAGGCAGAGATCACCTCTGAGTAGGCGATATGCGACGGAGTAAAGCTGGAGTTTTTTGAAACGGTCTGCATAGGGCATCTGTTTGAGGCTGGTAATCCTCTTAGAGATGTATTTCTGCGGCCTTTCCAGTTGTTATAGATGTCTTGTGAGGTACATACCAAAAGGGGAGTTGTACTCTATAAACAGTCTAATGAGTGATGAGTAGAGAGGAACAATAACCTCTTTTTTTTCCAGATGAGAAACCTTTTGTGATGAGGTGTGCCATGTAGAAGGATTTCCTGACTACTGTGGCAATGTGATTATCAAAGGAAAGACTACTGTCCACCTGTGTCCCAAGGCCTCTTATCACACTTTTGGTGCTAAGTATACTACCGCCTATGTTGTAGTTCATGGGTACAGAGTTTTTAACAAAGGGGATGACAGTGCACTTTTTGGCATTGAGCTTGAGGCCACGGATTTGACACCAGGCATCTGTCTCAGTGCGGCCCTTTTGTAGGATGTCCATATCGTTAGGAATTTCAATTATGGCTCTGAGTTTGCAGTCATCTGCGAACTTCATTAGCCAAAGACCTTCTGTGTTAACCTGTACTTCAGAGAAGTAGATACCAAACAGGAGAGGACCCAGGACTGAACCCTATGGTACTCCACTTGTCACTGGTCTGAAGTCGGATTTGGAGTCTGCTACTTTCACAGTGTGGGTTCTGTCAGTGAGCCAGTTGGCAACCCATCTTGTGACATAGGGATTTATACCTAGTTTAGTGAGTTTATCTATAATTCCAGAGTGGGGGATGGTGTCGAAAGCCTTGGCAAGATCTAGATAGGCTGTGTGAACCACCTTACCCTCGTCTACGGCTTTGGTGACTGCTTCAAAGAAGTCTATCAGGTTTAGGAAACATGATCTGCCTTTTACAAACCTGAACTGGGTGGGGTCCAGAGTTTGGAGAGTACCAATGTCTTTGTTTATAAGTCCAATGATGATACATTCCATGGCCTTGCAGACCAGGCTTGTCAGGCTAATGGGGTGGTAGTTCCCACAGTCCATAGTGGCTCCCCTCTTGTGGAGTGAGATAACCGTCACTGTGCGCCATTCAGCAGGCACAAAGCCTGAGGTGAGGCTATAATTGAACATGGTACTTAGGTGGGGTGCCAGTTTGTTCTGTAGTTCATGTAGAATGCAGCCTGGGATGTTGTCTGGTCCCTTGGATGCTGTGTTCTTGGCTTTGGAGAGTGTGTTTTTTACCTGTGCAGCCGTGATTACGGGAATCCAGGAAGCATTCAAGTGACATTTGATGTCAAGTGACATCAAATTAATTGAGCATACCAAAATAGAATGAAAACCATTAAGAAAATAATTATGCTGGGCTCAAGGGGAGAAGGAAAGCAAAGTGTTAATCTGGTGGCAAAAGTCGGGGAAAGGAAGACTGGGACTGAGAAATAACATCAAATGGAGAAATAGCAGAGAAGAAAAAAGATAATGAAGACGTTTTTACAAGTTATTATTAACTGTTATGCAATGCAGAAACTGGGGGGGGGGGGCACACTATGAATGAATGTGTGTAATACTGACAGATCAAGAGCAAAGCAGTCTAAGTGGGGATATAACCAAAAACAAAAAGAGAAGAGCTATAAAGGTCTTCAAGAGACAGAACATAGTAAGGATAGATGGGTTCCCTGCAAGACAGACACCTAACATGGATGCTTACTTAACTTAAACAATGTAACATGGAGAAAAAAATATCTACATCTGTGGATAAGGCAAGGGTAGTTCCATTCCCAGAAGAAGAAAGGGGGGGGGGGTAGAGTTAAAAGTTATCAAGTTCAGATATGCCTTTGCAGTTAATATGAGCATAAGCATCTTGCAAATTTAATGGCTAGCAGAATATAGATTCTCATGTTCAAAGAAAGACATCAATGTGTGATTGGTAGACGTTGCAATCATTTTTTTTTCTTGAGTAAATCAAGAAAGAAAAGTAGAATGGATTGGAAGAAGGGGTGATTCTGTATTACATTGCAAAGAAATTTGAATTAGTAAAAAGAATATTTTTGCAGAGAGTAAATGAAGCCATGGGGTAGTTTTGGACCAGATATGAGCACTGTTCTACAAGTCAATAGACAGTCTGCTTATAAATGTAGAATAGCCCGGGGGGGGGGGGGTAAAGAGACGAAGGGCAGAAGGATGTCCATTATAACCCATATTATTTTGGGAAACCATTTTGTACTGCTAAAACAACTAGTGATGATTTTGGAGACACAGAAAGCATGAAGGGAAGGGAAGTTGTATTTATGTCTGCTTGCAGATAACTCCATGCTTATTGCAAAAAACTGAAAGAAATATGGAGCGGTAATGAAACATGCCACATACTCCAAAAGACTATCAGGGCTGGTATACAACACAGAATGTAGTTACAAATTGCTGGAATGGGAAGGACACGGGCCAGCAATAAAAACATCACATAAGCCTTCGGCAAAATGTCTTGGCCTACATGTATGAGATATGGAGAACATTAAAATCACTTGAAGGAATACATTTATAAGCAGTACACATGGCTTAGGGATATGAAGGGTAAAGCAAACTCTCAATGGGATGGGTTGTTATAAGGATGATGATCAGCCCAAAGGCCAGGTGCGTTCTAAGGCATTTGTTCTAATAATGAAGAATGAAAACATGCCAGACAATAGAGAAGCCAGGCATAAAAGGAAATTACATGTTTCAAAGGCATAGAGGTCAAAATGTGGAGCAGAAAAGAATGTGAAGAAGGAGCCTGCTTAAATCAGAAAAGATGGCTATGAAGAGGAGTTTGGAATACAGGACTGGTCCTGCAAGAGCAAGAGAATAGGAGAATAACAATGGAAAGATGAAAAAAAGTAGAAGCAATGATGCAATGGCTCCGAAAATCTGCAATGGAGGATATCCTGACAAAAACAATAAAGAACACTGAAGAGGATGCAATAGACCTGAAAAAGAACACTCTAGAAATGGGGAGGTTAAAGGAGAAAAGGTGGGAATTAATTTATAAGTATATAGGTGGAGAGGAAGAAAGGAAATAGACAGAAACAGACACAAACAGATTGCAAAGTAAAAACATAATAAACAGAAGACTTTGGCATCTGTGGAGGAGAACTGGGAATAAATGATACAGGTAACCAGATCATTAAAACATTGCAGCAGTTCCATCTATCCAGTATCCATCCATCCATCCATCCATCCATCCATCCATCCATCCATCCATCCATCCACAACTCCTTTTTCACATTTTTTGCACATGGGGTCAAGGCGTCTGGTGACAGTCATCTAGAGTCAAGGTGTTCACTGCTGGGCAGCTAGCCCTGCCATTGCAGTTCTTCCACACCACACAAACTTGTACACACACACACACACACACATATGGATGATTTAGAGTGTCCAAGCCACCTATTGCATGGCTTTGGAATGGGGGAGGAAACCACAGGACCTGGAGGAAACCCATGTGAAAAAAGGGAGGACATGCAGACTCTGCACAGAAGGCACTTTATCTGAGAAATAAATTGTGGAACCTTTTGTTATGAGGCAACAATGATCTGCCCTGCACCACTGTACTGCCCCCTTTTGTGGATAGCAAAAGAAACAAATTCACAGATGGTATTTTACACTATGAAAATAAAAACAAGAAAAGGCACAAGATGTTAGTTGTTGAAGTTGCAAGAGCATGGTTAATCCACATGCTGTGGGAATATAGGAGGACCCATAAAATCTTGATGAAGAGGTAAAAAAGTGGGCAGAAATACAAGGAGGAAAATAAGCAGATGTGAGCTGCATCTTCAAGGGTGGTTAAGCTCCAAATACTTATGGACTGGAAATTCAGAAGACAGATATTAATATGACAAGTGGTACAAGCAGTCACAGAATTAAGGCAAATGAGATCATTCAAAAAGAAGAAGATAAACATTACATCTACCCATCCATCCATTTTTAGGCCGGTTGTCCCACTGATATTCATTACAGCTTCAAGCTGAATAGGGCATGCCACAAACCATATACATTGGTGTCTAGACGTTTCTCTGTTTGGTCACTGGCAATATCTTTGAAGATGAAAAGTGCTAGGGGATTATAAGAGAGTTCAAGACTGGGACAGTTAATAGGTGGTAAGGATGGAGGAATAGCTCAGAATAACTGCGGGCAGAGTTATTTCACATTGTTACACTGCTGGACTTTTAAAATATCAATTTGAAATGTCTATGTAGGCCATCAGTTTGTCCCTGTATGGTCTTATCAGCACAGGGCAGGTTAAGATCCCACTCAGTGCACATCTTTTGTGCTGAGGAAGGGGAAGTGGAGAGTGTAGCCATGCCATGTTTAAATTCTTTTAGAGTGAAAAGGTCTAAATCATTCATCCCTACAACAAGGTCAGAATCATTCCTAATACCCTTTAACCCTTCATATGTTAATGAAATCCCTAGTTTTTTTCCCTCAAAGACAGGACATGTTTACTGTTTCTTTAATCTAACTTTGTGAATGCAATATCTTTGCATCTGGACACCGAACCACATATTACACTTCTGTTTTGCAGCTAGTACAGGGTGCTTTGTCAACTGCTAGGGCCTCTAGAATCTGTCAAGGCAATTGCCAGCTGTGGTTGCCTTGGAAGGAGTTGGAAGAGGAACTTGCTGATATGATAATTTACTGGTACAGTTGTCTATATTCAGCTCTGGATTATGCAAAGGATTTAAGAGTGGAGATTCCAGAATGTCAGTATATATTTTAGAAAATTTATGAGTGCTTATTCTTATCTAGATATACCTGTAACTTTGCATTGTACTTAGCAATCATGCATGTAAAATGAAAATTAGAAATGAGCAATATAAGTTTGATAAGCATATGGCACTGCTTCACTAAATGTCTTTAACAACATTAGGGAATATTAAGCTATATACACCTCTGGTCCTGTTGGTTAATATAGTGGTATTCATACATAAATACTAGGCTTCTAATCTGGGTAAACTACCTCATCAGACAAATAAGTAGAAATCAAAAACCATCCTAATTTCTAGCACTTCTGCTAACTGGATATGGAAAATATATAGTTTTGAGTGTGGGAGTGTTGACATGAAATGGAGGGTAACTGATGATCAGTTAGTTTAAGAAAAACCTTCACAGTATGATCTTGTGTTCTGTAAAAGCAGGAATGAGTTAGTAGTGGAAGGGTCTTTTGCAGTTAAAGTAATATAAGGAACAGACAAAAGAACAGTCACTAGCCTTAATAATGCAAGTGAGACGTGACAGGTATGTAGAGAAAATAAAATCTTCTCACATAGTTTCTTCTGCTGAAACTTCTAAGATGGCTGTACACTCATCAACAGGTTGATTAGAGCTGTCCAAGTATGAAAACTGAAACTTGGAATGTAGCCAGTGAAACCCAGTTATTTGGGTAAAATTAAATTACTGGTTAGTCACTATACTGCCTGGATGTCAGCATCTAAGAAACGCAGAGAATGTAATAGAAAATCAACTAGAAAAATAAAAGAATAGAAAAAAACTTTTGCTGTGGAAGAGCTTTGGAACTCTGCAAAAAAGTTCAGGATTCAGCTTCACCACATGAGATGACTTCTAGTAATTTAGACCTAAATGTTTATCAATTGTTTCATCATTTTGTCATTTGACTGTGTTCATGTCTCCATTGTCTCACTTATTTTAAGCAAAATGATGAAACAAACAAAAGAAGCCTTAAGTTATTGATAGGTTGAGCTGATAAAACTACTGAGATCAGATCATAGGTTCATAGGTTCATACTAGGCTATCTGCCCTGGGGCATTTATAAGCCTAGCCCGATTGTGTTTCGCTTACGCCACCCCCTGATTTGAGTATACTGTGCCCTTTTTAAAGTTTAGTTTACTGTGCCTCTGTCTAATAGTGACACGGAAGTAATCCCCGGGACAAACCTACGATCCCCCATCCACTCATCAAGATTCTTCTTGAAGAGAGTCAGTGAGGTGCTCTGCCTAACATGAATTGGAATTCTATTCCAGAGCGAAGGGAGCCTCTGGGTTATGAATCTGTCCCTCCAGCATGTTCTGTTTATTTCTGTGCTGAGGTTCAAGTCCCTCGAGCGCGTGGCTCTAAGGGATTTAGATTTACTGAGGTGGAGCATGTCCATTAATTCTGGGTTGGACATAGCTTTATATGTCAGGCATAGATCGCCTCGAAGTAGGCGGTATGCAATTGAGTAGAGCTGGAGTTTTTTTAACTGAGCAGCATATGGCATCTGTTTGAGTCCCTTGATCCTCCTAGTGAGGTACTTTTGGGGTCTTTCTAATTGCTGCAGGTGTCGGGTAAGGTGCATCCCAAAGGGGGCATTGTATTCTATGATGGGCCTGATGAGGGATGAATAAAGGAACACAATTCCCTCTTTTGATCTAGATGTGAATCCTTTCATGATGAGGTGGGCTATGTAGAAGGTCTTTCTAACCACTTTGGCAATGTGGTTGTCAAAGGAGAGATTGCTATCAGCTTGGGTCCCCAGATCCCTAATTACTTTCTCTGTACTTAATGGGTTACCACCTATGTGGTAATTTGTGGGCACATTGTTTTTGCCAAAGGGTATAACTAAGCACTTTTTGGCATTTAACTTTAGACTATGGCTCTGGCACCAGTTATCAGTCTCTGCGAGACCTTTCTGAAGGATGTTTGTGTCAGCTGGAGAGTTGATTATGGCGCCCAGTTTGCAGTCATCTGCGAACTTGGTGAGCCATAGTCCACAAACGTTGGCCTGTACCTCAGAAAAGTAAATACTGAACAAAAGAGGTCCCAGGACAGAACCTTGTGGGATGCCACTTGTGACCGGTTTTGAGTCTGACATGGCTCCAGCAACTCTGACTCTGTGGGTTCTGTCTTTGAGCCAGTTTACGACCCATCTTGTGACATAGGGGTTTATATTTAGGCTGGATAGCTTATCTATGATGCCCGAGTGGGGTATTGTGTCAAATGCCTTTGCGAGGTCCAGATAGGCTGTGTGGACTACCTTCCTTTCATCTATGGCCTTGGTGACTGTTTCGAAGAAGTCAACCAGGTTCAAAAGGCAAGATCTGCCCTTGACAAAGCCAAATTGGGTAGGATCTAGTGTCTGTAGGTCCCCAATGTCTTTGTTTATGAGTTCCTTGATGATCCTCTCCATAGCCTTGCAGACTAGGCTAGTCAGGCTTATGGGTCGATAGTTTCCAGGGTCCGCAGAGGCGCCACCTTTGTGGAGTGGGACCACTGTTGCTGTACGCCATTCTTTGGGCACATATCTTGTAGTGAGGCTGAGATTGTACAGCAGTTTTACTTGAAGGATTAATTCTTCTTGGAGTTCATGTAGGACGCAACCCAGGACGACATCTGGTCCTATGGAAGCAGTGTTTTTTGCTTTGGAGAGGGCAGCCTTCAACTGAGCATCAGAGATGTTTGGCAGGCTGCCCTCAGCCGGGATAGATACTTGCTCTTTTGGGGGGGAGGGGGTGGAGAAGTTTTCACTGAACCTGTCTGCCAGGATGTCTGTGGGTTCAGTGTATTTTTTGTCGCTTAGAATCAACTCAGAACAAGTCTGGGAGTTGCATCCCAGGTTCCTAACAAAACTGAAAAAAGCCTTATGATTGTCTTAAGTGTCCTGTGCAATTTTTCTCTCGAAGCTGGCCTTGGAGGATTTTATGAGGGATCGTAATTTTTTGCTAGTACTGATCAGAGATGCCTTCCCTTTTAGGGATTTTGCTTTATCATGTAGTAGCTTCCTCCTTCTGTTGTACAGTTTATTTATGGCTGGGGTCCACCAGACTGGACGCCTGCCTTTAGATGATTGGGTCTTGATTTTGTTTGGGATAGCATGATCCATGCATTCCTGGAGATGTCCGTAGAATGTGTTTACATAGGATTCTGCAGTTTGGGCCTTAGTTTCCACTGGCCCTGGGGCCTTGAAGGATTCCACTTCGGTTTTGAGAAGTGTGAAGTTCGCTTTTGAGAAGTTTTTCACTCTGGTTTTCTGGGCTGGGGGTGGGGTCAGGATGTGGATATCCAGTGAAATTAATTTATGGTCTGATCTTACCAATGAGGGATATACTTCTGGTATGGAGCATAGAGTCCCCATGTTGGTAATGATCAGGTCTAGTATGTTTTCCCCTCTTGTGGGAGTGGTGACTAGTTGTTCCATAGCATTTGAGTTTATAAATTCCAGGAACCTTTGGGCTATGGTGCTGGGGCTTGAGTAATGCTCCCAGTCTATGTTTGGGTAGTTGAAGTCACCCAATATAATGGTGTTCGGAGAGGTCTTCATGTTCTCCAATGTTTTCAGGAAAGCCGAGTGGGATTCCTGACTTTGAGAGGGTGGTCTGTAGGATGCTGTAAACTGAAAAGCAGTCTTGCCCAGTGTCAGTTGCACATGGATGGTCTCCGATGCTTCATGCAATGCCACTAACCTGGAGGTGTGAATATCCTTGATAAATATGGAAACTCCCCCTCCTTTTGTGGTTCGATCTGGGTTTTGGGGCCGAAAAGCATGATATGAGGTATAACCTGATAGTGCTGGGGTGCTCTCTGGAGCCTTGAACCAGGTTTCTGTCACTGCACAGATATCGATGTTCTCCATACTGAGGAGAGCTTCGAGTGCATGCTTCTTGAGGTTAAGACTTCTGGCATTTAGCAGCATTACCCTTAGGTTCTTGTTCCTTGTGCTGTCTATGGAGGTGGGTTTGACTTTTGAGCCTTGCCTAAAAAAGGCACTATGGGGGTGGCAAGAGCCTTTGCCAATATCCAAAAGCCCAGGGGTGACAGGTGCAAGCCGTCCCTAGCGAAGCAACGTGGCTTGTCGAGCATGTCATCCCAGGCTGACAGACACTGGATCCCCTTTGAATGACACCAAAATTTTAGCCATTTGTTAAAATCGATCATTTTGTCTTTATACTGTGGCATCATTCTAGGTGAGGGTAAGATGCTGCTCAAGGTCAGGGTCATACCGGCCTGGGCTACATGATCAGAGAGCTCCTCTATGTCTCTTTTCATGTAGTCAAGGGAGGTACGTCTCAGGTCATTCATGCCAGCATGTACAATGACTAAGTCATATCTGTATTTGCTTTGGAGTGACCTGAGTGCTTGCGTTATGTGGCGGATCCTAGTGCCCGAAAGGCAGTTCAGGGATGTGACTGCTTGGCACACTGACTTTGTGTGCTATGTGTTGTATGTGTTTTGTTTTGGGGTAGCGTTTGCTTGGATGTCTGCTTTGGATGTCTCTGTTGCTTAGGTAGATTTTTATTTAGAGCCTCCAAGTATGTTTTTGTGTTTTTATGTGTTTGGTTTGCTGTTGTGGTGGGACTATGTGATACTGGAATTGTATTGTGTGAGGTTACCTTCTCCTCCTGACTGGTTACACCAGTTTTGAGATGAGAGAGCTCAGCCTCCAGTTTGGCTATATGGTTGCATCTCTCACATATATTTGAACCTGTTTGGAGGAGGAGAGGGTTGTCCGTGTACATGAGACAGTTGTAACATTGCCTCAAAATTCCCAGATTCACCAGCTGGACTGGAGAGGAAACCATTGACTGACCTTTGGACATGCTAGAGTAATATAGGGAACTGAATTAAAACTGACCAATAGGGGACAAGGTAATCGTAGAGAGTATAAGAGTAAGTAGTGCTTATGGTTTATTACTGCTAACTTGTAAAATTACTTATTTGGACCAGTGAGGGGCCTTAGAATGAGAATATGGTGTTTAATTTGAGAGATTGAGCAGTTCTAAGGGAAAAAGTGAAGAGCAGACTTTGTGGAGCCATGAATAGTTTAAACCCAATTAGGCGGCACTGCCCGATGTTGCGCTATACGCAAAAACACGCAAATGGCACAGAAGAGGGTTTTAAGAGAGGGAGATCAAGGAGTTAGGAATTGACCCAAAATGGCCAATAAAACTACAGTTTCAAGGCAGTAACCACTCCCACGGGGGCAGGCAGGCTGCTCAATGTTTATCACTGCCACTGATGAACACAGAGACTTCCCTTTAGTCCAAGCAAACAATGGCCTCCAAGAAACTTACAAACAGTTCAGAACACCAAATCTGTAACTGAACTTTTTTAAATCTCAGAAAAGTGGGAAAAAAGCAAGATTTTTTGTTTTTTGTTTTTTTTAAGGAAAGCAGAGGTTCACAAGTATCAACAAGTTAGAACAGTGCAGTAAATGACCCCACACTTGAGTGCTAGGCCAGAGACAGATAAAATGCAAGTTTTAAGAAAAAAACGATTTTAAAAATAAGTGCAGGCAGGAAATTCAATAATCAGCTCTAGGTTGTATTCTAAATACAGTTACCAACACAGAAATCAAGTTTAACAAGCCAGAAAATGCTCGAAAGTAGGCAGCAATGCAGAAAAACTTAACAAATAATCTGAAACAAAATACTTAAAATCACAAAAGTGGCTCCTTTCTTATCTCAGCATTTCTCCTCTTGGTGGGTGCTTCACCAATAGCCAACAAGTCCAAAAAGATGCCAAAACCACGAGGCAATCAGGTTTTAAGAGAGGGAGATCAAGGACTTAGGAACTGACCCAAAATGGCCAATAAAACTACTAGATGTAAAAATGAGGGAAAGTCTGGTTGAATATGAGGCTTCTCAAGAAGAAATGTTTCAATATATGGTATTGCTAGAAGACAGAGAACACAGAGAAAACATTAGATCTTTTGCTGTACGATAGAAACTGTAAGTAACAGACCGCATTAATTTTATGAAGTACAGATAAGCAACAGGACTCGTATTTTGCAACAGGATTTGTTAATAGAAAGTGCACAACATGTTTATGCACAAAATTTGGCAATAAAAAAAATCCAAGACCTATAGTAGTAAATATGCAGTCATATCAGCAGAAGGAACTGACCCAGACAAAACTGTAGCAAAAGGGCAAAATATTATCAATTGAGGACATTAGAGCATTTCTGGAAAATTATTATTCACTGTACACCAGGCTGAAGAGGAAGAAGTCTATCCTTGCTGTGAAGATTGGGTGAAGATAGATGAAGGCTGCCAGCCTAGCCAGATATAATTTTGGAGATAATTCTGTCATCTGTAAATGTTAATGTAAACCACAGGCTTTTTGTCTTAAATGGTAAAAATAGTGTTACATGTGGAACTGGAAAAAAATGTAACAACAGTGCACTCTACTGACCAAGTAAACCATATTGTGACCCTTTGATGTTAAAACACATCTCCAGCTGGTCTAGATGAAGGAATTCTTGCTATTGTTTTAAGGCCAGAGTTAATGGCCAGAATTTGCATGCATAAATGTTCTTAATGGCTTTGCTTCCTGACCTGGTGTGAGCTTACTAAAGAATGTAGCCTGTTAGCCTGGGAACTCCAGAAAGTGTGAACAATGATGTAATGTGAATCAGGACTGTAATATCAATTTAAACAGAGAGAATCAGAGATCATTATGCATTTTTGTCTTGACTATCCAAATCATCAGCACTGTCTTGCTCTAAGTTTATCTTAGACTTGTGTTTTCTCTTAGAAATAGCTAGAAACTAGGAAGTTTAGACTAAGTGTTTTTCTGTGATCTCTGAACTCTGGACTAGCACTGTGTAGTAAAAAGCATTGTCTTGTGTTTTTATTTATTATTAAATATTTTTAAACCTTTCAACTGTGGCTGTTTTATGTAGAGTTAATTTAAACTCTAGAGTACATTGCATGTATATAGTGATACTGTAACAAGTCACTCTAATAAGCCTTGTCTGTTCAGTCACACCAATTGGATAATAATATTGCATAGTAATAATTGCACACCTTTTTAAGGGCCTTTGAGTAGCTGATAAATATTAGCTGGATGGTGGCAGTGATTTCTACCATATAGTCTGGGTAAAAGAGGCACAGCTGGAGAACCTATGCCAGCCTTCCCAAGGTGTGCCTGTGTGGTTGTATAAAACTCTTATCTCAAATTGTGTGTGTGTGTCAGCTACCTGGGCAGGGACACGAAGCACTGGCTGGACAGAGAGGGTAATGGAGGTTTTAGCTTGCCCAGCTGGCTGAGATCTGGACTCTACAGCTGTGCCAGTGGGGAGTCTTATTGGGGACCTGGAGAGCAAGGGAGCCACCAGCCCTGGACTGACTGTGATCTCTGTGTGCTCATAAGGGAAATTGCACTTTACTATGTGTATTTGTTATCCTTCCCTCCTATATGAGATGCCCCTCACTGGTGTTAGTGGTGAGGACTTGAGGCTCCTTGATTGCTGGGCCAGGGCACGGCGTCACACTTGCACTCACAGGATATTGAGAGGTAGGGGTGAGATTCAAGTTGCTTTATCCAGCTGTCTTCAGATTTATTTGAGAAGAAAAAATAATTCTTGGTTACAGAGCATGTGAAGGAGAAAAAAAATCTATCAGAATGTGAGTCAGCAAGTTGAAAGTGATTCTGCTTCTTACTCCGCTGACATCTGCCCAGAGGCAGAACTTGCCAATAAATCTTTACTGTACTGTTTTAAAAGAAAATGATTGAGTGAAATAAGACAAAGCCTAGGAGACAATCAAAAAACAAGGAGTATATTGGAATTGAACCACAGACCAGTGCTGAGTGGTCAAGAAGAGGAAATAAAGAACAGCAAGAATATGAAAATAGGAAACAAGCATGCAGAAACTGTAAAGGGTTATAGAGTTGAAGTTTAGATGCAGAAGTTTGCTTCTGCAAGAAATGGAAAGAAAAGAAGAAAAAAAACTACGACTGAAAGTTTGTGGATTATTTTAAATTGGTTGTGGACTACAAAGTCTAATTTTCCTCTACTTCTTTAATGTTCAGAAGAGTAAAGAAGGAAGTGAATATGAAACTGTAAGTAAAAAAGTTTCAAATTTTTCTTTGTGTATGTGAAAAAGTTGCATGAAAAAAGTACTTTTTCTTCTCTTACTAATATGTGTACAACACATTTCTTGACTTTGACTGCAGATTATATTGTAAAGTAGTTATTTACAGAATGCACAGGTGCTTTAAATGTGAAGCAGAAGCCTTATCAGTGACTGTTTTGCTAATGGCAGAGATAAAGTAGGAATGTGCCTTTTTCTCTCATTTGCTAGCATAGCTCTGCCACTGTCTGCAGATATGAACTGTGAGGTCTGTATAAAGAAATGCTAACATTAGCACTTAAATAAGTGACAGGTAACTCAGTAAAATGAATAAAGTATATGATATTGAAGAGAATCTAGTCAGATGTATTACTGCTAGTAATAACAACCTCAGTATGAATCATAGCAATGCAAAATCATTTTATTTTATGATAACCAGGGCATGTTTTCTTAAGGCTATAATTCAGTTAATTGAAAGTATGCAAGTTGTTTTTCACATCTATGAGGGAAGTTGAGAAGGGACAAGAAAGGATTTTGTGAGTGCAGTGGAACACAGGCTCTAACATGCATTGTCAGTAAAAAGGGTTGGGGTTAAAAATGAAAAAAAAAACAATATACACACACACACACACACACACACATACATATATATATATATATATATATATATATATATATATATATATATATATATATATATATATTATATTGAAATTAAAAGTAAGGGAAACTGTGACATGGGTCTAACAGTCAATGGAAACATATCTTCAAAAAGTGTCACATAGAAAATGTGGAAGAAATAATATCTTATCAGAATGACTGCCTTATCTGTCATATCATGGAATGTGAAAAACCTTATAGGTACAGGCATGAAGCAATGAGTTCAGTATCATATTAAGAAGTATCAGATACAAATAGCAATATTACAGAAAACACATTTAGATAGAAATGAGCATGTGAATTTTACAAAGAAAGGATTCCAAAATGGTTATTTTTACAGAGTGCCTGAGACAAAGGAAAAGATGGGTAATACAGATTGCAAGAGGGACTTCAATAGTGATAGAGAAGGAGAAGAAAGACAACAAGGGTAGATATGTGGCAATGAGGGATTATTGACAAGGAATGAGGATTACAGTGATATGTATTTATAGTCCACCTAAAATACTATTAAGGAGCTTAAAAGAATTCTTGGAGAGGTAATTAGCTTCCAGAAGTGAAACTGGAATTTGATATGCAATAGTGAAGCAGTATTAGGGTACCTAGCAGGAAACAAATGAGGGTAGATTCCTGATTAAATATATGAGGATATTTTGAATGGAAGATGTGTAATTACTAGAAGGAATCATGACAGAATTTACATTTTAATTTCCAAGATACATTAAATGAGCTACATTGGACAGAAATTATATTTCACAACAGCTTGAGTATTTAATTGACAGTTTTGAAACATACCCAGTAACTATTTCAGAACATTTGCCAATAATGACAAAGATAAAGATGTAGGGTAATCAAGTAAAAATGAGACAATGATTTGAAATGTTAAAATATGGTAGAAATGAGAGAGAGAAAGAGATATGGGAAATAATTAATACAAATTATTTAGAGGGATTAACAAAATTTAATGCATTTCAGATGAAGGGGAATTTTACAGAACAAAGTGAGCAATTATTGAATGCGAAAGAAATAATAAGGTGGTCCTTGGATAATATGCATGTGTATAGAAAGTTCTCTGTTACGCAAGCATTTTTTATAACAGACCCAGACCACAAAAAAAAATATTAGCTCAATTACTTAGACAACAGAAAACAGAAAGGGGATATTGCCAAGCTAAGGGAGCCTATGACTAGAAAAATAACCAGACACCCTATAAAGGTATTAGAGATATTTCAGAAACTCTGTGAACATTTGTATAAAGCAGATGGACTTGGAAACCAAGAAAAGGCACAAATGGAAACAATTGTATTAGATAACTGTAGTTTATGTTCTTATCTGGTGGTGGTTATTTATGTTATTTGTTTTCTAGGTTGTGACCGCATCCTCATTTTAGGATGTTTTTTGTGTTTTAGGCAGCAATGAGAGCATCAGTGAAACCTCGTGGAGGTTTTTTGTTTTTTGTCCCTGATAATTGCGCTATAATTTTGCATGGTTTCAGGAATGTGTTAACATTAATTATTACTCAACATGAGTGCGCTATAGGCACCATTGTGCACACATTACATTATTGTAATTCACCTGGGATGATGATCTAGGTTCAGTACCTAAGAGGAAGTTGTTGGTGCAGATAGTGTGCAATTGGGTGGGTTTACAGCAATGGTATCATTAGACTTAAGTGGTTTGGTTAGAGATCAACCCTAGATTAGTGTGGAGAGAGGCTTTTAGCTTTGAAGTGAGTATGTTGAACAGATATTTTGCCACTCATAAGGTGTTAAGAGCAACTGCTAGATTCCATTTGTTTGTGTTAGACTATAGGGGATTTGATGATAGGGACTGTATTCTAGCTGGTATAGGTCTAATAATGACCACTTGACTGATTTGGGTTGAAATTCGTTTAATGTACATTTGTCTTTTTTTTTGAAAGAGCTGGTACAAATAGTGTAGTTTTTAGAAAGGAGGAACAGCCTGCCTCCAGGGCAGGCTGGTGGTTAGAGTAACGGATTGATTTGTTTTAGTATCCCTTCTTCTGTCCCCTCGTTACTCCTTTAGTTTGGTTGTTGGAATGAATATTGGTACACTGTTCCAAGGGTTGGTGTGGTCAGGTTATAGTAAGTTGTATGTTCTAATGCTGCTTATAACATCTAGTGTTGGCTGGTAAGCATTCCCTATGTTGCTGTAATAACTGTTTCATAATTCTACATTTTATTTATTTATTTATTGACATTTTATTACTGGGAAAGTCTAACTGGGTCAAAGACCATTTTCAGTGGGGAAGAAGGATCCAGATTATTACAAAACATTTTAAGAACAATAATGTTACAGTTTTCAAAAAAAATAAAGCAAGACAGCTGCAGTTTAAACAATTATAACAAATTAGACATAATATAAAAACATTGGTTAAGAATCAGTACAAGTTATATGACAATCATTTAATATTTAGAGAAATTTAGACAGTTTGTAGAGAAATTAAAGGTAAGTTAGTCTAATATGAACAGGAATTGCAATATGAAGTAAGGGAAAAACAGGCTTATGGTATATGTACAGATCAAGTCAGGGAAGTGAATTTGATAGAAGTAAGGAAGTAAGTGAAGAAGGGAGAGTAGGGAGGTATAAGGAAAGAAAAGGTACTTGCTTACTTTTAGGGATAAACTTTATCTGGTTTTGAGCAAAAAAAAGAGGCCAATTTTATTTTATTACTGTTTACTGTTAGTATTACTATATGACTGGGTGTTTGCAAGTTGCAATTTCAATAAACTGGTTGAAATGGCTTATTTGATGAAATCATTTTGTATCAAGCAGGGAATAAGGACAAACAGCATTTGCCAGGCAGCTGTATTGGTCCATATGCATCTGCCTATTTTTGTGTTAGGTAGACAGACTGTGTTAGAGTGTGAATGTTAATAAGTGTACTGGGAGGGAGAGGAAGTAGGAAGTGAGTCAGGGGGATTGAGTTAGGATGTGAGGTCAGTGAGAGGGGAAAGAGGGAGGAGGTTACTTATATGCAGAAGAGGGAATGGTCTAGCCTGCTTGGGGTGGGTGTACAGTACATCCTCGCACTTCCCATCCTTCATTTATTTCTGGATGTTATGGTAAGTTGTAGTTTGGGGTATATGGATGTGGAAGTAAGAGGGGTTAATTTGATTTGAGAAACCCCTCTGCTGTTCCCCATTTTCTCCCTGTATTTAATTTATTACTTAAGTTGAAGTGAGCAGCGGTATACAGCTATAAGGGCTGGTGTGGTGAAGTTACACTGAGCAGTATGTTCTAACACTGCTTGTTGTATATGTTGTTGGATGGTGAGCATTCGCTATACTACTGCAACAACTGTTTCATAATTATCCCTTTTATTATGATTTATTGGTTGTTTGCATTCTGCAATTTGCAATTTAAATAAACTGGTTGTACTGGCTTTATTTGGTGTGATCATTTTGTGTCAAGGCGGGGAAGAATATAGACAAAATGTTGTACAGCTGACATTGTTTTTCATTATAACATGTATGTATATATATATATATATATATATATATATATATATATATATACTTATCTGATGACTACATACTATAAATCTTTATATGGCCTTATAAGAAAGGTGCTACTTTTAAGAATCACTATCAGGTATGAGGGTAACAGTCATTTGGTGATTATAGGGCTGTTATCTGGTGTGGCTTTCTTTTGAAAGTCCAGTGAAAAACTGTGTTTTATCTATTACTGCAAATAATATTGCATCTACCAGCTAGACTTAATTTTATAGTACTGTTGGGTTATTGCAGGACAGAAGGTGAGAAATACAGATCAAAGAATATTAAACCTTTAATGCCAGTTTTGCAAACTTGGAATTGTTTAAAATTTATTGGTCTGCAATGTTCCCACAAAGATTGCTGACATTATCATTTTTTTTCTTTTGATATATTTCTTACTTAGTTTGGTGAAAAATTATTTTTTTCAGCATCTTTTGTCAAGCTTTCAAAAAGTTACTTAAATGAACTGAATAGAGTGAAGCATTTTTTTTCAATTTCATGTGTAACATACCACCTGAATATAATGGTTATGATGTTTCAGCATATTATTGCTTTGCTTAATTTTTTTATTTCTGACATAATCAGGTAATATAAATTCACCCATCTATAAATTAGCCCTTCTTAATAGTTATTAGACATCGTTCATCATTAATAGAAAACATATGGGTGATAGAATAAGCTATGTTTTTGCCATCAAGAAGACAGAATAAATAGGCTACAGCATTTATAATCAGTTACTCGGAAGTGTGTACATATTTTTATTTTTCTTTGTTTTTATTAATCCATTGTTATACACATTGTTAAACTATGTGTATGTATCATGTAGCTCTTTCCAGAACATATGCAAACTAGTGACCCAAATAAACGCCCTTTACTGCTGCTGCTTTTAGAGGTTCAGCCTTTGTCTTCACTTCACTCTCATCTGATCAAATTTCCTAATATTCCACATTCCCCATCCATTCCCACTGCTTATTTTTACCCATCCCTTCTAATTTCCATTCCCTTCCCTCTCCCTGTCTCTTCCTCCATTCCCATGTCACAAGGACATTGGTTCCTGGTATACTTCCTTACTTATCCAGCTAGGCACATTTTAGTCATCAAAATCAAAAGTGACCAGCATCTGTTCTGTCCACTTACCACTTTCTGTAAAATATCTTTACTTTAAATGTCACTGCTAGTCAATCATAATGCCTGCTCTATTCTGCTATATCAGATAGCACTGATGATGTCATTGAAGTTGAAATGAATAGTACACACCTTTGCTAATTGGATAAACACAGAGGGAAGTCCCAGAGAATTATATGGATTATTTTAATTTCACAATAAGTAAACATCATCATTGTGATTCCTCTGAATCTGGTCACTAAGCAATTCTTTCTGGTAATGGAGTTTACTTTAATTCACAGCATTTCTAATGGATTTTTATGAGTACAAATCTGAGATAGAGATATCTGACTTGGCATTAAAAATAAATGTCTTCACTAGTAAGACGTTACTTGCCTGTATGTTTGACAAAAGGCTGCTGTGTATTTCTAAAGGTTAGAAAATACTGTACTGATGTTCACTAAAGTTACACTGGTTCTTATCATGAGCTAATTAAAATAACACTGGCATCACATGGCTCCTCATTAATAGTTGCTTGACTTTCATTTCTGCAAATGCCTTCTGGTTTCATCATCATCACACAGAATAGCTTAGTAGATTTTAGTTTATATATGAAAAACCTGCATCCTATGTACCTGTCACTTTTCCTTGGTTTCACAGAATGTCTCTGATTTTGCCTCATACAAAATTTGTGGTTTCCTAGAAAATAATTAATGATCACAGTCACTAAATAATGACATATATTTGATTTTTAGACTTTGCGTCCTACAGAAAAAGCATGTAAATGCAACTTTAAAACGTGTTATTCTAATGGCTTTGCAAATATGTAACAGCAATATTTAAAATCCATCCCAGGTTTTTAGCCTTTGCCACTTCTGTTACATTTGGTTTTACTCTTGCGCTAAGATATTGAGTGCCATGCATCCCACTGATACAAGTTTGATTCTCACAAACATGGTCAAGCATGTCGTTTGAGTCTGGACATGCTATTTAAATAGACTTAAGTTCCCATTGTCCATCGTGTGACCAGTTGCAAACAATAAAAGTAATAATCTTTTCACCCCCTTATATTTCCATACACATACACATGTGCACACACACACACACACACACACACACACACACACACACACACACACACACACACACACACACACATGTCATTTTTTGAGAGCTGGACTAGCTGGCCCACATTGAAAGGCTGCCCTCTAAATTGTTGACACGCTCATTGCCTTCTTCAGATTGTCCTACATCTTTATCTGTCTTCATCACTTGGCATTTGTCTCTCTTCAAAGCTGGGGACAATAGTTTCTCGTGTGTCATTGTCACTTTAATGAATTCCTTGTCTAACCAACATAGGGTGTGTTTGTTGAAAAGATCAAGGTCTTCACCTCACAGATGCAAGGTATAGGGTATTATTCTGACCTCTGGGCATTCTTTGGTTATTGACTAGGCTTGCAGTTGTCAGTACTGATTGTTTAGTAGACCACCTCCAAATTAACACTTTTAAACTTACTTACGTCACTTCCTCTTTAACTGTCCTCCTCTAACTAATCCCACAACTACACCCTATAAATCTCACAATGCAACAGATGTACATTTCTATTCCATGTCTTATGCTAGTCTCATCCTTAACCTCCTATCACAGTAACCTCTCTCACCCTTACATACATTCTTCCATCTCATCCACCCCTACAACTTCCAGTACATCTCAATCCTTTAAAATCTTCCCATCTCTCTTCAATTTCTCCAATATCTGCCTTCAGAAATTTACCTTATTTCAGTACTACCCTCTTTCCTGCAAACCTAAATCAAAACTGTACTACCTCTACACTGTGTTAACTCCACTTAACCCCTACACTAGCAACATACTACTTTCTGAGGACATCCACCCCTGCCCTGGCCCCCTTGCCCCTCCCCCTAACCTCACAGCCCACAACTCTTCCTCTACTTCCCCATCTCCTCTTCACCCACTCCCTCCCCACCACCCCATCATCTTACATCTTTTCCCAAACACCTTATCTATTTTCTAAACATTCAGAGCCTTGTTAACAAAAGCACTGAGCTTCACATCTGGATAGCCCATTCCTCCCTTCACATTCTAATCTTATCTGAAACCTGGCTAAAACCCCATATCACAAGCACTGAAATATTGCCACCTGGCTATAATATTTATCACTCCAACAGATCTCCAAAAAGGGAGGGGGGTGGCATAGCCATCCTCTGCTCGGACAATCTTAATCTCTCACTTAACCACCATCTCTATTCCTGACTTCCACCCATCTGAACTAATTATCCTTAACTGCCACCTAAACTCACACAAGAAATTTGCCATTGCCTCCATATGTATCCCCCCTAGAGAATAATATTCCAACCCTTTAACATATCCTATCCTGGTTTTCCCATAATATACCATACGAAATGCTCATCCATGGAGATGTCAATATTGACTGGTTTAAACTAACAACTGACTTTCCACATATCATCATCAACTTACATGGATTCTACCAACTAATAACATCCCCCACCCACTTGCACAAAACCTCTTCTTCCAATCCTACTATCGACTAGATCCTCATAAACTCCCCTAACCTCTAACACAGCCGCTGTACCTTACCAGACACCTTAAGTGATCATCTTCCATCCTCCATCCAAAGATAATCTACTCAACTACCCAAAACACACTCCTACAGAGACTGCAGTAAATTCTCTAACGTTAATGCCATGCCAACTTATTTAACACCATACTATCTAGTATATAATGGTCCTTCCTCTGGCAGCTCCCTCTCAATGAAGCTGTGCTAAAATTTAACCACATTTTCCTAGATAGTCTCAGCTCCCTTGTCTCCTCCAGGATAATTAGAATTAAAACTAATTTATGCCCCTGGCTATCTAAGGAAACCCAATCTCTTATGCACAGAAGAACTAGTGCTTGAAAAGCCTGGGCTAAAATCAAAGCACCATCCTTGCTCCAAAACTACAAAGAACTCAGGAACCTTGTCAAAAAACAAATTAACAATGATAAAAAAATCCTACTGCAATTCTCCCCAAATACACTGTAAATCCAGCCCACGTAAATTCTGGACCACCCTTAACAAAATTCTCCAGCACGGTTGCCCTTCCACTCCCTCCTCTTTCCCAAATAACACTCCACTAGAAACTGCTACCCTTCTCAATAAACACTTCATTGATACTTTACAAAAACTTACACACACTAACCACAACACTAACACCCCTTCTACCCTTTCCAATCCACACAACAAAAACCTCTTCACTTTTCAACCTGTTACTACTGCTTATGTCAAATCACTTCTGCTTAAGCTCAAGCCCTGCTCTCCCTCCTATCTTCTTCAAATTAGCTGCTGAATCTATAGCCTTCCCTGTGTCCCTGCTAATCAATAGATCCATTCAAGAAACTACCTAAACTCCACAAGAAATTTGCCATTGCCTCCATATGTATCCCCCCTAGAGAATAATATTCCAACCCTTTAACATATCCTATCCTGGTTTTCCCATAATATACCATACTGACATTTGGTCCCTGACATTTGGAAATCTTTCTTCACCATTCCCATGCATAAAGGGGAAAATTCTACTGACCCATCTAACTACAGACCCATAACCATCATTTCCCCTCTCTCTAAAATACTTACAAATGCATTCATACTCAGCTGCTAAACTTTCTCCTTCAGGAAAACCTTCTCACACCCACTCAACTTGGTTTTCAGCCATACCATAGCACAATTACCACCCTGTTATCATTTAGTCATATTGTAACCAAGGCTAGGGATAACAACCAAATTGTATCCTGTCTTTTCCTTGACCTCTCCAAAGCCTTTGATACTGTATCTCAACCTATTCTTCTGTTTAATCTTGCTAACCTCAATATCTCTGCTCCCTGCCTTGGCTGGTTCACTAGTTACCTCTCCAATAGGCAACAATCTGTCAGATGGTTCTCTTCCTACTCCACCTCCCTTCCTGTCACATCTGGTGTACCCCAAGGTACCATCATGGGTCTCCTCCTGTTTAACATTTTTTACAAATAATCTTCACGCATCTTGCAAACAATCCTCCCTAATTCAAAATGCTGATTATTCTACTCTCATCTCCATTTCAAATACTATCTCAGAACATTACTGGAAAGGCTCACCCAGACTCTGCTACAGTTTGCTGTGAGGGAAAGGTTAGTTTGCTTTTTATTTGTTATATTTTGTATTATGTTATTGACTTTTTCTATTTTGTATACTATGATTTGTTTTCTTTACACTGTGTTTTACTTGCATTCTGCTTTTAACTGCATATTAAAACTTGAAAAGAGACCACACCTCTGTCTCTCGTGAGTCAGTTAGAAATGTTTTCCACCCTCCCACCTGGGTACTGTTGTGTTCTTAAACACCACCATCTTTCTAGTTGTCTGCCCCTTATGCTAATTTGCCCATATATCTCATTTCTTATCTGCTTTTACTGGCTGGTGTGAGTAAGTACAAAATTATCATTTTGTGAAATCACTCCCCTTCAACTATTTACATTTATTGGCCATCCTACAGTATTTCATATACCAGAATACAAAAGTGACTACCCCTTTCAATCTATCTTGCTGTTTTAAAAATAGTGACTCTCCACTAAAACTTAACTTTTTAGACAGATAAACTTAAGTTACCTACTTTCACATTTAACTCCTGTAGTGCACACTGCAGTGTTTAGGATAAAACATTTTTTTTCATCTTATCTTTAAACAACTATTGCAAGATCATCAGTTATTGTAGAGCCCACATCCTGCCTCTCAGTAGTCATCTTGGCATTAGTGCTTCTGTTTTCTCCTGGTGAGAGAAGGAATGCAGTTACATTATTTTCTGGAGACTGCTGATCATCAGAAATCTTAATAGCTGCTTTATAGGTGACAGCTTGGAATCTGTCCTTATATTCTGATCCTGGTGTAAGAGCAGAATGCATTGATTCCTGACTCTTTCTGGTTGAAGAGTGAGTGTCTGTGCTTAATGTACCTGACTGGTCTGGTTGCTCTTCGAGCCATCTACCAGAAAAATGCTACAATCCTGCAGACCCTTACATCATCTGGGATAAGACTGTGGATCACCAAACAGGCCGTGGCCTGCTTCTCTTCTTGGGATTGGTGCTAACATTTTGCTTCTGGTGAGAGAAGACGCAAAGGAGTATTGTATCCCAACAGAGTGAAGATGTGCTGAGACCAGCATTGGTAGTAGCCAGGCAGTAGCCTTTCATGTGACTCCCCTCTTTCCATCATTCTTGACATGTTAATTCTTTATTTTTCAGTAAATACTCCTAGATTTCTTTCTAACTTCAGAATATCTGCCTAAATACTTCATCCTTAAATTATCAGGGTCTACGTATTACTTTTCCCTCAGGTGTTTGGCAGTGCTCCGTTTAGACTTAGACACCTTGAGGGACACTTTTCCTGTAAAAGGAATATATATATATATATATATATATATATATATATATATATATATATATATATATATATAAGGAAACAGCTCCAGTACTTAGTAATAATGACCATCCCTCCTGGCATGTCTAAAGGTCAGCTCCCTGTGCTTTCTCCTATTAACCTTGTAAACTTGAGCATTCTGAGACAGTGTAGCAACTGCTTCATGTACACAGACAGCCCTCTACTCTTACCTTCCAACACTCAGACTTGTGAGAGATGCACTTTTATATCCAAATTGGAAGCCAGGCACTCTCAAGCCAAGACCGGAATAGCTGGTCAAGAGGAGAAGGTTAACACCTGCACCACACCACATGCAATACAAAGCCCTTCAGAACACTCACCATCACAGCTCTCACATAAAAACACAAACCACACACCCACCTTTGCGGAGGGTCTCAGTAGAAATATACCCAAACAGCAGAAACCTCCAAGGCAGAAACGCACTTGACCACCACAACACAGCACAAACCACAAGACACATAGCTCACCTAAACAGTGTGCCTTTCAACCTAAGCCCCTAAGGCAAAACAGCTTGCCCAATACACTAATCATAGGTGACTCGATAGTGAGGCACACTGATGTCTCACTCACTAGGTTGAATAAGGAGAAGGTAACAGTCATCTTTCTATCAGGTGCCAGAATCCGACACATAACACACACACTCAGGTCGCTCCACAACAAGTACAAGTATGACTCTGTCGCTGTCCATATGGATGTGAATGACCTGAGATGCACCTCCCTGGACTACTTGAAAAGAGACATGGAGGAGCTCTTGGGCTATGTGGCCAAGGCAGATATGACTCTAGGCCTGAGCAGCATCCTATTGTCGCACAGAATGATACTGCAGTGCAAGCAGAAAATTATTGACTTCAACAACTGGCTAAGTTTCTGGTGTCAATCTAAGGGGATCCAGTATCTGTCTGCTTCGGATGACATGATTGACAGACCTCAATGCTTTGCCAGAGATGGCCTGCATCTGTCACTCCTGGGTTTCCAGATACTGGCTAAGGCTCTTGTCATTCCTATAGTGCCTTTTTTAGTCAATGTTCCAAAGAACAAATTAACACTGTAACAGCTATAAATAAATGCAATCTCAGGGTCATGCTGCTCAACGCTAGAAGTCTAAATCTCAAGATGCACTTGCTCGAAGCACTCCTCAAAATGGAGAACATCAACATTTGTGCTGTAATGGAGATCTGGTTTAAAGCAGTAGAAAGCACCCCTGCACTACCAAGCTATAACTCATTCCACACCTTTCAGCCCCAGAACATGGAGCAAAGCTCCAAAGGTGGTGGTGTCCCCATATTCATAAAGGAAATACATACCTCCAGACTAGTAGCCCAGCATAACACATCTGAGATACTTCAGGTACAACTAACATTGGATAAGATAGCAATTCAGATCATAGCCTGCTATAGGTCCCCAACCATGTCCCAAGACTCTCACTCCACATTCCTAAGCACCCTGGAAACTATCAGGGTCCAACCTAACACTCATACTAAGTGACTTCAACTACCCCTCCATCAACTGGGAAAACTACTCATGCACCAATCCACTGGCCCAATGCTTCCATGAATTCATCATTTCCAATGCCCTGGACCAGCTCATTCTTATTCCCACTAGAGGAAGCAATATCCTTGACCTGGTTATTACTAACATGGGCAACCATTGCTCTACACCAATAGTCAATTCCTCTCTGGTTAGATCCGACCACAAACTAATCACCATGGAAATCCACATCTCAGCCACACCCCCCATAAAGGTAACCATCATGAAAAACTTCTCCAAAGCTGACTTTGGGCTCCTAAAAAAAAGGGTTGGCTAACTTCACGGCACCCAAGTCAATGGAAAATAGATGCATGAATCATACACCGATGCACTGTATGAACATGTACATAAATGAATGAAACTAGCCATACCCAACAGAACCAAGACGCTCTCCTCCAAAAAAAAAGAAGCCAATCTGGTGGTCCTCTGCCATTAATAAACTCTACAACAGAAGGAAGAAACTGTTGCAGAAAAAGGTGAAGTCCCAAGACTGGAAAACCTCCCTTATTAGCCTCAACAAAAAGTTGAGATCCCTCATCCAAACCTCTAAAGCCAGCTATGAAGTCAAAATTGTGCAGACACTAAAAACAACCACAAAGCCTACTATAGTTATATCAAGAATCTCCATGACAATACCCAGGTTTGCTCTGAGTTACTGCACAATGGTACCTCCTATGCTGAGCCAACAGATATTGCCAACATACTGGCCAACAGATTCACAGCCAACTTTACCCCCCCCCCCCAAAGGACCAATCACAATACCGGAGGAATGCTAGGCACCCAGCATTGCTGCAGCACAGGTTAAAGCTGCATTGTCCAAGGCCAAGAATACAGCTTCCATTAGACCTGACAATATCCCTGGATGTGCTCTACATGAACTACAAAGTGAACTAGCACCACATCTGTCTGCCCTGTTTAATCACAAATCACAGCCTCACCTCAGGCTTTGTCCCTACCAAATGGCGCACTGC
This sequence comes from Protopterus annectens, assembly GCF_019279795.1. Taxonomy (NCBI): domain Eukaryota; kingdom Metazoa; phylum Chordata; order Ceratodontiformes; family Protopteridae; genus Protopterus; species Protopterus annectens. The sequence continues at coordinate 1,561,245,889 of NC_056728.1, read as the reverse complement.
TACAGTCATCCCTTTCCATAAAGGGGGAGTGAATACAGACCCTGTGAATTATCACCCCATTATCCTGTTGAGTCTGATATGTAAGGCTATGGAGCGCATCATCATGGACCTAATTAACAAGGATATAGGGAATATCCAAACTCTAGATCCCATGCAGTTTGGTTTTGTGAAAGGTAGATCATGCCTGCTCAACCTGGTTGACTTCTTTGAGTCAGTCGCCAGAGCTGTGGATGAGAGCAATGCAGTTCATACAGCCTACCTCGATCTGGTCAAGGCTTTCGTTACCATTCCCCACTCAGGAATTATTGATAAACTCACCAAACTAGGCATCAACCCCTATATAACTAGGTGAGTTAAAAACTGGCTCACAGATAGAACCCACAATGTGAAAGTAGCGGACTCCAAGTCAGACTGCCAGCCAGTCACTAGTGGAGTCCCACATGGTTTGGCATCTACTTCTCAGATGTCCAGGCCAACATGCAGGGACTCTGACTGACCAAGTTTGCAGACGACTGCAAGCTGGGAGCCATTATTAACTCTGCAAGTGATGTAGACATCCTACAGAAAGACCTCACTGAGACCAATGACTGGTGTCAAAACCATGGCCTTAAGCTTAATGCCAAAAAATGCGCCGTCATCCCCTTTGGGAAAAACTCAGTTCCCACCAATTACCACATCGATGGGAGCCCACTGAACACTGAAGGTGTTATAAGAGATCTAGGAACACATGTTGACAGCAACCTCTCCTTTGACCACCACATTGCCACTGTGGTCAGAAAGTCCTTCTATGTGGTACATCTCATTACCAAGGGTTTTGCATCCAGGAGGAAAGAGGTCATCATCTCTCTCTACTCTTCCCTCATTAGGCCAGTCATCGAGTATAATGCCCCATTTGGCATGTACTTCACTAGACACATGCAACAGCTGGAAAGGCCACAAAAATACTTCACGAAGAGAATCCTAGGGCTTAAACACATATCCTACATGGACAGACTCAAAAAACTCCAGCTATTCTCTGTCTCATATTGTCTACTAAGAGGCAATCTCTGCTTGACTTACAAAGCAATGTCTGACCCAGCTCTGTTAGAAATGCTACATCTAAAGAAGTCCGGATCCCTCCACACCACATGCTCCAGAGACCTCAACCTCATTACCACAACCAACAGAACATGTTGGACAGACAGGTTCATAACCCAGAGACTGACAATGCTCTGGAATAGATTTCCCATACATGACAAGTAGAGCACCTCACTGGCCTTCTCCAAAAGAAATCTTGATGAGTGGATGGGAAATGGAAAGTGCACCCCGGGGATCACTCCAGTGGCTCTACATGATGGAGGCACAGAGCACTAATGTCGGGTGACACGATGCCATGGCACTTCTATGGGTTAGGCTTGTAAAGGCTCCAGTGCCATTAGCCTAGTACACATCTATGAACCTATGAAGTCTATGCTCAGACCAAAGATGCCTTTCTATCTAAATGGCTGTCTGATTATCAGCTTATCTTAAACCCCCCCCCCAAAAATGAACTCCTGCTTTTTCTCCCTCGTTCTCTCTCTTAACATAAATCAACCTTTAGTAGGCAACAGCAAACAAACAAAACCACTGCACCAGATAAAGCCCAGTCCTAATTCCAAAATAGAATATCAACAGAAACAGACAGGTAAAGGCCCAGCACAACACAAAAATAAAAACTTTTAATTAGATAAAAATAAAAGTAAATATAAGTGCTTTCAAGTAGTACACTCACACTTCATTAGACATAAAAAGCTTCATAAAACATCACTTTATATAAAACAGTACATCTAATTGCATTCTACAGCCAGTTAGTATGTAATTACTCTCAATTAAGGAAAACAAGCGTGTTAAAGTCATCCCCACATAATTGACATACTATTGGTTCGTGAAAGGTGCATCACTAAAACACTTTATTAATGAATACAACTTTATGTATTTCCTATATATTTAGTCAAATACATACAAGTCAAAAAATGTCCATCTAGGAAACTGATATATTTGCTCAATGCATTTATATTTAATAAAGCCCACTATTAATCACAGGATCAAAATGTGTTCAGTATACCTCATAAACATTCCTTCACTCAAATATATCAACCGTGATCATGCTGATATAACAAGAAGTTTAGAATAGATGCAAAAACTCATACACCAACATTAATCTGTGCAATTTGCTTCACCAAAGCATTATTACAAATCCAATGTTTATATAAACTAAATAAAGCAATGTAACATCATCATGTAAAAATATAACTTGACATTATTCAAACCACCATTATTCCAATGTATTTGTTATCCAATACTTATTAATTACAAATGGCAACACAATATAGTTGATTGAATTCCAACCTCCACATCCATGTAATATTAACCAGGACAGTGTGACCTTGCTCATCCTGACCCAGTGAGCAGCATCCATGCCTCCATCTCACTTCTTTTCCCAATTCATTGGAATGATGATCCAAAACCAGAGGGGGAACAGAAGAGGGCACCTCTGTCCCTCTACTCTTCCCTACCCTGTCAAACAAATGACCACAATCCCCACTATTCTGCTAAAAAGAGGGAGGGAGGGTGGGTAGCAAGTTCATGCCAAAATGTGATTCCTTACCCAGTTTCACTTGTAAAAGTCCCTTAAGCCCCTCCCTGACCATACCTCATTTCCTCCCAATCATACCTTCCTATTTAACCCTTACCTCCCCTCACTCTCTTTACTCCTACTAATATATCTAAATAACCCCAGTCTGAAGATCTCCCAGGACAAATTGGTTTGTTACCAAACCGTGTTTGTCCTGGTCCCCTTCAATAAATACACCACACTGAATGACATTTGATGACCTTTATTAAACTTCCATAAACATAACTTTGTTATCCAATATTTTTATTTATTTATTTATTGACATTTGTTAATCAGATTTGTCCAACTGGGCTTGTGGGCCATTTTCAGTGGAGACCTGAGGAGAAAAGCTCCAGTAGTTCATTTTAAACAAGTACAATTTTAAACAATATTGATATAATAGCAGTTATAGCAAAAAGATTCACATATGTTGGGTTACATGCATAAATTTAAAGTTGCATTAAAAAGAAGCTAAGTAACAATTTTTCATTGATATATTTCAATAGGTCAACAATAACATTTTTTTGTATAAAATTATGCAAATGCATAGTAGACTCATTGGAGAGAGAGGTGTAATGAGGTACTAAGATGGTCCTTTTGAGGGCATATAAAGGGAAGGAAGACTAGGTAGGGTCATGGCAAGGGCAGGTTCTGGAATTGAGAAAATAAGCTTTTAGTTCAATTTTAAAGTGTGAGGTGTGGGAGATTGAACGTAAGTCAAGGGGAAGTTTGTTCCAAGCATGGGCAAGGGAGTGTTTGTAGAGTAGTTTGCCTATTGACCTTTTTGGGTGGTAGATATCAAGTAATTGTTGGTTGGAAGTACAGAGGGTCTGGGATGGGATGTAGATGGAGACTAACGAAGATAGACATGGACAGAAGGAGGGTTTATAAAGAATAGAGTGTAGCATACGAAACTGATAAGATAGCAGAAATTGGGGAAGTTCAAGCCATTGAAGAGAGTTTAAAGAAATGCAGTGGTGTGAGTTGTATGGGGAGTTAGTAATGAATCTGGCTATTTTATGGTAAGATTGTTGGAGTTTGCTTAGAGTGGAGGCCTGGATATTGGTAAGAACTGGGGCAGCCTATAAGAGGGAGGGGAGGAGGTGTGCCTGGCCCAGGGTAAGTCTAGATTCATGGGTTAGGAATTTTTTGTTCCGATATAGCAGACCTAGTTTATGATTTGTTTTTTTTATACATTGGAGTAAGTGTAGGTTGAACTTTAGTTCATCATCGATAATGACCCCTAGGAGTTTTGTGTGGGTGTCAGGTTAGATAGTTGTATTGTTAGAAGATGTAATAAAAAATGAGGTTCTGTGATGAGAAAGAGAACGGGGAAGGAAAAGTAGGAGTTTGGTCTTTTTGGGATTTAGGATCAATAGGTTGTGAGAGAGCCATTGTTCAGTGGATAGTAGGGCCTGTTGGGTCAGGGAGTGTAGTTCAGGAATGTTATTTGAGATGGATATAAGTGTGGAGTCGTCAGCATACTGAATAAGGGAGGATTCTTTGCATGAGGTGTAAAGATCATTGGTGAAGATGTTAAACAAAAGGGGTCCCAAGATGGAGTCTTGGGGAACACCAGTGGAGATGGGAAGGAAAGGTGAGGAGGATGAGAGCCATTTGACAGATTGTTCCCTGCCAGATAGGTAACTATTAAACCAGGCAAGTGTGGAGGGGGATAGGTGGAGATTTGCAAGTTTGGATAGTAGTAGAGGATGAGAGACAGTATCGAAGGCTTTGGAGAGATCTAGGAAGAGACAGGAAATGAGTTTATTGTTGTCTAGGGCCTCTGCAATGATATGAGTGAAAGAGAGGAGGGCAGTGGTGGTGCTGTGGTGAGGACAAAATCCATGTTGGGTAGGGGTAAATAAGTGGTGTGTGAGGAGGTGATTGAGAAGCTGTGAGTGAATACATTTTTCTAATATCTTGGAGGGGGGGACAGAATGGCAATGGGTCAGTAGTTTGAGGGGTCAGTGGAGTTTCCACCTTTATGAAGAGGGATAGTGAAGAAAGATTTCCAAAGGGTGGGGACAGTTGATTCCAGAATAGATTGATTAATTAGTATAGATACAGGCTAGGCAATTGAGTCAGCAGCAAGTTTGAGGAATGTAGGAGACAGATTGTCAGGGAAGGAGAGCAAGGTTTTAGCTTGAATAGTAGAGATTTGATGTAAGTAATGGGAACTGGCTCAAAAGAAAACAAAGTTGTGTTAGTGGGACTTGGAGAGGTGGGTGTCGAAGTAGAGTTTGGCTTAGAGGTTACCAGATTTTGGATGGAAGAGATAAAGTGTTTATTCAGGAGGATAGCTATTTCCTGAGAGGAAGAGTTAGGGTATGGGGAAGGATTAGAGGGCTTTCCAGGACAGGTGACGTTGTTGAGAGTTGACCAAAATTTTCAAGGATTGGATTTGTTGTTAAGCTGAGCAGAGCTATAGTATAACTTTTTGTCATTAGTTGTATTTTTTTTTTGCACGGTTCCTCAGTTGCTTGCATTTTGACGAAAAGGTGGTTGTTTAGTTTTAGTCCAGGTTTTCCAAGCACCATCTCTTTGTTTCATAAGGGACCTAGTCTCTTTGGAGAGCCAGGGAGCATGATTTGATTTTACTCTGATCTTCCTAGAGGGAGCTAAGGAATTTAGAGTATTCATGAAGATGCTATTGAAAGTGCTTATAGCATCGTTTAGGGGGAGGTGTTTTAGGATGGACCAGTCTATGTTGTGGAGAATGGAGTTAAATTGGGATGAATTGAAAGTCGATAGTTTTCGACAGTCTTTGATAAGATGGGGTTTAGGAATATGGGAGTAGTGTCTTAAGATGGTGGTAGAGAGATGATCACTGAGGGAGTCAGGTAAGGTGGTGAGATTGTGGTATTGGTGAGGAGAATTCGTAAGGATCCAGTCTATGATGGAGCTGGAGGTGGAATTTTTATGGAAGTGAGTGGGAGATGTTATAATTTGTTGGAAGCCGTGTAGGTGGATACTGAGTTGGGGGGAGTCAGTTGTGAGTTTGGACCAATCAATGTTGACATCACCAGGGATAACTGTCTCATATGGTATGTTGTGGGAGAACCAGGATAGGATGTTTTCAAGAATGGGCAGATTGTTACCAGGAAGAAGGTAGATAGAGGCAATTGCAAGTTTCTTGTGGGGATTCAGATGGCAGTTAAGGATGATGATTTCAGCTGGGAGGAAGTCAGGAATTGGGGAAGGTTATGGTGAGAGGTTAAGGTTGTTTGAGTAGAGGATGGCCACGCCACCACCATTTTTTACAAGTCTGTCAGATCGGAAGATATTATAACCTGGTAGGAGTATTTCACTATTTGAGATTTGTGGCTTGAGCCAGGTTTATTAATTACAAATGACAACACAATATAGCTGACTGAATTCCAACCTCCACATCCATGTAATATTAAGGGTCAATATTAGATAATCGAACTTTCAAAAGTTCGACTGTCATATGGTCGACACCATATGATTAAACTTTTAAAAGTTTGAAAATCTAATTAAAAAAAACTACACAAATAACCTACCTGAACATTTTAAGCAGGGTGGTAAGTCTCACTGCACCCCCCACACCCCCGCTCTTTAAATATACCATCTCCGAGATCACACTACAGTGCAGAAAAGGGAAATCTTCCCATTATGCGCTGTATGGAGATCTCCGTTAAAACATTCGAACTTTCAAAAATTCGATCATATGGTGTCGATCATATGACAGTCAAACTTTTGAAAGTTCAATCATCTAATATAGACCCTAATATTAACCAGGACAGGGTGACCTTGCTCTTCCTGACCCAATAAGCAGCGTCCAGACCTCCAACTCACTTACTTATGAAGCAGCTTCCCACTACTCACTTCATTTACCATTTGAATTGTACATCCCACTTATTTACTTATGAAGCAGTGTCCCATTACTCAATTCCTTTATCACTTATTGAAATAACTTCTAACCAAATAAGTAGTGTCCTTACCCCTGCTTGCTTATTTATCTAGCCACGTTCAATACTCACTTCCTTTCCCAATTCATTGGAATGACCATCCAAAACTAGAGGGGGAACAGAAGAAAGCACTCCTGTCCCTCTTCTCCACCCACCAGCCCAAGAAGGCTGTCCCCTGTCTCTCCAATAAACTTTCAGCAACCTAGCCACCATAATTCATTAGGCCAACATCATTCATTGTGCCCTATCTCCACTAACTAAAATGGATCTGTAGCATCACCTTCTAAGGCCCTATCACATAACAAAATAGCCATTTACCCAAACAACTGAAAATAAACTACTGATCCCTTTCCTAAAGCCAGTGTAACAAACCGTAAATTCATAACCCAGTATAACCATTACAAATGAGCTAAAATAATCCATATCTCACAGCCAACAGAAGCCTCAAGGATTTAAAAGACATTACCAGCCAACTGTACAACCAAGCCTTAAGCCCCATGCCAATAAAACTACACAGATGTGACTGTCTACCTTCATGCCCCTTACATCCCCATTTTAGCACCCAAATGAATGTGCCAACTAAATGAAATCTCTTTAAAGTCAGTGCAGTAACAAGCCTATCATCAACTGTCCATTATAACATAACATGCATTAAGTTGCCATCATGGCAGCCTTATATAATAATCATCCAAGAGCCATCCACCCATCCCTAAAACTATGCAATACAGCGCAGCACCTAATCTCATTCTCACCTTTGCTGACAGTACCTCCTAAGGTCCCTCCTGGCTAAAACCCTAAGCATAACACAAAGTAAAACATGCCAACATCTGAAAACTCCAACAGCATGCCTTGCTTAAACTTCTACCACCGACGTAAACAGAGCACCCAGCTCCCAAAATATCCAACACCCTCATAACTACAATGTTTCCAAAACCATCCATACAACATTCCTTCAAGCATAATTGAAGTGCTTCTTGTAGTATTCCCATCTAAACCCTAACCTAGTATGAAACATTACCAACACCTACCAAGCCCTATAACCATATCAGCTTCCTATCACCAGATCATGATCCCTCTACCAATATACCAACCTGAATAAATAACACCAAGGTCCACCCAACTTTGACATGCTTAACTGTGTACTTACCATATTAACTGTAGACCCTGCATATGAAAGATAATTTCAATACCAAAATTTAAGGGAATCAACTAGTGATTTCTATACAATCTATCAACACTGTCTGGGCCCAGTTAACTCCTATTCCAATGATCCTAAGAACATTTCCATAAGCAAGCAATACAATAAAATCCCCATGCAATCACTCTAATCCAATAACAGTTTAAACAAAAAGTCATTTATGTAAAAATGTGACCTGGGCAACCCCTATAATTTGCTGCTTTGATCTGCAAATGTCTGTAATCATGACATTAGACTGCAAAGAAACCTAAAATGCTGAAAACTTTAAAATATCCCTACCCCTACTTTTCAAGTTCGCCTTGATGAACATCCCTCACCCGTGTCATAAAAAGTCATGTTCCTCCAAGTTCCTCGTCAAAAAAGTCTGGCACCTATTCCATTCTAGATATTAATATTAAAATTTAGCTCACATACCAGGGACCTAAACCAGTGGCCTCAGAGTACCCATGGTCCTATGATGAAAGGGCTTCACCCCACCCATGAAAATCCCAATCTCCCCTTTACAATCTCTCTCCTTGGGATACCATGTACTAACATGCCTCTCCTTAACTTGCCCCTACACTACCTCGATAAACTCCAACCCTGCTGTGCCATCAATAGCACAGACTTAGGATTATTTGCTAACCCACTGTATGCCACTCCCAGTATCAAACATTCCCACAAGCAGAAACCATTACCTTCCAAAACCATTTCTGACAAGGCACTGACCCCTGCTCGCTGTGTACTCCCCCATCTGTGATCTCATTGTGCACCACTCAAGAAAATGAGACCTCCATTGGAACAGCTTCCATAAGTTTTCGAGCTCCCTCACTTCCGATCACCAACCAATGTCAATTCAAATTCCATTCCTCCTCAGTCTGCAACAAAACAAAACAGAATAAGTGCCTTGACTTATACCATACAAGAACCGAAACAAAAACAATCCCCCAAACCCTATAACTAGAAACTTTGCAGCAACACCTTGGCACTATGACCCCCCCCCCTTAACTTCTACATTGAATTCTGAAAACTATGCAAAACTACAATAGAGACCCCCAATGTTTAAGAAGCGACTAGATAATGAGCTAAATTATGTCTCTTCTGTCACCTCAGGCCGCAATGTCCACTTACAGATAGCAGTAAAATACAAACCAAATGTCCTTCTCAATTTGACACAACACAAATAACAGAATTAATAAAAAATACAATTGTGTTCATTAACAGACAGCTACAAACCTCTGGTTGCAAAATCTCGGCAAAGCCAGAAGAATAAAAGATGAAGTGACAAAAGCTCCAAATAGGGACTGCATGAAAATCTTGCTCCCCCCAAACTGAGAAAGCCAGAATAACAGACGTGCACTTGAGTGACCCACCTGCATGACCTCAACCAGGGCCATGGCATGAACAGGACTTGTTAACAGAATCGATTTGTGTCCCAGAGACTCCCCTATCTGTGGAACATGTTCCCTCTCCACATCAGAGTACCTCATTATCCCTTTTCAAGCACAACCTAGTTAACTGGAAAAACATGAAAATACCCTCTGGGATTCCACCTGTGTCCCTGCTGGACAGGGGCTTTGTTTTAAACAGAGATGTCCCTGAACTCAGGGACAATTATGAAGTATCCTAAGAAGTAGGTCTGCTCCACATGGTAGCACCAATAGAGGTAAAGAAAGGAGTGATTGGTAGTGCATATATGTGCTATCATGGATTCAGTCTTGCAAATGCATTAGCCCCAAAGCAGGAACTTGAGTCCTGATTTCCTGCTAAATTTGAGACTGCCCATAACATACCATCAATGTTTCTCCTAAAAGATGACCCTTGATGTGGGCATCCCGAAATCAAGGCAAGATATCCCTGCATCACAAAAGAGGTACTGCCAGCTTTTCGGGTTTTTAAACAGCAGAGGTCCTCATATGGCATGGATAACCTCACCTAATTCAAGGAAAAGAATTCACAGTGTTGTACATGATTCCACGAGACCATAACTATCCTGAGCTGCTGATGTGCTTTCTGCTGCAATTTCCAACTGGTGATATTAGGAAGCAGGCATGTCCCTATTTAAACTGCCCAAGATACACTGTAACTGTACCTGCAATCTCATGGACCATGCACCCACCTTACCCTAGATGACAAAGCCAATATCCAGACACTCCCCCAACCACATGCTAGCACATGAGGCCTGTGAGATACCCAAATCAAATCTGAAAGGCTAGGCAACACTTTACAAAATATGTCCAGGACTGCTTACCTTGCTGTTCACCCCTCAACAAACCCATGTCACTAGCAGCCAAACCGAGATGCTCATGTCCACATACAGAGCTCTCAAACAATCAGTGACAAATTCCAACTGAATCAGGCACAAAGCCAAAGAAAATCAAGGGCAAATGTCAACAGAATCAATCAGGGACACAAATATTAGTACTATTAACTTGCAACATTGACAGAACAAGAGAAGGCGAATTAATTTACATCTTCTAAAGTTAAAGAAGTCTACAACACTTAAGTATCCTCACCATTTACTAAAGTTAATGCTCCACCTTTCTTCTAAACAGCACAGCTGGCCTTCAGAAGGTAACAACAGCCATCTACACTCCCCTACCCGACCTCCCACATCCATACTAGACTACAGCATCCCAAAGAAATGCCACGCCAAAGCACTGATTCCAGCACTCTTCTCTGTCCAACACACCGACAAGCACCCGTTCGCAAACCAAAATGTCATGTAAATACCACCATTGCCAACCGTTGGAGTTTATACAACCACCGGGATTACCTGGTCAACTACCACAGAACTTGTCCCAAGTTTCTAACCTCCATCCTCCAAGCCTTGTCAACGCCTTGCCGGCAGACCACCAGTCCACCAACAGGCCAAAACCCCCTAACCTCCTGTAAGGATGCACATTTTAAAAGCACCTATGTTTTTTTTTTCATTTCTACCAGAGTCACACTGCACATGCGCAGCACCGTTATTACAACCTGCTCAAAACCCACAAATGCAGCTTCAGTTTGAAAACCACACAGAAAATGGACACGGCAGACCACCCCACCACTGATTCCCAAACCCGCCTGCAAACGCCAGAAAACAAAGCTCCACACCAAAGAGAAGATCCAAACCAAGAAAACCAGAACCGAGTCAACTGTGCCCATTTTTTTTTTTGTGAACGTTTCAAGGAGGAGCTTGGAGTACCAAGAACCATCCCTAAGGCAGTACAACACCAGCTATTTCCTAGTCTTTTCAACACTCCGCCAAGCACCTCACTCTTCAACCACCACAACTCCGTCCATCAACTGTACCCACTACTTCCACTGCACACCAAACCACCCATAACAAGTCTCCTGTCCAAGGCAGCACAGACCAATTATATCGCCATATAAAGCCACTCAGTTTCAACACTTCCCAAAGACAGTGGTCAACAGTGGCACAAAGTGCGTGATGGGAACTGCCACCACCAAACAACCCATTAACAACCGGGCACACATGGATACAAAGTTATGTTTCTTTTTAGGTCAAGGCCAGGGTAGACCGATCCTGCTAGGCACGCATCCTCCTCTATTAAATTCCTAGCCAGCACTGCAAAGAAAAGTACTTCACCTGCCTATTCCCTCTCTTGATACAATACCAACCAGGAAAAGTCTGACATAATGGGGGGACAAAGGCCCAAATAGAGACAACTTTTAAATATTTCCCTTATAAACATAGGAAGTTCCAGAATAACAAAGTTTGTGTTAACATGCATTTCCTGCAGGACATGAAGCCTGAAACTTAAATGGATGTCATTATTTAGCGATTTCTTTCCTCAGATCATCGCAGTAATTTGCCAGAAATGCATGATGTTTTGAACAAAAGTGAAATTATGAGGTAACATCTGGACATTCTGCAAAAGTCCGCACATTCCCTTTCGGCTGACAACCAGCACTGCACTGCACATGAGCAGCTGCAGCTGTTACTCTACCCCAACTGGAGTCTGCGAAAACAAACACTGTCCACATCAGCTGAGTGAAATGCCTCAACCAGTAACTAGGTCTGAGAAAAAGCCAAAATGAGGGGTTACATAGTTTCTGGGTCTACAGAGCCCCCAACTCAGCCACTGAATCGACCAACACCAGAACCAAACCCTACAACAAAACCCTGGTTGACTCTCACACCCCAAAATGACAATCCTCACCCACCAACAGCAGCAAAAGCCCAACAGCGTCAAAGCCCAGAAGACCAGCAAAAAATCACCACCGATCATGCACAACAACCCATCTATCCCCTCTGCTGCATTCCACAAATATCCCCACAGGTCTACTCACTACAAGGAGGGAGATTCTTTTAATACAAATAAGCAATAAATATCCCTGAATCAGCAATACAGCAACAAAGATCCCGTAAAACTGCAAAGGGATCCCATGAAGCTGTAAAGCCACCCCACGTCAAGAGAGCTTGGTTTCTATTGTGCATTAGTCAGTGAAGTTAACAGCATCTTTGTTGGAGGTCGTTGAGGCGTCTGAAGCCAGTAACAACGCGTTTTGGAGAGCTTGGGCTTTTTTATGTCTGTGGACTGATTTGGAAGAGCTTTCAGCCCAAGTGGTAACGTGAACTTTAGAACATTTGATATTTCAGCTCAGCCTTCCAGGGATTGTTGGTTTCTGTTTATATAACTGTTTCTCTGGGTTTGTGGCGGTTTCTGCTTTATACAATTATGGAAGGAGCTGAGTGCAATAATGTGACATCAATTAATAACCATTCTTTTACCAAACGACTTAAAGAGATGATGAATCAGGATACCAACCCCTTGGTTGACTTTGAGGGTGAGGTGCTCTTTGACAATATTGAACATAGTTCTGTCAATGAAGCAGCAATTAAATCCCTTCAAAGGGACATAGAAAATGAACTATATAGATTTAAGCATTTGCAGGCACAGAGGCACCATATGGAAGCATGTTTAGTGAAGGGCATTGTTCCACGGGGCCTGCGTATTCTAAACATGCCCACCTATGGGAACACATACCCCATCTTGTTGCAGAAATGGCAACAAATTAATTTAAATGCCAGTCGAGCATATATCCAGCTCTTAATTGATTTTTTTCATCCCATAGAGATGGAATGTAAAGAAAACATCTATGGCAATCAGGAGAAGCTGAGTTCTATGAAGGGAGAGGCCCATACTGAACTTTTTATGCATGATTTATTAGAAAGAATTGGTCGATATGAGAATAACCTATTGACTATAAAAAAGAAGAAAATATACAGAGATATGAAAAATTTCTCTGAACAGCATGTCTTTGTATGGCCTAAGAATTCCTTTGAAGGAAGGGATTCGCGTTCTATTAGTTCGAGACGTCCATCTCAATCCAGAGATAGACAGGCAACTAAGGGCCCGCCACAGGGAGTCTATTCCATCAATAATAGGTCTAATTCTTCAGCTGGACAGGCTCCCACTTCTACATTGTCCCAAAAGGACGATTTCGTTCAAGGAGCGTCAGCAGCCACTGCAACATGTCCACAAGATGAGAATGACATAAGGTCTAACTTGGTCACATCACCTATGGAGAATAATATTCCTTCTGTTTATACCACTCCGAATGATGTGGTTGTGGACGGTTTGTCCACTACAGACAATGCCAGTTCCAATCTACCTAACACCAGTGTTGGTTTGGCAGGAGCAGTGAGAAGAAAAATTCAACTTGATAGGGTTGAGAAGCACAATCCTGTCGAGGCCCCTTTTCCTATACGGCTGAACAGGAAACGGTCTATCGAAAGCGACAGCAGTCACGCGGCCAAGAAGAAGGATATATCACACGTACATCAACAAACTCTACAGAAATTTTGGACATGAGTTCACTCGTATGTAATATATCTAGTTATTGTCTATCTGAATCAGAGACTGAGTTATTGAACAAAGGCATGTCCTTTGTTCCCACTTCTAATTTGGATTTGGGACAGATTATCATAGCTATTAGACTCTTTGCTAGAAATGTATGTTTGAAGTTACTATATAATGATAATAATGCTGATGTTTGTCCCTTACTCAGAAAAAGGAGTTGTTACATGCCCCCTTTGCACTCAAATGTTGAAATTTTTATACAGGCTGTAGAAAAGGATCTATATAATCACTTTTCTTTTAGTAATTACATTCAGGGCAACAATTTAACTAAGACTCAAACGGAAGTGTTTCGTAGTCTTAAACTTAATAATAATATCGTGATACGTCCTGCCGATAAGGGAGGACCTGTGGTTGTTTTGGATACAACGTATTATCATTCTAAGATGATGTGTTTGCTCAATGATGAAGCCTATACAATAGTGACGGCTGATGTTATTTATTCTATGAAGCAAAACATTGATAGCACTCTAAGTGAATGTAAATTAGAAGGTGCTATATCTGATGACCTATATAGATTCATGGTCGTTGAGTATCCTTTAATACCAACCATTTCAGGCTTGCCCAAACCCAAAATTCATAAAAATGCTACACAACCAGAGCTTAGACCAATTGTAGCTAGTGCAGGTTGGTTAACGGAACCAATTTCTATGTTCTTGGATCAACAGCTGAAACCCTTTGTGAAGTGCTCACCTTTTATATTACAAGACACGGAACATTTTTTAAAGGATCTATTTAAATATGTCACCTCTTCCCCAACTCAGAATTTTGAAAGTATTATTTTTGTTACCATGGATGTGACATCATTATTTACCTGCATCCCCAACCATGAGGGTATATGCTGTTTACAAAGCTTTCTTGATAAACATTCAAATTTGCCCAGGAATAGGATTGAGAACATAGCTTCGTTAATGGAACTGGTTCTTGAAAACAATGTTTTCTTGTATGCTGATAATTGCTATAAACAGGTTAAGGGGGTCGCCATGGGCACTAGCTGTGCCAACAGCTATGCCAACATTGTCATGGCGACCTTTGAAGATGAATATATAGTACACAATTCACACATAGCATTTTATAAAAGGTTCGTTGATGACCTTGTTTTCCTGTGGAAGGGATCCATTAGTGATTTGGAAGAATTCCATAAATGGGTTAATTCTTGTAGCAGTTTTCTGAAGTTTACAATCAATTTTTCAAGAATGAGTATGGATTTTCTGGATGTTACCGTTTTTAGAATTGGTACCCAGATCAACACCAAAATACATCGTAAACCTTGTTATAAGTCAGCTTATCTCCATCGAGAGAGTATGCACAATTCGCATATTTTTAAAAACATAATAAAAGGTCAGGCAATGCGTGTTTCACGTCTATCCACCCTTCATGAGGATTATATAACAGGGTTGGACACTTTACGTGAAGGATTAATCAGTAGAGGTTATCCTGACTCTGAGATCAACAAGGTATATCGTGAAATGGATGGCCTTAGATACACCAGGGCCAAACCTTATTTTTCTAAACCCCCTCAATCTACTATTGCTTGTACCCATACACCAGCTGTTCGTCCAGTTAACATAGTGATACCATTTGGTGGGAAGTTATCTATTGTGCAAGAAGCCATCAGTAAGAACTGGAACATATTAACAGCGGACACTAAAGTGGCTAGTTTGGTTGGGGAATCCCCATCCTTTACCTTTAGTAACATGTGTAATCTTAAACGACATCTTTGTGGGGCCATGACTAGAACTATCAAAAACCGGACAGGCTTTGAGAGAACTAGTAAATGTGGTAGTTGTCCACAATGTGCCTTTATTGATCAATCCCACTACTTTAGGCACCCGGACACAGGACATCTCTGGACCCTTAATTATAATAGTAATTGTGCAACCAGAAATGTGATCTACATAGCCCACTGTGTACTATGTTTTTCGTTTTATGTGGGGAAAACGAACAGATCCCTTAGGGAACGTATACGGGATCATGGGTACTGTCTGAATAGACAGCAAGAGTATAGCGCACTTGCCAAACATACATTGAATGAAGGGTATTTGCACACCTTCTTGTTCCAGGTAATACAAGTTTTAGATACAGATTTGAGAGGGGGCAACATAGTAAATCTAACGGAGCAAGCTGAACTTGGTTGGATTTGTAGGTTAGCTGCCCATAGAGGAAAGGGGTTGAATGAGGTATTGTCCATCAAACCTCATCTTAAAGGTAGAACACTTAAATAGTTACATCTGTGGGTAATATTTATAGTAGAGTTAGCTATATGAATAGATGGGACATGTTTTACATCATGACATTATTATGGAAGTTACCAGCTTTATAATGTATATATATATTTTTGTATTTTTGTTGTTAATAACACTAAGTTTGTGGTCTTTAGAACTGTACCACTTGGATGGTACAACCTTGTATAAAAAATTTTTATACACCATTGTATATATGTAATGAAATTGTTTAGTTGATCTAGACATATTTTTATTTTAGTAATTGATTTAATATATGATGAACTAGTGGTTATAATAGTTGACATATGTCCTCTAGGTCACTTATCATCATTATTATTATCACTATTATCATCATTATTATTATTATCATTATTACTATTATTACTATTATTATTATTATTATTATTATTATTATTATTATTATTATTATCATTACTATTTTTACTTTATAACATTTAGGCTCTTGGACATGTTTTTTAGGCTATATACATGCATCTATATTTAGTATGCATTTATTGGTTTCGTATTCAACAATAGATGTATTGCTAGTAGTTATTTTATTTTGTCTAACCATTCGAAATAGGTTTATAATTCGTTATGGAGTAGGATTACACTCCGATGCACTACCAGTTGCCGTTTTATTTTTAAATATATTTAACTATTTTCAAATGTTTTAAATAGTTATGGTGTTTAGAATTATTTGTATGTGTATTATTCAAGTTTTTATTCTGCGGTCATCAACTATAACATCTTGCCATAGATGTATGAATTTATGTGTCGGAGCGTTTGCTCTGTTAAACTATTCATAGTTTTAACATCTTTGTAGCCTTGCACTTGCGCCATACATCGTATAGGTTAAACAGGAAATACGCATCTGCTTGAATATGGCATTTTATTGGATGACAACTAAATACTTAGTATTTAAATTGTTGTTTTTTAGTCAGTCCTTGTTTGTCTGATGAAGCGGCATATATCAGCCGTGAAAGTGCTTACAATAAAGTTGGATTTTACTTTTGCACCGCATGGTTTATTTAAATGAGTGGATCTACAATCTTTCTTTAATCCATGTTTGCTGAACCGAATGGTTTCTATTGTGTATTAGTCAGTGAAGTTAACAGCGTCTTTGTTGGAGGTCGTTGAGGCGTCTGAAGCCAGTAACAACGCGTTTTGGAGAGTTTGGGCTTTTTTATGTCTGTGGACTGATTTGGAAGAGCTTTCAGCCCAAGTGGTAACGTGAACTTTAGAACATTTGATATTTCAGCTCAGCCTTCCAGGGATTGTTGGTTTCTGTTTATATAACTGTTTCTCTGGGTTTGTGGCAGTTTCTGCTAAATATATATATATATATATATATGTATATATATATATATATATATATATATATATATATATATATATACTCACTTATGTCAACAGCAGTATCTATCCAAGAATGCATGTGGCATCCAAAAAATGAAATGCTGGCAACCTTCTGTTAATCATCTATACATAACTATGCATGAAATAGGCAGGTTGATTTTTTATCTAATCATTTTTGTTTTCATTCCAGCCACATTTACAGGGCAGTAATCTTCAATTTACTGACAGCTGCTGAAATGTTCCTTTTGAAGAAAATAAACAACTGCTGTACCCCACATGTTGTCTCGCTGTCTGGTACCCTGTGTGATGTTCATAGGTTCATAGGTGTGTACTAAGCTAATGGCCCTGGAACCTTTACAAGCCTAGCCCATAGGATTACCCTGACATCATGCCACCCAACCTTAGTTCCCAGTGCTTCTGTCAAGTAGAGCCACTGGAGTGATCCCCAGGGTGAATTTGCTATTTCCCATCCACTCATCAAGATTTCCCCTGGTGAGGGCCATTGAGGTGCTCTGCTTGATATCTATGGGAAGTCTATTCCATAGCATGGACAGTCTCTGGGTTATGAACCTGTCCCTCCAGCATGTTCTGTTGAGTGTGGTAATGAGGTCTCTGAAGCATTTGGTGTGGAGGGACTGGGATTTTTTTTAGATGTAGCATTTCTAACAGAGCTGGGTCAGACATGGCTTTGTAAGTCAAGCAGAGATTGCCTGTAAGTAGGCAATATGAGACAGAGAATAATTGGAGTTTTTTGAGTCTGTCCATATAGGACAAGTGTTTAAGGCCTAGAATCCTCTTTGTGAGGTACTTTTGCAGTCTCTCCAGTTGTTGCAGGTGTCTAATGAGGTACATGCCAAATGGGCATTGTACTCGATGACTGGTCTAATGAGGGAAGAGTAGAGGGAGGCAATGATCTCTTTCTTCCTGGATGCAAAACTCTTAGTAATGAGATGTGCCACATAGAAGGACTTTCTGACCACAGTGGCAATGTGGTGGTCAAAAGAGAGGCTGCTGTTAACCTGTGTTCCCAGATCTCTTAAAATGCCTATTATGTTCAGTGGACTACCATCGATGTGGTAATTCATGGGAACTGGGTTTTTCCCAAAGGGGGTGATGACACATTTTTTGGCATTGAGCTTAAGGCCATGGTTCTGACACCAGTCATTGGTCTCAGTGAGGCCTTTCTGTAGGATGTCAACATCACTTGGGGAGTTAATAATAGCTCCCAACTTGCAATCGTCTGCAAATGTTGTCAACCAGAGTCCCTTCGTGTTGGCCTGGGCTTCAGAGAAGTATATACAAAACAGGAGTGGACCCAGGACTTAACCTTGTGGGACACCACTTGTGACTGGTCGGCAGTCTAACTTTGAGTCAGTTACTTTCACACTGTGGGTTCCATCTGTGAGCCAGTTTACAACCCACATAGTGATATAGGAGTTGATGCCTAGCTTACTGAGTTTTTCTATGATTCCTGAGTGGGGAATAGTATCAAAGGCCTTGGCCAGATCAAGGTAGGCTGTGTGAACTACCTTGGCTTCATCCACAGCTCTGCTGACTGACTTGAAGAAGTTGACCAAGTTGAGCAGACATGATCTACCCTTCACAAAACCAAACTATGTGGGATCCAGAGTTTGGAGATTCCCTATATCCTTGTTTATTAGGTCCATGATGATGCATTCCATAGCTTTGCATATCAGACTTGTTAGGCTAATGGAGCAATAGTTCCCTGGGTCTGTAGTTACTCCTCCTTTGTGGAGAGGGAGGACTGTCCAGTACACCATTCAATAGGGACAAAGCCTGAGGTGAGGCTGTGATTGAACAGGGCACACAGGTGAGGTGCCAGTTCACTCTGTAGTTCTTGTAGAACACAGCCAGGGATATTGTCAGGTCCCATAGAAGCTGTATTCTAGGCCTTGGACAGTGCTGTTTTAACCTGTGCAACAGTAATGCTGGGTGCCTGGCAATCTACTCTTAATTGGATAGGTCCTTTGGGAGGGGAGAGAGGGGTAAAGTTGGCAATGAATCTGTCGGCCAGTATATTGACAATATCTGTTGGCTCAGTATAGGAGGTACCATTGTGCAGTAGCTCAGAGCAAATCGGGGTATTGCCATGGAGATTCTTTACATAACAATGTCTGGAAGTAGTAAAAAACAGTACAGTCTTGTTTGGTCCATGTATACTAATCACATCTTCTGAAACCAGAAGATAAATGTTTGAAGTTACCTAATCTCTGCCAAAGGTGTTGTGGCTATAGAAAACTGAAAGTGATCTTTATGCGTTTATTTTGGAGTCTGTTTCTGAGTGAAAAAAATGGGGGTGTAAAGGATGCAAAAACATTGGAAATGAAGAAGATTTTGAATGGTAATGCTTTGGAAACAATGCATAAACAGTGAACAGGCTACTTGACTTTTACGGACTCAAAATAATACTTAATCTCATGTCAGAGAGGAGTTCCTCTGACTGCTCATGAGGATTTGTTTATTGATGGCTATACTCTAAAGATAATTTCTCGGGGCAGACTATTAGGTTATTTTTTCATTCATTTTTCACTGCGAAACTGCATCAGATAGTAGTATTCTCATGTCCACCTACTTCATCTATCATGTCCACTAAGAAGATTGCCTTTTTTATCCATTCACAAAGCAGAATTATTTGTTGGACAAAGTAGAATAAGGTTATGAAAAGCAGATAGTGTTTTGAACAATACATTTATAATAAACTGAACCTAATCAGGTGGTTGGGAAAATATTCTGCTCTATGTTTATTTCTTAACAGTGAACTTGGAGAAAAGGAACAAAAATATTGAGGAACCGAAATCACAGTCATTTTCTACTTATAGGTTCATAGGTTCATAGGTAGGTACTAGGCTATTGGCCCTAGGGCCTATATAAGCCTAATCAAAAAAGTACCCTGGCTTTCGCCACCCAAGAAAATTATAGGATAGCATCAGTAAAATAATTATTCTAGAACAACTGCATGGCATCTTTGTCTCCACAAGATGTTTCACTGAAATGTGTTATTTTTTTTCCCATGTACTAAATATATGTCAATAGGTGAATATGTGATGCTTGAAAACTTCCCTTAGATGCATGCACAGTATGTGCGTGTGTGTGTGTGTGTGTGTGTGTGTGTGTGTGTGAGTGCGTGCGTGTGTGCGTGTGTATGTGTGTGTGTATATGTGTCTGCACGTATATATGTGTGTATATGCATACATGTGTGTGTGTGTGTGTGTGTGTGTGTCTGTGTGTCTGTGTGTCTGTGTGTCTGTGTGTCTGTGTGTCTGTGTGTGTGTGTCTGCATGTGTCTGTGTCCAGTCTATAGTGGACTGGCTTCCCATTCGGGATTTGTTCCAGGCCTTTCTTGTGATGCCTGTGAAGGCATGTGTCCTGGTTTTCTATAGCCATGAGTAGGATAAGGCAAGTACTAAAAAACTGAATATCTAACAATTTTAGTGTAGATAATTAAGTTTATATTGTGCTAATGTACATATTTCTGTTTGTCGTGGTTCAATTCCTTCTGTACCCATTTGCCTGTTATATGATGTTGTGCAAGTCCATCTGCCAGACATTACTCCTGGAATGCCAATGGTAAGCTGCACATATGCATAGTGAATTTACCTAGTTAATAAATAATACTGTAGCTAAAATATCATTGAGAGCCATCATACCTCTCAACCTCTTACAACACGATATCTGGACAAAACCATAAATAAAAGTGGGACAAAGGACAAAAAATAGCGGCAATTTTTAAATATTGCTCTTACAAACTTAGAAAGTTGATATAATAACAGGTTTTACATTAGCATGAATTTTCTGAAAGGTATGAAGTCTGAATCTGAAATGATGTCATTATTTTCTAACTTCAGTCTTTAATGATCTGCCACTAGTTTGCCAGAAAACCACAATTTTATGAAAAATGGGCCAAAAATATAAGGCAAAAATCTGGACATTCTGGGAATATCTGTACAGTTGAGAGGTAGAGCCACATATCACATAATCAATGTTCTAACCTTCCGGAGTCTTAAGTTTTTAAGAGTATAAGAGAAGCTTGTTCTATATAAAAAGAATAAAGTTAACATTCTAGCTCATGTTTGTAAGTATTATACCACAAACCAAATATAAGCAGAACTGTGAAATTAAGCTCTGAATTAAATATGCAGAAGTCAGACACATACAGTCATGCACACACTCGTGCATTCATATGTTTTGTCAGTTCATAGAGAAACAAACTCGAGTTCCTGGAGAAGTCTTGTACATGCAATTTGTAGCTTGATTTGAAGGACTGGAAGAGTAATTAAGAAAGCAATAATTGCCGTTTTGATCATTCCAGGGTCACTGTTCCAAGTACAAAGCCAATTTGCTGAATTACTCAGGAGGGTTAAGACAAAGAGTGTATAAAAGCTTTGTGGATTACCCTCACTTGCTCTTTAATAAGTCTGTTATTAGTAGGTTACATTAGATGGCCAATTTTTGTAATCTCTGCAGAGAGTGACAACAGGAGATCCATATCATTGATTAATTTAACCTCTCTTTGGCCTTTTGCTAGTTCCTTCTTCAAACCTATACATATCCAGAATTAATGAAGCAAACCCATTCATCTGCAGTTTTTTTGTAAACATTAAGCAACATGTTCATGTAGGGTGAACTGCAGCAGCCTAAAGATGATTCATGCTTCTGGTTTCAAGAAATTATTAAAATGGCCTCCTAAAGGTATTCCGAATACTGCAAATGTCACTGCAAGAAATTTTTGAAGGTGGCAAATATGACTAAAATTTGACTAATATAAGTACAGGATGTCTAATGTAAAGCAAATGGCAATAATATTACTACAAATTCTACCATTTTAATAATCATACTATTCACATTTTCACTTACCCATTTATGCAGTTTGCTCTTTCTTAAAAGTGACAAAATTCTTAACATTAAATGTGTGGTATAGCTGTTTCTTTATCTTATACATTTCAGACTTGCTTATATGCAAATAACTGTCTAACCAATGTTGTTTTAGAGATACAAACATATGTATTTATATTTTATTGTTTTGTAGCTTTTTTTTGCTTTTTTTTTAAATAATGAGTAATATAATTTTATGTGACTTTCTAACATTCAAGTAGATCCCTCTACTGTGATACTTGTTTGCATATGCATGTTTAGTCCATTTGTAGCTGAGACAAAATAATCTCAGAAGTTTATTTGGCTTGTCCTCAGTGCAGCTCTGCAGCCTTATGAACCTGCTGCTGTGAATCTCTGTGCCAGTCAATAAAGACATGCATATTCAATTGTCTGCTGTTTTTAGAACTGTACACCATTTCCCAGAATAAAATTCCCCCTCACCACAAGTTTAGACCCCTCCATGCTCATTCATGACCGAAAAAAATACAAAATTTAAACAAATCACCAAGCATTCTGAAACAAAAGGCCTTTTAATAACACATACAAATATAAATTATAACAAATATGACAGATTTTTGCTTTCATTTGAATTTTAGCTAGCGCATCTCATTGTACAAAATAAATCATTTGAATAATTTTTAAAAGTGTGTGCCTTGTTGTTCATAGCATTTATAAGGCTACGTTGATTGCAGTACTTAAAATACCCTTACAGTCACTTGAACTACAGCTGTAGTAAACACTGCCACACGTTCAATTAATTTCTCTTTTGTCTTAGCTAAAGCACTTATCGTGAGGGATTTTAGATGCCTGCAATAGTGAAACTATTCATTTATTTACATTTTTGTGGAGGTTCCATTCAGCTTCATAAGTATAGTAAGCTGAAACTGTGAAATGCTTGTTAATGCAACAATTTTATTCCTGGTATATTTTCTTGTTATCATCCTGGAAGCTATGCTTTACCTATATTTTCCATTGTATAGTATATAATAATTCAGTCCCTGCATCCCAAAAACACTTTAGTATGCCGGGTAATACAGTCCAGAAAATCATGTTTTTAATTCTATGTAGTCTGTTTCAAGAAATATAGCCTATGTCTTATCCAAATGAATAACCTCCGTCCTTTAGTCATGGCATTTTATTTTACCACTCATTTGTGTGTATAGTATCACAACCAAAACTGAATGTTCATATCTTTTCCAGAAACATTGCTTCCTCTAAATTGTTACCCAAACAGGTAGCACTACTGTATTACATTAGTACCATCCTGGTTTGTGTTCTTAGCTAAAATAGTGCCACTGTTCCTGTGACATTATGTCTTGCTGCCTCTGCCCCTTTTATTTTTATTTACTAGCTCTTAATCAGATTTTCTTCCCTTCATTTAAATGCCTCCAAAATGTTAGCCCTTTTCTGGGTAGTAGCATTAATACTTCATTCTGTCTAGTGTCTTACTGAAAACTTTACAGTAACAGTTTTCCTTTCAAATGTACAATACTTTACAACTAAAATTAAGGGATATTTTGCATCCTGACGAAGTTTGCTGATCTGGACTTTTGTATGACTTGTAAAGGAAAGTTTGTGGTCTAAAGCAATATCTAAGTGACTGGATTTTGTAGTCTAAGAGGAATGCCATCTATGTCACTAATAGTTATGACATGGATATCCAACATTTTTGTAATTCAAAAACACATGCCAGTGTTTTGTTTTGTTAATATTTGAGTTATTAGTCGCTAGCTAACTACTAAGCAACTTGTAAGCCTTCCTCCAATGGATTTTGAAGTGGTATCTTTATTCTCCCCAGCCTTAGTATGTATAACATCATCTCAATAAAGTAGTAAGTTCACTTGTGGAGGTCAAAGGTTAATTTATAAATAAACAGGGAAAGGTGGAGAGGACCAAGAACCAACCTTGAGGCTCCCCTTTAAAGATTCAGCCTGATTCTGATTGTGAATTATGTTTTACTGCTCTGATGACTCTGTCATTCAAGTAATCCTTAACCAGACAACATTAGAAAAAGTCAAAGGAAGATCATTTCTGAAGTAGTATATTATGACCTACAGTTTCAAAGGTTCCTTTTTATACAATTTAGAAAGTTTTCACTTATATTAGTATGTATCTGAGCAGTGACAAATGTATGACTAATATTGCTTTGTAATCAGGGGAAATTTTTTGCTTTTTGTAAGTGAAGATATCATACTTTGTACTCTGTTGTAGGATTTGATCATAAACAACCTTCTCAAGAATCTTTAACTGCAGACATAGGTTGACAATAGGATAAGTCACTAGCAACAGAGGTGGAAATTCCTTATGGTTTGAAGAATTATTAATGTCATCTTGAAATTATATAGTATAATCATTGTAGTGAGGGTAAGATTACAAATAAAAGTTAATTACTTGTACAACACATGACCCACATCTGTAAGATCGTTGGCTGACTAGCATGGCAAATGCTTTTAGTTTGACTTTTATTAAGAGTTCTTGAGCTTTCAATTTATTAGTGGTCCCAAAGTTGAAATAATAGCATTTTAGGTATTTATGCAGTGGCATAACTGGTGTCATAGGCTGACAGTTGCTAAGTGATTGACAGGATAGACGTGTTTGGCCACAGTCTTTAGTAGTCTTTACTATCTACAGTTTTGACTGCTTGACAAAGTTGTTTGGGTTTTAATCTTGAGAGATGTTCACCTGCCCCAAGCCTTGCTACTTAGTGTCTTTAATTGATTGCAAAGTCTCCAGCCTTGCCATTCATAATGTTACTATATGTCTACCTGCCCGTCTCATATGAACAGTAGATGTCTTCATTAACTTAATCTAAGAAATGAGGGGAGGCAGGTAGCAAACTCAGGTTGCATTATGTTTTCTTCAGGCCTGGGAAGCTCCTACCTCTTCCGTCTCTACCTTTTACCCTGTTGCCAAAAGAGAAAGTCAGGGAGTGAGTGAATGAATTCTAATGCCATCTGGTCTAGTAGAAAGGAGGCTTGGACCATACTTGCTTGGTTGTAACAACTAAGATCTGCCCTTTGCCTGTCTGCATCTGATCCTATTGCAGACAGGTGTCCAGGAGTCTAGCTTTCCCCCCACCACAGCAGACACTTGTCACTCATCTGGCTAAAGGAGGTCCTGGACAATGTGGTCTGTTTCCAAACTCTACTTATCATTGGCATATGTCATTGTTTTTTCTTTGATGGTGTTAATTGTAACATACTGAAGCTAACTGAACCATGAATGGATGAGTATTATTTATTTATTTGTTTTACATTTGTTGACCAGGAATGTCTGACTGAGCTGAGGCCCTTTTTCAGCAGAGGCCCGGGGAGAAAAGCTCCAGTACATATGAGTATAACATTAAGTACATTAGTATAGATTTTATACAAGTCAAATACAGATAAATCTTATACAGATAACAATTGGTTGTACATATATTAGTTAAGCAGAAAGGAATATAAAGCACAAAAATCAGGTGTTTTTTTTTTTTTTTCTTATCAAATCGACCAATAGCTATGTGAGTATTACAGAGAGAAGTACATAGCTTAGGAATAGTTGAGAATGGAAAGTTTTCAAGGAGGGTTTGAGCAGTGGCAGATCCATTTCTTATTGAAATATTCCTTTAGTGTTAGTTTAAACTGTTTGGGATGTGCCTGTGTTCGAATCTTGAGGGAAAGTTTGTTCCATTCAATAGAGGGGTGGTAGCTATATACATTTTGTCCTGCTTTAGATATGGGCTTGAAGATTTTTAGAAGGTCTTGGGAAGAGCTACGGAGGTTTCTTGTAGGAGCATAATGGGATATGATAGAGTGTAAGGCTGGACAGAAAGATGTCTGATATAGGATTGAGTGTATGGTTTGGAGCTGAGAGAGGAGGAGTTGGGGCAGTTTGAGACAGTTTATCTTAGTAAGAGACAGTGGTGAGATCTGTAGGGTTGCTGGGTTGCAAATCTAGCTACTTTGTGATATGTAGTCTGAAGTGTAGCAATGAGAGAGGAGTTGAGGTTAGTAAGAATCTGAGAGCAACATGTTAAGCAGGGAAGAAGACAGGCATGAGTGAGGGCTATCCTGGCTTCCTGAGTAAGAAATTTGTTATTTCTATAAAGTAGACCGAGCTTAAGGTGGGTTTTCCTGATACAATTATTTATGTGGAGATCAAATTTTAGTTGGTCATCGATTGTAATACCAAGGAGTTTTGAGCTTGATTCAGCTACGATTGGAGTCTTATTGAGTGACTGGATAGCGAAGGAGGTCTTGATGTGGTTAGCTGTTTTAGGGAGGAAGAGTAGGAGTTTTGATTTTTTAGGGTTTAGAATGAGTTGGTTGTTGGAGAGCCATGTTTCTACTGAGTTAAAGGATGACTGGGTATCTGTTAAGAGTTCTGAGTGAGAGCTAGTTATAGTTATGACTGTAGAGTCATCAGCATATTGTATAATAGAGGAGAGTGGGCAGGAGGTATAGAGCAAGTTTGTGAAGATGTTGAAAAGTAGTGGCCCTAAAATGGATCCTTGAGGGACTCCCATTTGTATTTGTAGTGGAGTTGATAGAGCAGTATCCAATTTTACAGATTGGAATCTCTCTCTAAGATAGCTTTCAAACCATGCCACTGTATCAGGAGAGAAGTTAAGGTTGGATAGTTGTTTAGTAGTAGAGAGTGAGAGACAGTATTGAAGGCCTTAGAGAGGTCAAGGAAGAGACAGTAGATACATTTATGTCATCTCTGGCCAAGGAAATAGTATTAAGAAAGGATAGGAGTGCCGTATAGGTACTATGCTTTGGTCGAAAAATATGTTGAGTAGGTGTCAGTAGTTTTTCCTGTGAGAGATGATCCATGACTTGAGTATGCATGCACTTTTCAAGAACTTTAGACAGAGGGGAGAGGATGGCAATAGGTCTAAAGTTAGAAATTTCAGTGGAATTACCTCCTTTGTGGATAGGTATGGTATAGAAGTGTTTCCAGATGGAAGGCACTTTAGATTCTAAGATGGAGCGGTTTATGAGGATAGAGATAGGACATGGAAGTGAGTGGGCAGCTGACAGGAGAAAGTAAGGTGGGATGTTATCTGCAGATACAGAGCAGGGTTTAAGTTTGGAGAGTAAGGTACGGATGTGGGTTGTGGGGATGGGCTTGAGAGAAAAGATTTTAGAAGGAGTTGTTGTAGAAGAGAAAGCTGGGTTTGTGAGGTTCTTTGTGTTGGAGTTATTTGAGTTAAAGAGATTGGATATTGATTCAACAAAGTAAGTGTTGAAGGTGTCTTTTCCGGGGTAGGGTTGGGTGAGGTAGGGTTTCCCGGATGGAGCATTTGATTGATTGTGTTCCAACGTTTTTTTGGGTCTGATTTTAGTGTTGAAGGGGGGTTATAGTATAATTTTTTTTTTGTCTTTGTTGATTAGTCTTTTGACCAGGTTTCTTTGTTCTTTGTATCTTTGTAGATCATCGGGATTTTTTGTTTGAAGCCATTTTTTTCCAGGACTTATCTCTAGACTTCATGAGAGTTCTTGTGTTTTTTGTTAGCCAAGGAGATGTCCTGATTTTACAAGGTGGGACTAGTGAGTTAACGATATCCAGAAAAGTAGAGTTGAAAGCAATGACAGCCTCATCTAAAGGAAGCTGAGTGAGGAAGTCCCAGTTTACTCTAGATATTAGACTGTTAAAAGTTTCCGGGTTAAAATTGGAGAGATTATGCCTGGTAAAAAATGTGTGTGGTTTTGGGAGGAGACTAGTACATCTTAGCACTTTTATAGGTGAGTGGTCTCTCAGGGAATCAGGAAGAGTTTCAGGATTGTGATATTTGGATGGAGCTGAGACAAGTATCCAATCTATGAGGGTATTTGTAGTGTGGGTGTTGTTAGAGTGTGTTGGCTTAGTAATTAGCTGGGTAAATCCATATAGATTAATATTGTGCGTGGGTGCAGGGTTATTAAGGCTTAGCCAATTGATGTTCATGTCACCGAGGAGGATTGTTTCATTTGGAATATTCAGGGAAAAATAGGAGAGAATATTTTCCAGTATTGGAATATTATCTCCTGGTGGAATGTAGGTGACTACTATAGTGATTGTAGTGTAGTTGTTTAGTTTAAGGTTAACTGCCAGTATTTCTGCTGGGGAGAAAGATGGCTTTGGATTTGTGATGAGAGAAATAGTGAGATTACTAGAATAGACTATGGCAACTCCCCCACCCTTTTTGTTCATTCGGTCTAGGCCAGGGGGGTATCTTTATCTAGGTTGTGTGGTTTAAGCCAGGTTTCTGTTACCACAATGACATCAGGGGTATGATTTGCTATCGAAGCATGGAACTGACTAAGTTTGTTGAGAAGGCTTCTGGTATTAATAGAATAGAAGGAGATTTGTTTTAGGGGAGTAGTTAGGGGAGCTGAGGTGGGAGGGATGTTTGGACTAGACATAAGGTTTGGGTTAGGACCTGAGTTTGGATGAATATCACCTGCTATAAGTATTGTGGTGGGGAAACTTTTGGATTTTGGTATGAGTGGGTAGTATCTAATAAGCTTTGCCTTATTTTTTGGAGTTAGGGAGTAAGAAGGGGGTATTTTAATTTTAGGGACTAGAATGTTTAAGGGTAGGAAGGAGGGAGGGATGATGAAGTCAATTTTTGAGTTAGGTTGATCATTTGGGAGTGGGTTGGTGGGGTGTTTATGGAAGAAGGGTAGGGGTGTATGGGGTGTAGTGAGATGATGTAAGAAGATTAGTTGAAGTAGTAGAAGGTTGGTGAGCATTAAGGTATACATAGTGGGAGATCAGATATAGGAAAGAGTATAGAATGGAGTTTGATTGAGGAAAGGGGAAAAAGTAGATGTGGTGGAAGTGAGAGGGAATAGAGATAGGTTTTGGAGGTGGCTGTGTACAAGAGGTTGGTACATATAGGGTTTAGTTAATGAATGAGGTGGAAGAGGGTGAGAGTTGGGGAGGCGATTGTATGATAGAAGAATGGTGTGGTGTAGGAGTGGGAGTGGTCTAAAAAACCTGAACGAGATCTGATTGGTAGTTGTATGAGGAGGCAGTGTATTTCTGCAATAAGTATAGGAGCACTGGAGGCGGGTTTGATTTGGGGGCAGGGAGCGGGATACAGCAACCAAAGAGAGTGCAAAAGAAAAAGTATCAGGAAAAGTATCAGCAGCTGTAGTACAATACTATGGTAAGTGGGTAATGTAATGAAAAACTGTTAAGGGGAAAAGCTTTGTTGACAGGCTGGAAATATGTCCATGTTTTAGCAAGGGGGAGAGGCTGTATAACAGTTAAGGAGATAGAGAGTAGGAATTAAAAAAAGAGTTTAGCCAGCTTTAGGAACTAAACCTCAGGAGAATAGTGTAATAATAGCTATTGTGTTGGTAGGTGCTGCCACCTAGTGTCATAAGAAAGGATAGCAAGCAGAAGTGTTAAGTAAGTCTTTGAAGTAAAATGATTATTCAGGGTTTAGAGACTGGAGTGGGGAGAGTAGCAAGCGGTCTGCGGCAGGCTGCTAAAGACACACTCGGGAGGGCAGACAAGCACAACATGGGTATTAGGAAGTAGTTTAATTAGCTAGTCTATAGGTAGTTTCCTTTGGCTACATACATTCACAATAACTGTATTGGGGAGTCCGCACAGTAGCAGAGTTCAAGGTGACCCCGGCAAGCAGGCAGGCTCAGGGAGTCTTCTGGGTTAAGCAGGAGGTAGTTCTTTTAATTATATTGGCAGGGAGGGAGCATCTGGAGTGGATTACTGTAAAAAGAGAGATCGAGAAAGAGAGAGTGGGTAAGGGTATTTAAGAGCTTCGAGTAAATAGACAAAAGGATAAGGCAGAAAGTTAGGCAATAGTCAGAGGAGGAGGACTGTCTATAGTCATACAGTAAGTAGGGAAAGACAAGGATAGAATGTAGGTGGAGTGTAGAAATAGTTGGGAGAGTAGGTTCAAGATGTAGTAATGGAAAAACAGCTGATATGGCTAAAGTAGAATGCAGAGGTAGGAGACTCTATATAAACAATCTAGTAACTCTACAGTCGAAGCTATGGAAGGAAAAAATGCAAGTTTAGGAGTATAAGACACGAGTAAAAAACATTCACTCTACAGTGCAATACAGTATAAGACACAACTAATAGAACACTTTCATGTCAGTGTAATACATTTCAAGAAAGACAATTTAGTCGCTCTATAGCCCAAGTAGTATGGCAGTCTAATATTTAATAAAAATACAATCACTCAACAGCCCAGGCTAATACAGGTTCCCCAAGCACAAGGTTTGAGGGACGGAGTTTGTCGTTAGTAGGCAAAAAAAAAAAACAATCATAAATATTCTAACAAGCAAAGCAATGTTAAGTACATGGGAATATCTAAATCAGTACTTAAGAACTGTATAAGAGTAGTCTAACAGTAACTGCACAATACAGTAGAGCCATAAATGCTAACTGTAATGGAGAAAACCGGCAAGGATATGGCCGAAATATTTCAATATTTCAAAATAGTATCAAACAGAAAGAAACACTATCGCTATAGTTATAAATTAATTCAGTACAAATGGCATTGGTTAAGCCTTATTAGTACTTCAACCAATCCTGTTTGCATGCAAAACACTAATGTGATATGGCTGGCAACATGGATGTGCATATCACATACAGTTTTAGCCCCTTTAAGAGAGACAAACAGGCATATACGACGCCCTATGGTTTGCGCTCCTTAGCTAGTCAATTTGTTTAGTATTTACTGCTAAAAGTTATAAAAATAGAGATAAAAACATCGGTTGCCAGAACAAAGAAGTGAGACCCAAGAGGGGACAAAAGAGCAGCTGGTAGTTTTATTCTACAGTGACTGTTTTGTCGCCAAGGTGCACATTTATTCCTATTGCTGTTACTAAGGTAAAACACAAATCAGCTGCATTTTACAACAGCACATGGAAAAAAACTTTGTAAGACATAAATCACATACTTCCAGCATTTAAACAAGTATTTGCAAATTTGGTGCTCTACGAGCACATATTTAAACACAGCACAATGTTGTAAAAAAGAAAAAATCTACTGGGAGGCGCGTTTCAACAACCTGACCACAGGACCCGTACCAGGGTGATGTGACCGCTATTAGAATAGGTTTAAAAGATGGCGCCACAGTTCATGACATCTAGAAATACACTCAGCGGGGAAGGTAGCTAATAGAGGAAGGAAGATATAGTGGGGTTGTGTTAGGCTCTGAGAGGAGTAAAAGTGGGTGGGGAGAAAAAGAATCACGGGAGCAGGTGAGCAAGGGAAGGGAGTGCAGCAGAAAAAGTATCAGCAGCTGTAGTACAATACTATGGTAAGTGGGTAATGTAATGAAAAACTGTTAAGGGGAAAAGCTTTGTTAACGAGCTGGAAATATGTCTGTGTTTTAGCAAGGAGGGAGGCTGTATGACAGTTTAGGAGATAGAGAGATAGAGAGTATGAATTAGAAAAAGAGTTTAGCCAGCTTTGGGAACTAAACCTCAGGAGAATAGTGTAGTACTAGCTATTGTGTTGGTAGGTGCTGCCACCTGGTGTCATAAGAAAGGATAGCAAGCAGAAGTGTTAAGTCTTTGAAGTAAAATGATTATTCAGGGTTTAGAGACTGGAGGGGGTGAGTAGCAAGCGGTCTGCGGCAAGCTGATAAAGACACTCGGGAGGGCAGACAAGCACAACATGGGTATTATGAAGTAGTTTAATTAGCTAGTCTATAGGTAGTTTCCTTTGGCTACATACATTAACAATAATTGTATTGGGGAGCCCTCACAGTAGCAGCGTTCACAGTCTTTCCATTAGACCCCATCACTTAACTGCTTATTTATTTATCCCACTGCTATGTTAAAGCCACTGTAAAGGATAAAGGGAAGCTGTAGTAATTTAACATTGTTTCACAGTACTTGAGATGATGAAAAGTTACAGTACTCTGTGGCTTTCTCGTTGTGCTGTCAAATTCAATCTCATGTTTTACTAATAAAACAATACAGCCGTTCATGGTATACATGTTGATAGTGTCTTTGTCAGAAATGTTAATTGCGCCACTTCTGATTATTTAAAACAAATCTATGATAATGGCTGCTGGATAGGAGTTCATTGTTTTATAAATTATATTATAGGATACAGAGTGTGAACAATAACTAATGCAGCTTAATTACCATACAGCATGTTTTATTATAAGAAAAATGTATGCCGGCATTGCTGGAGAATTGCATTGTTGTGTGGTTTAGTTACAGATGGCCAGATTTGTTTCCACCATTAATGTCCATTCTGGACCATATGCTCAAGTTATGTGTGACTAAATTCCACGTTAAAGCATTCTTCTACCAGACAATTCTTCTATTATTCATTCTTTTTTCAAGTTGTTTCAGTTTGTGTTGCATTCTGTGAAGATTTGCAGTCACGTTTGTAATAGTCATGGGATGTATTTTGCTTCTGCATTTTTATAAATTATTTAATGTTTGGTATTTATTGTTTTACCAAGTTTACAATTCCTTAGTTTGTATTTTGATATGACAGCTTTTCTCTTATTTTGTATTAGCATAACTTTGCTGAAAAACAGTGACAGATCTGTAGTTGGTCATATTCTTATGGCTGTGGTTCAATCTTGATTGAATGATTTTTTCGTATCATCTTTGTTGGATTTTTAACTGTGCTGTCTGTCATGTGACATGTCGAGTGATCCTCTTTTTGTTAACTATTCATATTTCCTGTGTAGATGGTGTGATCACATTTGATTTCCCACTTTAAAGGTAAAGGAGTTTTAGGTAGTAGACAGGGCTCTGGTATGTGAGCCAGGGGGGAGCAGGTATTCAGTCTCTTTGGACCAGGTGTTTGTAGGTAAATATTGCCCAGGTGACTAACAATATGACCATTGAGCCAGTTTAGTGGGATCAGGGACAGGGTTTCAATGGATTTAGGTAGTTAGTCGCTTAGTGCGAGGTGTAGTTGAGGGTATAGCAGATCACGGGGAATGTTTGAATGGCTTGATAATATTGAGAGGTATTCTCAGACAGGTTTATCGGGTACCAAAAAAATAAAAGACAAACCAGCAAATATATGTAGTATTAAATAGATGTATTCTTAGATATTAACTCACAGTATAAGGTGAGGATTTTATTTATAGGTTGTCAGCAGCCTACACATCACCAGTAGTTACCAGGAGGGCCTACCATCTGTCCCATTAGGGAGCCAGCTTTAGTTCCTGCAGTATCTTGTAAAGATCAATCTAGTTATTATCATGGCAGTCTCTGGGGTTTGATGTAAGCACTTTGTCCCATGGTGGTCCTGATGTTTGCATTGTTACACATATGTAGTGATATGGCTTTACTGTGTAGAGCCATCACAAAGGACCACAGGGGAAATGGTCAATGCACAGATGTTTTTTATTGCAAGAGTGCAGGCAATGGAAGGCGTAAATGAAAAAAGGCAAGTGGTCTGTCTTATTTCTAGAGATGCTCTCTGTCAGGTGGCTGAATATTTTCTTGGGTAAGGAAGCACATGCATAGCCCTTTTATGAATAAGAGGACAGCAATCAGTTAATAGGTTGACTGTTGAAGGGCTACTTTAAAGCAATTGCTTGGCACTTTGTGGAGGAGCAGCCTGGTGTGGATGATATTTAAAAAAACAAAGAAAAGGGGAAGATAGAGTAAACAAAACTATTAGATAGGGGATCTTATGGCATATATTAAGATAAACATAATGCCTAACTTCCGCAAGTTATCAGAAGGCCTAGTAGGGGAAAGTGTGGCACAACCTGTGATCCTTGGTTATAATAATGAACCAGGAGGATATAAGGATATAAAACATAAATATATATATAGCAGTTGTAAGAGGAATATGTGGGTGGAGTCAATGGATAGGGGATTGAGGGATAAAATGGCTGTGGGTTATCTATAGACCTCACAATTTCCAAGCCTGCCTCTCTCTTTCTCTTTGTGTGTGTATATATATATATATATATATATATATATATATATATATATATATGTGTGTGTGTGTGTGTGTGTGTGTGTGTGTGTGGGTGTGTGTATATATATATATATATATATATATATATATATATATATATATATATATATATATCAAAAAATGTTTTTTAGCACTGACCTTAAGATCAATGCAGGGAATAATGTAATATGTTATTAATTTATTATAATGGCTCTTATATGCTAGACCATAGAGTTGAAGGTGTAGAATTTTTGTTATAAGTAGGTAATCATATCCACATCCATCTTTATGGAGTAACATTGTTATTGCAGGAACAGAAAGGCTAAATCTACACCTAACTCATAGTAGGAGTTATTCATGGTTATCTCCTAACTCTAGGTGCCCAAAGTATCAGTTAGGTCAGGCTAGACTGTGCTCCTCATTGTCAGTCATTGTGGGTACTTTTGTATGCCCAGGGGAGTGTGGGAGGCGAAAAAAATATAATAATAAAATAAATATATAAAAATAATGGAAAACATGTAGTATATCTATATATCCATATCTATATATATCTATATATATATATATATATATATATATATATAAAATATATATATATATATATATATATATATATATGTATATATATATATATATATATATATATATATGTATATATATATATATATATATATATATATATGTGGGAGTCGTTTATAATTTAGAAATACTGAAAAGTCGAATTTCAGTATCTTCAGACTATAAACCCGAATGTTTAAAATAGTGAAAGTTCATAATCGCAAATTCAAATATCTCGAATTCGCGGTTATGGCTTTATGCTACATAATGTCCGGGATTATATGTTTATGGTGCGTGGTGCCATGTGTGGATCTAGGTGTTTTGTCAGGTAAGTGAGTGTTTTGTAAGGAATTTGAGTGGGGGTTAGAGTGTGTTTGAGTG
This sequence comes from Protopterus annectens, assembly GCF_019279795.1. Taxonomy (NCBI): domain Eukaryota; kingdom Metazoa; phylum Chordata; order Ceratodontiformes; family Protopteridae; genus Protopterus; species Protopterus annectens. Next base: position 1,561,210,970 of record NC_056728.1, on the reverse strand, counting down.
TGCTGATATGTTTGATGTGTGTGTGAGGCACATAAGAATGTGCGTGTGTGAGTTTGCTTTTGTTTCCTGTTTGTGTGATCTCTAAGTTAGTATATATATATATATATATATATATATATATATATATATATATATATATATATATATATATAAGTAGGAGTGGTGCAGCCCCCTGCATGGGGGGGTGCAGGGGGGCTTGCCCTCCTGCTTATGTGTGTATGAGTTATGTATGTGTGTAGTTTTTGTTTGTTTATGTTGTGATGTGGGTGTTGTGGTGTTTGTATGGTGCAGTGTATGCGCTTTGTTCGGTGTTTTGAATTTCGTGGTTTTGGGCTCGGTTTTGTAGTTTCGGTGTTCTGTGGATTCGGTTTCATAGTTTCGAAATATGAAATTCGATATTTCAATATTTCGAGATTATGAAGTGAATCCATATATATATGTTCATAGGTTCATAGGTTCATAGGTAGGTACTAGGCTATTGGCCCTAGGGCCTATATAAGCCTAGCCAAAAGGTACCCTGGCTTTCACCACCCAAGAAAAGTATTTTCCTGTGCCATTGTCAAGCAGAGCCACAGAAGTGATCCCTGGGGTGAATTTCCTATCTCCCATCCAATCATCAACATTTTTCTTGAAGAGTGCTAATGAGGAGCTTTGTTTGATATAGACAGGTAGTTTGTTCTAGAGTATGGGAAGTCTCTGGGACAGGAATCTATCCCTCCAGCATGTTCTGTTTATTGTGGTGACAAGGTTTAGGTCTCTAGAGTGTGTAGCTCGGAGGGATTGGGATTTTTTTAAGTGGAGCATATCCAACAGCACTGGGTTTGACATAGCTTTGTGTGTTAGGCAGAGATCGCCTCTGAGTAGGCGATATGCGACGGAGTAAAGCTGCAGTTTTTTGAGATGGTCTGTGCAGGGCATCTGTTTGAGGCTGGTAATCCTCTTT